>NC_058130.1:384474139-384709956 GCF_016433145.1 Gracilinanus agilis
GGAGGGAGGGAGGGAAGGTAGAAAAAGAAAGAGAAAAAGGAAGGAAGGAAGGAGGGAAGGAGGGAAGGAAGAAAGAGAAAAGGAAAGTGAAAGGGAGAAAGAGAGAAAGCTATAGAGATAAACATATCTATATACAATTATCAATAAGGAGCAGCTATGGGGGTGGCCGGGTGGCTCAGTGGACTAAGAGACAGGCCTAGAGAGGTCCTGAGTTCAAATCTGGTCTCAAATACTTTCTAGCTGTGTGACCTTGGGCAAGTCACTTAACCCTCAGTGCCTAGCCCTTACCATTCTTCTGCCTTGGAACAAATACATGGTATTAATTCAAAGATGGAAGCTAAGGGTTAAAAAAAATTAAGGGGTAGCTGGGTGGTATAGTAGATAAAGTGTCACACCTGAAGTCAGGATCACTATGTTCAAATGGGGCTCAGACACTTCCTAGCTATGTAACTGGGCAATTCCTCAGTCATGTCACACTTTTAATGATTCCTTTTGAGGTATTTTCTTAGTAAAGATACTAGAATGATTTCCATTTTTTTCTCCACCTCATTTTACAGGTGAGGAAACCGAGGCAAACAAGATTAAGTGACTTGCCCAGAGTCACACAGCTACAATCTGAGGCCAGATTTGAACTCAGGAAGATGAGTCTTCTGGACTCCAAATCCAGTGCTCTATCCAATGAGCCACTAGTTTTTTTTCAGTAATAGAAGGCAATTGAAGAGATTAGACTTTACATATCAAGAATGAAAAAGTTCCCTCTGAAAACAACTCAAGTTTTCAACTCAAGAATGTGCTTCTCAGGTCTCCATTTCAATATTCTTCGAATCAGTTTAAGTTTCAACTCAATTCAATCTACCAAGTTAAAGATATTATTGGATATTAAATGGAATACTGTAAGGTAACGAAGACCCACAAATATGAGAAAGGAAAGGAATCTAAAATAAAACAGGGAGAGGAGGGCATAGAACCAAAAGAATGGATTTCACAAAAATTATATCTACATGTTAAAAGTGAATGAGAATGAATGGATAAACAAAGAATTCAGATAGGGACTGCGGAATGAGTGGAAATTTTTTTTAACATTTACAGCTATCTAATCCAATGCTCCCATTTTTACAGATGAAGAAACTGAGGTCTATTATATACAATGACTTACCTCAGGTTACAAAGAGCACCAGAAATTGGATTTTAATCTAGGTCCTCTGAATCCAGAGTCAATACAGATTTCTACTAAAGCATACTGTTGGGATCCTTTATGGATAGATTTCAATTTATTTAAATGTAACTAGTTACTAAGCAAGTTACAATGGTTATAGTGATGCTAAATGTTAAGTTTTAAATAAATCATTTAATTAAAAAATTATTTTCCTAGAAAAACCAATTTCCTAAGGGTAGAAAGTTAATTCCAAGGAACAATCTAATGGAATAAAAATTTAAGTTTACATTGAACATAACAAAGCTCTGGAGACCACTGCAATAAAATCTTCCAGCTACAAGCTGAGAGCCCAAGGGCTTAAGGACTGTCTCCAAAATGTGAATTTATTTAAATAAATCTATGCCTCCAAACCATTAGTCAGTAATGTCCTTGTCTAACTGTAGCCAAAAGAAGGCAAAAGCACAGAAAAAGCAGAAAATAACCAGCCCTGGAAGTGACATACCTCATATTTGTTTGTCTAAAAAAGGTCTCCCTTTAGTTTAATGAATAACTGTTAGCACTGGAAGATTCACACATTCCTTCAGTTCACAAAGTCAATGCCAGCGGAAGCAGTCAATTTTAACATTTCAAGAAAAAATTATGAATTATGTCAAGGTCAAGTCATTAAAAAAAAAAAAAAAAAAGGAAGGGATTATAAATCTAAGTTCCAGGCATGGAAACTCCCTTGTATGGACAGGGAAAAAACACAGTGGCAGAACAATTACATTCCTATGCTACCACAACACTTTTTTAAAAGTTTAAAAAAAAAAAAGATGCATATGCCAAGCCCAAGTGTAGGGAGCATATTTTCAACAAGATGGGGCAGTCAAAATCAGTAGCACTATAGCAGCAGCTTTGGCTCAAATTTCCTTACAGGTCAGAAGACAATTAGAAAGATCTTTTACTCCACTGCAGGGACTGTTTACACAGAAGAGGAGAGCAAATGCATAATTGGCCCCGGAAGCCAGGGGCTAGAAGGTGTGCCTGGGAGCCTCCTGGGTAATAACTAAGACTGAAATTCTGTAAAGAAAATACATGACTTACAGGAGTACATCTGTGCACCCAGTTTAAGACAAAGAATTTCTAGAGGCTTTGAAGTTTTCTTCCTATTTCTAATAGCTAAAAAATAAATAAGAAATCCAGAATAAACAGAACACGATGGAAATACGGAGGACATAAAAAAATTTTGATGTATTGTCTTCACTTTCAAACAATCCCTCTTCTTTTCCTACTACTTCCTACTTATCCCACCTTATAACAAAGAATTTTTTTAAAATAGGAAAAGAAATCATTTCATAAAAACTAAAGAACATGTGGTCTAAAATATGAATATATGCAATGTGGCACACCAGTAGGCACTTAAATGCAAAGAGAAGGAGGTACATTTCTGAATATATAATAAATATAACAGAATATTATATAATGGGCTGTTCAGTATTTTTATTGTTTTGTTGATGTTCTTTTCATTTACATGAATTATTGTAGTTGTGTATACTGTTTTCTTCTGTTCACTTTTCATCAGCTCACAGATGTCTTCATATTCATTGTTTCCTAGGATAGAGTGATATTTCATGACTTCCTGTTGAGTCATTCTCAAACCAGTGGGCATCTATTTTGTTTATTAGTTCTTTGCTTACACACACACACACACACACACCCTATCTTTTACATCCTTGAGGTGTATGCCTACCAACTAAACATCAAGGACAAAGGTATGAATGTTTAAGTCATTTTTTCCCCTTAAGCATTATTATTGTTGTTTTCCAGAAGGCTCAACTAATTCACCTTCGACAGTGGTATTAGTGTGCCTTTCTTTACACAACCCTTTCAACAAAGACTATCCCTAAATCTGGTCGTCTTTTCCAATCTGCTAGATATTAAGATTCTAATACAAGGTCAATGAGGCCTTACAGGTATTCTCAAGATGGGAATGGAGCTCAAGTCTAGATTCTAGCAGTGAAAAGGTAAGTGTCATTCAAAACAAAAGCCTTAAAATAAAGAATAGATGAATAACAATGTCTGTGAAAAAAGCCTACACATCTTTGCCTATTCACGTAACCTTGGGGGATAAAGTACAATGGAGAACAATTGGATTAAGATAAAAGGAAAAACACATTAATGATGTCATTGTAGGACTGAACTAGAGGCTGTTAAGCAAGACAGAGAAAAGGAAAACAATTTACTTAGAAAAAAAATTTAGCAGTTGACTTAATGATGGGGTGGTGCTATGATAGAAGCCACCCTCTCAGGTTCTATAACATCTGATTGCTAGAATCTCTTTAACACCAGCACTGATACATCCTTGGGGCAACAGAAACACTCACAAAGAATTACTCCTGGATGCAGCTTTTGCCAACCCTGGATTCTTTATCCATCCATCCATCCATCCATCCATCCATCCATCCACCCACCCATCCATCCATCCATCCATCCATCCATCCATCCATCCGTCCATCTATCCATCTCTCTATACAAATATATATTAATGTAAGATATAACTTAATTTAATTAGTATATCACTATATCAATATAAATCAATATATTTTATGCTAATATAAATACATTAATTATAAAATAATAGTATATTATTTTGTATTATTTTAAAATATTTAAATAATATTTTAAGCTTTTAGTTTTTAAGATAAATTTAAAAATAATATTAAATAAATGTTTGTGTGTTTGTATGTGTGTGTAAAATGTTCTCCTTCCCTCTCTTCTCATTACAGCTTCTCCTCACGGATGTCCAAATGTGCTTGGCTTTTAGGAAATGAGCATAATTGGTATAGACACAAGACATCCCAATTTTCTCTACCATTGTTCTCTAGAACACACCAATGCATATTAAAGGGACATAATTGAGGGCCCAAACCCCATAACCAGACAGTGCTGCAAAATCTATATATAAGTCTCACAACCATCTTTTCTCTCAATCTTTTTCTCAAGAATCTCTGAATACCAAAGAAAGAACTGAGGTGGGAAGACTTTGCCCAAATGCAGCTTTAAACAGCCTTAGACATACCAGCTGTTAGCCTTAAATATTCTGGGCAAGTGATGCCCAAACACTAATGACATTTGCCAGCCTCACCCTTGTTGCCCTCTGGAGGCACTACAATGGAAACCACAGGGGAGAGACTCCAAAGGTCACCAGCAGGTGGTCAAACCTGTGTGTATCTTCATACCTTTGGGCTCTGCTGAGCTTCTTTCCTCTTAAATAGGTGAGAAGATTGTGTGCCACAGCGATTGTTAGAACTTGTACAAAAATATTTATAGCTGTGTTCTTTGTGGTGGCAAAAAACTGGAAAGCGAGGATATGCCCTTCAATTGGGGAATGGCTGAACAAATTGTAGTATATGTTGGTGATGGAATCCTATTGTGCTCAAAGGAATAATAAACTGGAGGAATTCCATGTGAACTTGGAAAGACCTCCAGAATTGATGCAGAGTGAAAGGAGCAGAGCCAGAAGAGCATTGTACACAGAGACTGATACACTGTGGTAAAATCAAATGTAATGGACATCTGTACTAGCAGCAATGCAATGACCCAAGACAATTCTGAGGGGTTTATGAAAAAGAACACTATCCACATTCAGAGAAAGAACTACAGGAGAGGAAACACAGAAGAAAAACAGCTGCTTGAACACTTGGGTTGCTGAGGACATGATTGGGGATGTAGACCCGAAAGGAACACACCAATACAACTATCAATAATATGTAAATTAAGTCTTGACTGACCACACATGTTAAAACCAGTGGAAATTCAAGTTAGCTATGGGGAGAGGGGAATTTGAGGGGGTGAAGGGTAAAGTAAAAACATGAATTATGTAACCATGAAAAATTTTTCTAAAAAGAAAAAAATTAATTAAAAAAAAAAAAAGAAAGCTGGACTTGGGGTCAGGAAGATCTGAATTCAAGACCCTTCTCTGAAAAATCTAGGCTTTGAGAAATTTGAAAAATACTGGTAAAATATTTCCCCTCTCCAACTGCAAGATTTATATTAGTAGAAGGTCTTTGTTCATTGAGAATTCCTTAATAATGATTAGGTCACTTTCACAGACATCCTTTGGGATACTCTTTCCCCAAAAAGGCATCCAATAAATTCCTTCCTTGCCTTGGTGAGCATTTCAGCTCTCACTAGGTAGAAAAGATAAAGATGATGATATTATATGCTTGAATTTAAATGAGGTGACACTCAAACTTAGGGGAAAGAATGATGCTCTCTGAATTCATAATATCAAAAGAAGGAAATTCTAGACAGTCACATGCTATGGAATTTAGGAAAGAAGACTAGTGAACAGTTTGGTTCCCTGACAACACACAAACCTAGAAGATGCAACATAGGTCCCAATCAACACTCTAAAATTGAATTCAAACTGATTTATTACTAAATAAGCACTCACTATAGTACCCTATTCTCTGCTAGGCTCTGGAAGTATAAAAACCAGAAAGGAAACAGTGCTTGACTCAAAGAACTTCCATTCTACACTATTCCTATCTATTTCTCCTAGCATTATATCCTAGACCCCAAAAGAGTTCAAAGACCCAGAATTTTAGTTCTGGGTGACCTTGGCTAGCCTCTTTGGGTCCCACTTTCCTCAGTTGCCAATGGGAATGACAAAACCTGCCCAATGAACCTCAGAAAATTATTTTAAGGGTTAAATGAGAGATGGCAAAGTGTTTGACAAAACTCAGGAGGACTTTGATTTTATTAAAGTATCTAAATCATCCACACTCTGCCCTATTTCTTCATCCTCACAGCTCATCATCACATCTCACCTTTCTAATACTTATGACAAAAGAAGGAAGAGTCAGTGCAACCATCATTCTGGCCATCAACAGTACCACATGGTAAACCAGACCCTGTGTCCTCTCTCTGACCACTTGAACAAGAGCCATGAGACTAATAACATACAACTACTACATTCAGAGATTCTGTAGCAAGGCACAGTAGAGTGAGCAACAGATGGAAGTCAAATCAAGAATTTATTAAGTACCTACTGTGTAAATCCCAAGCCCAGCCACTCCCCCCCACTGTGAAAACTCAGGAAAATAAACTTCTTGATTTCTTCATAATAATATATACATGATTTCACAGAGTTTTTTTTGGTGAGGAAATCATTCATAAAATATATACTATATGTTATTATTATTATTCACTGAATTTTTTCTTAATCTATAAAATGAAAATCATATACCCCCACTTCATGAAGGAGACCTCTTTCTCCTCAAACTTCTCATTCATTTTGCTTGTACATCTACTTTCTTCTCCCACTCATGTGGGAGTTACACCATAGTTATTTGTGAACCTGTCTTTCCCTTACCAGACATAAACTCACTGAGAGCAATGGCTATCATTTTTACATTTTTATTCTCAACAGTGCCTTGTAAATAGCATGTGCTTCATAAATGTTTGACATTTTATTTATCAGATTCCTGACACATACTGGGTTCTAGCAAGGTAATAATAAGGGCAGTTAGGTGGTGTTCAAATCCAGTCCCAGACATTTGTGTGACTCTGGGTGACTCCCTTCACCCTCTTTGCCTGAGTTTCCTCATTTGTAAAATGAGCTGGAGAAGGAAATGATAAACCACTCCAGTATTGTTGCCAAGAAAATCCCAAATGAGGTTATGAAGAGTTGGACATGAGTAACAAAAGCAAGGTACTATAATCTCCTTCTGTCTCCCATGCCTACACATAGTTAAACATAGATAACTGGAAGTAGCATGGAGTAAGAAGCAAAAAACAAAACAAAAAATTAGCTAAGAGTCTTCCTCTTTGCAGAAGCTGGAGGTAGGAGGTGGTAGTACCCAGATCTCACAATGGTTATAATGGTAACTCACATTACAATACAGCTTTAAGGTTTAATCTGAAAGTAGTATAGGAAGGAGTTATCCCCCCATGGCACCATCTCCCATCTCCTCTAAGCCTTTGCATTCTCTGTCCATTCTTCCCAGAAGGCATTCCTCCTTCAGTTTTGCTTTCCAGAATCCCTTTTTTCTTCAAAAATTAGGTCAAGGGCCACCTTTTCCTTTAAGTGGTATTGGATTACATGGCTTGAGTTTTGGTTCAGTTGTAGATCTCTGATCTTTAACATTCAGTTAACAAGCATTTATTAAATGCCTTCTGAGCAATGGAGATAAAAATGAAGACAAAATGAGTTCCTGCCTTCAAGGAGTTCACATTATAACGGGGGAGACAATATATAAACGACTATGTAGAAACAAGATATATACAGACAAAATAGAAATACTCAACAAAGGGGAAGCACTAAGATTAAAGAAGACTAATTAAGGATGGACTGAGGACTAGGGAAGGACACCTAGTATGACATTTCAGCTGCACAACAGTAGGATAGCCAAATTCTGAATCCATTCTGTATAACACACCAAGGCAATAGGAAATGAGATAAGTGGAAGCCCACCTAAGTAAAAAAGTCTTTAGTCTTTTTCTTATAGTAAATGTAGGGCAGGCAATGAGAGGTCAGGGATGAGGATAAAGAATAGCAGACACTTGTAATGGACAACTGAGGCCCACTGACTTAATCCACGATGCCAGTACTAGCCAAGGTAAACCTTGTTTATCTGGCTTGACTGCTTTCCAACACCTGCCTGAAAAGCTAGCTTCACTTGTTAATATATCTTTTCCACATTGATGTTCTAGAAAAGCCAAAATGTGGTAGAGGTAAAAGAAGGTGAGACGACTACTCTAACAAAAATTTTAAAAAAAAAATGAAGCTGTGTATTGTGTTTTTAAAGTCCCACTGATGACTAAAGTGGTTTCAAAGTAGGCATATGATTTTAATGTGACATTTTAATCATTCTTTTCTGCTTTGCATTAAAAGTTGGGGGAAAGGGGGGCAGCTGGGTAGCTCAGTGGATTGAGAGCCAGGCCTAGAGACAGGAGGTCCTAGGTTCAAATCTGGCCTCAGACACTTCCCAGCTGTGTGACCCTGGGCAAGTCACTTGACCCCCATTGCCTACCCTTACCAATCTTCCACCTATAAATCAATACACAGAAGTTAAGGGTTTAAAAAAAAAAAGTTGGGGGAAAGGCTTCAAAAGAGACATAATGTCCTAAACCCTGAATATTTATTAAATGCCTACAAATGCAAGAACTCATGCTGATCCTAAATAAAAATGTACATAGAATCGGGGATTTATCCTGGGGTCCACAGACCCTTGGTCCTCTAACAGACTTTAGGAGGTCTGATAACTTATATAGGAAAAAAAAATCATATCTTAAAAAAAATAAAAACCTTTATTTTCTTTTGTAATTCTATGGGTTTTATTTTATGCATTTAAAAGTATTCTCCTAGGCTTCCCAAGACTAAAAAGGGGTCTATGACACAAAAAGAAGTTAAGAATCCCTAAATACTGCCCTCACTTCCTTTTATAATATGAAGAAAAGCCAGAATAGAGCAACCCCATCCCCAAATGTGCCTGCTATGCCCCATTCTAAATTGAAAATCTGGAATCTTTGTGTTTAATTATATAGGTCTGAGGCTTAACTGCAGAGAAATCTATTTCACAGTCTCTATCCACTAGTCAAGATTATTACTAATTGACTAGATTACATTTGCCTCACCAAGGAGTTAAAAAGCATTCTTAATCTTAAACCTGGTGTTCAAGTTCCTTGGGCCCTACCCTGCTATTCTCATCATGGCAGTTTTAGAAACAGTCCAAGGGCCTCTTAGCCTAGGAAGCTTGTTTAGAGGTATGCAGATGTTTTAAACATTAAGGTGGCTAGCATTCTCAAGGGAAACTGTATAGTAGGACTTCATTTTATTTGAACTCAACACACAGAAATTCAGGTATAGCTGACTGGAACTTTTTTTAAAAAGGCAAAAAAATGCATAAAATAAATTTTTTAAAACTATGCACTGAAACTGTGTCATTTTCCCAAGTGGTACAAAGTCTTGCAGCAATTTGCCAATAACACTCATTCTTGCTCTTAGAAGCATTAGTGAGAGTCATTGCATTGTTTTGCTCCAAATATTAGCTCCAACATCCATCTTTAATGACCACCAAGAAAGAGCTAAAGATGGCAGGCATGTTCCACCTTCTGAGACCTGCATATCTCTCTTTTTTTTTTTTAATTTTTTTTTTTAAACCCTTGTACTTCGGTGTATTGTCTCATAGGTGGAAGGGTGGGCAATGGGGGTCAAGTGACTTGCCCAGGGTCACACAGCTGGGAAGTGGCTGAGGCCAGGTTTGAACCTAGGACCTCCTGTCTCTAGGCCTGACTCTCACTCCACTGAGCTACCCAGCTGCCCCCCTGCATATCTCTTGATAAACAACTTCTTCAGCCCCAGGCCTTCCTCCCAGTCATCTGCCTTTGCCAGTCACAATGTGAACCTCAGCCCCTCATCTCTTCAAAGTTACCCATCCTTGAGGACACACGTCAATCTCAAGCCCTTCTCAAAGTTACAGAAGTCAACACTTCCAGTCACCCACCCAAAGTCACACGTCTCCTGCCCCCTTGTTTGTCAAGTATTCAGTTCTACCATGAAACCAATAAGAACCCAACTTTTTGTCACTTTAGGCAGGCATATTCTTATTGGGGAGCTGCCTCCCAGCCATCAATTTCCCTAATAAACCTTTTTAACTTTATTGTGGTACCTTTGTAATTCTTTAGGTGGGAAATCCTCAAGAACCAGGACAGCTTTCCCCATAACAAAACCATGTAATTAAAGAGCTATGTAACTGTAAGCTATCAATGTATGGACAAAACAAATGGACTCAATATATTTCCCACAGCACCTAGTCAAAATACTGTGTACAGTGTGTATTAGTTATGTGATTTTTTTTTCTCCCTGTCCACTTTGAGCATCACTTACTGGAAGCTCCTGAGAAAAAGCCTTGGAATGCTCTAATATACACTGTATATGGACAACAAGCCAGGGGTGAAGTGGTAGAGGATTAAAGGGACCTCCATTTTCCATGAATAATTCATTCATGAACCACCATTTCTAAGCCACACTGCCTTCATTCTTGCTATCATCTTCATCTCCACAACTAACACTCTTCCATAGAATCTTTTGATTCTGCCCCAGAAGCTACCCTAGGCTCTAATAGATGAGCTTTCCTAACTATGGGAGCCTATTCCCAATTCCCCTTCTCCTATGTGTTGTCTTCTCTCTAGTAGAATGTGAGCTCACTGGGACAGCTGGGTGACTCAGTCGATTGAGAGCCGGGATTGGAGACAGAAGATCCTGGGTTCAAACCTGGTCTCACATAATTCCTAGCTATGTGACTCTGGGCAGGCAAATCACTTAACCCTCATTGTCTAGTCCTTACCACTTTTCTGCCTTGGAAGGCAGAATCAATTGTAGTGATTCTAAGATAAAAGGTAAAGATTTAAATACACACACACACACACACACACACACACACACACACACACACACACACACACACAAAAGTTCTTTGAGGAGAAACTGTCTTGCTTGCTTGTGTTTATGTCCCTAGAGTATAGCAGAGTATTCAGCAAACAGTGTTTAATAAATGTTTTTTCTAAGTAATCAATGAGTTAAAGAAAAATATTTAAGTTATAGTTGTAGCTCTCATTTAAGAAAGGATAGTGGTAGTAATTAAAAATAGTAATATATTTATTATAAAATCTGGATTAAAATTAGAGAAAAGTATTAGTTATTTCACATACACACATTCATTCATTGTTTCAACAAACATATTAGAATCTTAGTGTAAGATCCCACACCTAGAAATGGAAGATACCTCAGAAACCATATATTTCAGCTTCCTTATTTGACAAGAAAGGATACTGAAGCCCAGAGAGGTCAAATGATTTACCCACGTTACAAAGAAAGCATTAAGTACAGAAGACAGTGCAAGGAAATGAAGAATATATGAAGCTTAACTAGGGCAAGGTCCTTATCTCACAATATTTATAGTCTAGCAGGGTGAGTACCACTGTAGAGCTTTGTAATGGAAGAATATATAGAGAGCATGATATAATACAAGTAAAGCACCATAGAAGAGTTCATTATTATTATATACATTAGCATCTTATATGGTTTGAATAAAAAATGGACCACCAATAATAGTGGTACAGTAAACAAAGGTATTAGATGTCCTCCATCTGTTAATATGAATTTAAAAAATTCTTCTTCAGGTTCACCTTTCCTCCTACCCCAAACACTTTTTTTAACTGGTTAAAAGAGGGGAGCTCACTCAGGGCCAAGCAGGAACAGGGGATGGGGTACTGGGCATGTGGTGGAGCAAAAGAGGCCTAGTCCAAAATGAAGATGGAGAAAATAGTTAGGGAATATCTCTGGTAGCCCTCAAATTATGGGGAAAAACCAGATGCCCACCCAGGAGAAGCTCCAATTTCCAATTAACTCTACCCTGAACTTTGACTGAGGATGTCAGTGAAAAGCCAGAGGGATCCCTCATCTGACTTTCACTTCCCCTCTCTCTTCTTTACTATCTAAGTTACAGAGAGGCAGAAGGAGGCCCCTAAAAGTTCTATTTTTATTTTTTTTAATTACCACCAGAAGGATCTTATCTAAATGCTTTTGAACAAACATCTGCTTTCAGGTTTGTGAATTTTTAAGCAAGTACATATCTCAGAGGAATTCAGCCTTCATCAGAAGGTTATAAAATACTTTAAAAAAAAGAGAGAGACTGTCACCTCTCTCTCTCCCAGGCTGAAAGGGCAAGGGCTACTCTTATTCATAATCACAGAGGAGTTTTTACCTATTTCATTTCCAATGTGGGCTAGTTCACCTCACTGTAGGCATCCTGTTCAACCAGGGATGTGCCATAGCAATACCAAATTAATTAATGCAGATACCAAATCAGCTTAGCCCATTACAGCTCAGAACTTTAAGGTAAAGAAATTCATCAGCCTCAACCTTTCTGATAGATGGGAACTGCTCAAATAGAACTGGATCCCTGGCAGCAGCATACTTGACTTAGGAAACCATGAAATAACATTATCTATGCTATACTGTATATGTAAACATTTCCCAACTATATTTTAATCTGGTTTGCTAGTTTCAGGTTTGACACCCATACTATGAAGTAACCTTAGTTAGTTGTGACCCAAATTCCTTAGGCTCTGCCCTTTCTCTATTTTCACCCCAGCAGTTTTAGAACCAAACACAGTTTATCAATAAAAATATATTTAGAAAACTCAAATATAGTTCAAGGGTATTAATACTCTACTCCTTCTGTTATATTTCTTTCTTCTGGGCAAAGCATATATTTCTACTGGCACAACCTGGTAATAAATCCCATCCCACCAAATCCAAGTCATTTTTTGAGATACTGACCTCTTTGTAATTTATTAAAACAAATTTCTTGATATTTTATTTTCATATGACTTATTTTTCCCACCATATTTAACTAACTCCCTCCCAGGCAGAAATCCTTTAAATATGAAGAAAGGAAGAAAAAGGTTCTGAAAAATTAAACAACATAAAGATTCTGAGAAATGCACTGTAACCCCCACCCATGGTCCCTTATTTCCCCAATGGAGCATCCCTTATCTCTCCTTTAGGGCATTAAAATTTCATAGCATTCAATTCTGAGTGTTTGGTTGCTTTTCTTCCCAATTCTATTTTTTGATATTTTATTTTCACATGACCTATTTTTCCTACCATATTTTGCCCCCACAATATTTTTACATTGTGTATACTATTTTTCTAGTTATACTTTCTTCACTCTGCATCAGTATATTTGGGTCTTTTGCTGTTTCTCTAGGTTTGGTGTGTTTTATCATTTTTATAGCACTGTAATGTTCCTCTGCATCTTGTTTAGGAAGCTAGATGGTGCAGGGACAGGCCTAGTCAGGAAGACCCAAGTTTATATCTGGCCTTAGACCCTTAACTAGCTATGTGACTTTGGGCAAGTCATTTAACCCTGCTTGCCTCATTTTCCATATCCATAAAATGAACTGGAGATGGAAATGGCAAACCACTCTAGTGTCTTCACTAAGAAAACCTCAAATGAGATCACAAAGAATTAGACACAACTGAAATGTGTGAACAACAACAACAACCAAATCTTGTTTGATCATTCTCTAAACTATGAAAATTTTACGTAAAAGCATTAAATAAAATTTCTTTATTAGCAAAATGCCATATTTCCCAATGGTTTATATATAGCCTCTATCTCTTAATATTTATGTTCTAAATATAAGGAAATAATACAATTTCCTTTAAAACCTCTTTAAGATCAACTAGGATGGAGTGCCAGGCCTGGGTTCAAATCTAGTCTCAGATACTTCCTACCTGTATAATCCTGGTCAAGCCACTTAACTTCAATTAAGAGCTTAGTAAAAGTCCTTATCACTCTTCTGCCTCGGAACTGAACCAATATTTAGTATCAATTCTAAGACAAAAGGGTAGGATTTAAAAAAAAAAAACTTTTAAAAATGCTAAAAAAGGGGGCAGCTGGGTAGCTCAGTGGATTGAGAGCCAGGTCTAGAAACGGGAGGTCCTAGATTCAAATCCGGCCTCAGACACTTCCCAGCTGTGTGACCCTGGGCAAGTCACTTGACCCCCATTGCCTACCCTTACCACTCTTCTGCCTTGGAGCCAATACACAGTATTGACTCCAAGACGGAACGTAAGGGTTTAAAAAAAAATACTAAAAAGGATGTTAAATATAATACTCACATAAGTGGCACATTTACCAGGAGATCATAGCATCAGTTATTATTGCAGAGTACTATAAGCAGGAAGAAATGAATTTGAGTAGTTTTCTTTGGCTCGCATCAAAGGCATGAATTTGTATTGGGGGATGTTGGGGGCGGGGGAGACACAGAGACAGACAGAAAGACAGAGACAGAATGAAACACATATAGACACAAAGCAAAGCAAGAGCACCGAGTGCTTCCTGTACATGGAATGCAGCAAAGCTAAGTAAATGGCAAACAAGAATCCACAACCTCTATTTCAGGATCTCAGCACTCCACAAACAATCAAAGTAGCTCTCAAAATTGTCCAGGTACACATCTACAATCATTTAAAAAGTGCCTGCACAATGGAACAGGTGCTCTGGATACAAAGACAAAACAACAAAATCATCCCTGCCCTCAAAGGGCTTACATTCTGTGGCTGTTAGAGTCTAGCTTCAAATAAGAGAACAAGTGCTTAGCAAACTTTAAAAAGCTCTGTACCTATGAGCAATTATTATTATTAATCTATATTTCATGTATTTCAGATAAGGATGGGCAAAATCACAAAGAACAGACTAAAGGATGTGATCATCCAGGGGAAAACTGTACTCTAAATCTTCTATAGAGTAATGAAATTTAGCTAAGTCACCTATACTTTTTTTATATGAGAAAACCCAACCCTAAGATCCCTTAAGACTGATCTAAATTTGCATTTTCAATGTCCCTCCTCCCCACCCATAAAAAACAAGTCTGACAGCTTCTATTTGTGGGCTTCCCACCCTTCTTATCTCAGGACTGGGAGCTACCCTAAGATTATCTCACCAAGCTTCTCCAAAACAACTAATTGAAAATCTGTTTGGGGAAGCTCACCAGAATTATAATCAGTTATGATCAGAGTTTTCCCAAAGTTATCTGTCAATCTTTCAAGGAAATTAGGGCAAGAAGCAAGAGTTCCAAAATATAGACATCTGCTTGATTAGCAAACATTATACCTCCCAGGAGGAAATAGAAAAAAAGTACTTTACCCAAAAGTCTATTTTGCAAAGACTTTTTTTTAAGCGGATAACTGTCCCTCATTAAATTAAAAAGTTCTTATGTCTCTAAACACTTTAGCTGATTAGTGGAGTATTAGCCTAATAACTCCCCATTCCAATCACCACTAAATTTCTCATATGATCTGGGTAGACTTAACTTGGGGTACCCAGGTCAAAAAGGGAGAGAAAATAATGGTCAGGCTACCTTCAGAGTTCCTGTTTGAATATCAATCTGAATATAATCATTGGAGTTATCACCAACTCTTTGCATCTTCTTCACACTCATTTCTAGTCACATATATGATATCTGTCCCTTCCTCTCCATTTCCAAGGTCATCCTTCAAGTCTAGGTCCCTGATACCTTATGCCTCCGTTATTGCGATGACCTCCACCTGGTCTCACTGGTTCTGGTTTCTTCACCCTCTAATCCATCCTATAGCCTACTAGCAAACTAATCTTCCCAAGATATTGTATTTATCAAATGCCTGCAATGGTTTTCCACTGACTGCCACATTAAATCAATTCCTTTGCTTCGGTTTCTGGGTTTTAGAGAGTCTGGCCCCACCCCTACTTGTCAAACCCTATTTCCTGCCATTCCCCAACAGGAACCATCTGCTTCTATTACACTGACTTATCCTCTCTCCTCACCTCCTCTCATAACCAATTTCTCTCTCTGACCTAAACAATGCTCATTTCCCTGCTCATAGTGTTCCCTTTATTTCTGGAATTCTTAACCTGGGGTCCATGAATTAAAAAACCAAACTTTTTTGTAATTGTTATTTCAATATAGCTTCCCTTGAAGTCCTTTGTATTTTATTTTATGCATTTAAAAATATTATTCTGAGAAAAAGCCCAGAGACTATGCCCAAAGGCCTACAAAATTGTGCATACCATTTGACCCAGCAATATTGCTATTAAGTTTATATCCCAAAGAGAGCAAACCAAAAGGAAAAGGACCTTTATATACAAACATATTTATAAAAGCCCTTTTTATGGTTGGCAAAGAATTGGAAACTGAGGAGATGCTCATCCATTGGGGAATGGCTGAACAAGTTTTGGCATACGTTTGTGATTGAATACTATCGTGCTCTATGAAATACTATCAAGAAGAAAAATCTGGGAAGACTTACATGAACTGATGCAAAGTGAACTGAGCAGAATCAAGAGAACATCATACATATTAACAGTAATACTGTACAATGATCAAGTGCAAATGACTTAACTATTCTCAATAATACAGTGATCCAAGACCATTCCAAAGGACTTACAATGAAAAATACTAACCACTTCCAGAGAAAGAATAGATGGAATAAGAATGCAGATCAAATTATGCATTTTTAAAATTTTTTAAAAATTTTCTTGGGGTTTTTGGTCTATGTTTTCCTTCACAACATGACTAGTATAGAAATGTTTTATATGACTGTACATGCCCCTATCAAATTGCTTTCCTTCTCAGGGAAGGGAGTGAGACAATTTGGTTCTCAACATTTAAAAAAAATTGATGTTAAAATTGTTTTTACATGTAATTTAGAAGAATAAAATATTAAAAGAAAAAAAACAAAATTAATGGTCTTAGACAATTTAGTTAAGAGGACCAGAAATTCCAAATAAAATAATGAGATACTCCATCTTATTTCTCAATAAAAGAAAATAGGATTATTGAAGGGAAAAGGGGTCTTTGGACTTCATTAGAATGCCAAAGGGGTTCACAGAAAAAGGTTAATCCCCACTTCATTTACATGCCTTTCCTATCCATTTATCCTTTAGGGATATGTCGAAGGGCTAGACACTCAACCTGGACTCCATCCCTGGGGAGTTGCTGGAAGCATAGGGTATATGGTCAAAAAAGAATATATGAAACTGATGGAGAACAAAACACCAAGTCTCAAGTACTGGGAGCTCATCCTAAGCCATTCCATCCTCTTGGGACTCCAGGTAAGATGGCTCAAGATTTGCAATACTATCCACAGCAAGGTTAGTGACCTGTTATGTTTTATAATAGGAGCTACTTCCCTAAGAACAACTAATTCTTCATGGAGGTTTTTGGCAGGGGGAAGGGCAAACTGTCCTTGGAGACAATTTGTTTCCAGCATCCCAAAATTCTTTCCTACTTTGAGCCAACTAAGAATATACTGATATAAACTTCATTTTTGGCTTTTCCAAAGAATGCAAAAGACACTGCAGCATGGAACAGTAGAAAATCTTCACTGCCTGCTTCAACAGCTTTTTCATCTCAGACAATGTAGATGAAGAGTTAATTAAATCAGAATTTAAGAATACCTTGAAGGTCTAAGCTGTGTCAATTGACACTGGTTTTTTTTTTAATATATAAGGCAATGAAAATGGAGCTAGTGGGATGAAAATATTTATTTCAAAGTAAAATTACAATATCTGCCTTTAATACTTGTGTTAAAAGTGTATTTTACAGGGGCAGCTAGGTGGCTCAGTGGATTGGGAGAGCCAGAGCTGGAAATGGAAGGTTCTAGGTTCAAATCTGGCCTCACACATTTCCTAGCTGTGGGGACACTGGGCAAATCACTTTACCCCATCACTCTTTTGCCTTAGAATCAATACTCAGAAAAAAGATAATGGTTTTTTTTTTAAGTGTATTTACACAAATAGGGAAACTATAGTAAAATTATAAAGAATTCTTTTTAAATTCCTCTATCGCTTGATATAATTAGTCCATCTAGTAAATGAGTTTTTAATTAGACCTACTACTTCACTACCAGTACCTAGGAAGAAATACAAAATAAACCATCATAGTCTCTACTTTCAATTCAAAATATATTTATTAGGCATCTATTGTCTACAAAATCCTGTATTAGTCACTCAGATAAAAAAAGGGATGTCATTCATCAGAAAAAAAGGTCAGTTAGACCTGAGTTTGAATCTGGCCTCAGATACTCACTAGCTATGTGACCCTGACCAAGTCACTTAGCCTTGTTTGCTTCAGTTTCCTCATATGTGAAATGAGTTATAGAAGGAAAATGGCAAAATATTCCAGCACCTTTGTCAAGAAAATTCCAAATGGGATCGCAATGAGTTGGATATAATTAAACAACAAGAAAAAGTGTTTGATTTTGAAGTGTGAAGACCTTGGTTCAAATCCAAACTTTCTATCTGCATGACTTTGGACAAGTCACTTAACCTTTGCGGGCCTCAGTTTTTCTCAGCTGTAAAAATTGGGCTTGGGAAGTTGGACTCTGAAGTTCTTTTCCATTTCTAAATCTGTTTATCTACAAATCTCTAATTGTTACCATTTGATATAAATTATGTAATTCAACTATAAGTGCTAAAAAAATTCAGTATCAGAAAGTTCTAAAAGACAAATTATTTAAAATAGGCTTCTGCAAAATACATAGCATAACACACACACAGGCCACCCAATAGATTATGAATTTTAACAGGAAGATTTTGATAATGCAGTTGGCTAGTATCCTGAGTAGCTCAGCTTTCCCACCTAATGATTTATCAAGAAACTTAGTCATTTAGGTTAATATAATCCAGCATGCTGCAACAGGCTTATCAACCCAAATGCTTGGGAATCAGATTTATAGACAAAAAAAAAAAAGAAAAGAAAAAAATTATTAGGAGAAAAGAAAAAAAAACAAAGTTTCTAAAACTCAGTATAGAAAATTTTTGGAAATACTTCCAGGAGGATGGATTTTCATTAGACTCTTTCCCCTTCTTCTCTGTATCTTTAAATGCTGGGCAGAGTGCCCAACACATAAATTATAAATAAAAATGCTTGTTGACTGATTAGTCTTCATTGTGAAACACTTCCAAGAAGGGACAGATATGTAAAAGAGATACCAAAACTCTTTCTAAAATGTAGCCAGGATGTGAAAAAATCATTGGCAAAATACTCAGCATTGGGGAATGTTTATCAAAACAAACACCACCAAAGGCAACACCTGATTGCATGCCTGCTTTTTTTACTGTTTTCACATTATAAAAATCTCCATTGCTTCCTAGTCAACCAGAAACAGAGGCAATCTAAGTTGAAATGGAAGATGAAATGGAAGAATTAGATCTCGAGATCTTCTATAAAATGTTATCCAAAGAAAATCTAGATAGGCATCTTTTCCAGACATCCTTTTGAAAATTGAAAATATTTTCATTAAAACAATGATTTTATATGGGGCCTACCATGACAAAAAAAAATCTATTTGTCATTAAAAGTAGAGAAGAGAGACAAGAGGGAAATTCTACCAATGTTGGTGAATGATTGCATATTTATTTATTCCTTTCTCTTCAAGTTCCCAAATGCATCTCTAATTCAAGAACAGACTGAATCCATCCAATGTGAATTCTCTTAGTTCATATCTATTAACCAAGTTATCATCCTATTTCTCCTTCCTCGCTTCTCTCTTCTCCAGTTCTCTAAGTTTCCAAAGGACCAAGGTGAAGAAAATTACCTTCTGAAAGAATAGTGATGGACTAAAGATGCAGAATGACACTCATTTTTGGATATAGATAATATGGGAATCTGTTGCTTGACTATTTTTAGTTGTTACAAGCACTTTTTCTTTTTTTTAGAAGTTAAAGGGAGAACTATTTTTGATAAGTGGAAAAAACTGTTAGAAGAGAAGCACTGATTTGATGGTGATGGAATACTATATTGCTATAAGAAATGATTAACAGGATGATTTCAGAAAGAGCTGAAAAGACCTTCATGAACTGATTCAGAGTGAAAAAAGCAGAACCAGGAAAACACTGGACACAGTAATAGCAATACTATGGAATCATCAATTGTGAGAGACTTAGCTACTCTCAGCAATATGAAGATCCAGGACAATTCTGAGGGACTGATGACAAAGAATGCTGTCCACCTCCAGAGAAAGAACTGTTGGAGTTGGAATGCAGATGAAAGCATATGATTTTTCAATTGTTTATTTGGAGTTTTGTTTGGGGGTTTTCATTTCATATGCTTATTCTCTTACCAAAAAAAAAAAACCAATATGGAAACATGTTTTGCATGATAGTACACGTATAACACAGATTGAACTGCTTGCCATCTTTGGGAGGGGAGTGTAAAGGGAAGAAGGGAAACAATTTGGATCATATGAATTAGGAAAACTTATGTGGAAATTTTTTATTACATGTATTGGATAAATAAATTTAAAAAAAAAAAAGAGCAGCACTGGCTGGATTTTTCATGGTCACAAAGGGTATCCACTTATTCAGGAATGGCTAAACAAGTTGTGGTACATGAATGTAATGAAATCACAGTACTGTAAGAATCAATTAATTTGATGAATACAGAGAAGCATAGAAAGGCTTATGTGAATTCATACAAAGGGAGTCAAGCAGAACCAGAAGAACAATATACTATATATCATGACCTCAAGTAATAACAAGAATGTAAGTTAAAAGAATAACCAAAACATCTCAACTGAATGCAATGCAATATTATAATGACTAAGTTTGGCCTTAAAGAACATGAGAAGATATCTCACTCTTAAACTTTTCTTTACAAAAATCAGGCCCGTAGGTGTGGAATCCTTCATATATATGATGTGAATTTTTTTTTCCAGATTTTTGTCAATTTTGTTGAACTCTACCTCTTTATTATATGGGATGGCTACTGGGTGGTGGAGTGAAAGAGGGTTACAATAGGAAATGTAGATATAAAAATCTAAAAAAAAGATATTAACCAAAACTTGTTTTAAAAAAAGAAATGATTGAACACATTATTCCTAAAATGAGGAATACTTATATTAAAAATCCTATTCTACATCTATATAGTGTTTTAATGTTTATAAAGTTTTTCCCCACAAAAATACTGTGAGTTGGCATAACCAGAATCACTGTCTTCATTTTATTTTGTACCTGTTTTCTGTGGGCATTTATAGAAATGATACAGTTATAACTCTTTTTTTTTTTTTTAAACCCTTGTATTTCGGTGTATTGTCTCATAGGTGGAAGAGTGGTAAAGGTGGGCAATGGGGGTCAAGTGACTTGCCCAGGGTCACACAGCTGGGAAGTGGCTGAGGCCGGGTTTGAACCTAGGACCTCCTGTCTCTAGGCCTGACTCTCACTCCACTGAGCTACCCAGCTGCCCCCACAGTTATAACTCTTGAAGAAAATGCCAGAGGATGAATTAAAAGGGGACACCATGAAGATCAGCAAACTTGGACTGTGGCAGCAGAATCCCTCTGGCTCATCAAGATTCTTAGTAAGTATTAAATTCCTTAACCAAAGGTTTCACTACTGCCTCACTTAGAAAAATAATAATCAGCTTGGGCTTCTGAGTGGCCTAGAAATGTGTACTGGCTTATGTTTTTATGGAATGAGAATTGTCTTTAGTTTCAAGAAAGGGTTCATAATTCAGAAATTCCATCTCCTATAATAAAATTACAAACATACCAAGTAAACTGTGAAGCATTCTATCATCTCGATTGAGTTTGAGTTAGTTTTTCAAGATTTATTGCAAAGTTCTCTCTCTCAACCTCATTTCTACTCCCTAACCTCCACCCCTTTCACTCAAGGCACAAAAATTGGCATTTACAGAGAAATACCAGAAGTCTGAGCATTTTATTAGCAAAGGGAAATCCCAACCTTCTTGGCTCCATTTCTGATGATGACAGCTAGTTTTCCAAGTTGAATCATATACTAGCTGTTGCAAATATTTAAAGTGGGGGGGGGGGGCGCAAGGAAAAGCACATTTTCAAACTATAATCATAAAATGCATAAATAACGATGATTTAGAACTTTCTGTTCATTTTTATAAGACCAGAGCTAAAATAGCCATTTTATACATTGAAATGAAAGTAGAGTGCATCTCTTAAAATACTTTCAAAGCCATGCCAAGGGAAATCTCCAGGGTTTCTCCAGTATCACTGGGTTGTATTTCAGGTATAATTTATGACAGTCTATCTATTTCATTTATTCATTTACTTATTTATTTATTTGGTTATCTGTTTATTCATTCATTCATTCATTCATTCATTCATTCATTCATTCATTTATCTGTTTATTTATTTATTTATTTGCTTGCTAGTTTATTTATTTGTTTGTTTATTTTTGTTGTTTTTTTTAAACCCTTAACTTCTGTGTATTGGCTCCTTGGTGGAAGAGTGGTAAGGGTAGGCAATGGGGGTCAAGTGACTTGCCTAAGGTCACACAGCTGGGAAGTGTCTGAGGCTGGATTTGAACCTAGACCTCCCATCTCTAGACCTGACTCTCAATCCACTGAGGTACCCAGCTGCCCCCCAGTCTACCTATTTTAGAAATGAGCATGACCCTCTTTTTTTCTTGTCCCATCTACAAGTCCCACCTCAAATCCCATATCCTTAATGAACCTATCCTGAAGACTCCAGCCCTAGTGATAACTCCCTCCCTGAATTCCCATAGCATTTAGAGTTGGTACCACACATTGTAGGACTTGACTATATGACCTCAAAAGCTCCTTCCAACTCTGTAATTCATACATTCTGTGTTGCCCCATTTTATGCAATAGTGTTGTCTCGGGTAATCTTGTTTTCCTTCTACATCCCTTGGAGGGCTTAGTAGGATTCGGTACCAAGTATGCTATCAATAAATACCAGCTGATTAAAAGATTCAGGGATGCAAACCATTTCATTATGTTTTGTTTCTACTTTTAAATAAAATTAGAGTCCAATAAATGAACTTCAATTTATTTATTATCACTGTATTCCTTTACTTATCACTTTAAGATCCTTGTGACCCAAACAAACTTGGTATTAAAAACTTAAAGGTCCAACTTTATTTCCTCCCCAACCCCCACCCCAGACAAATTAAAATTCATTACAAACTCTTGGCACAATTGGATTTTCAGAACCAAAAAAAAAGTATTCAAAGGCAAAATTAAAGTCCAAGTGATATTCCTCATTTTTTAGAAGAAAGCTCCCATTGTAAGTGAATTGATGCTTCACTACAGAAGATGGCAAATTTCATGATTATTCCAGGGTCATTTTGCAAGATGAACAAGACATTGTTTCTATAACAGATTTGTCCTTAGGTAAATCACAAGAGAAAAAGAGTTGGCTAGCTGAGATTCATTGCTTTGTTGTCATAAAAGGAAATGTAATATAATGGGCAAAATACGAGATCAAAATCAAGACACTAGAATTCCAATCCTAACTCTACCAATAAATTTACTGTGGAACCAAGGGCAAGTAATCTCCATGGGCATCAGTTTCCCCCTCTGTAAAATAAGTTAACAAGCCGAGTGTTGCCCATAATTCTAGTTTGGTGAGGCACAAAGGGTCCTTTGAACTTTAATGGGCTATGATCATCAGATGTATATACTTGGTTTGGCATTATGAATGAGAGAACAGATTGTCACACAAAATTGCCCAAGAGGATCATCCTACCCCAGGATGGAAAAAAGGGCAAATCAAAGTTGTCATGCAGCTCAGAGTATAGCTGGGCTGAGATAAAGAATCTTCTAGGTAGTGCAATGGATAGGATCCTAAGGGTGAAGTCATGAAGTCCCAAGTTCAAATCTTGCTTCAGACACTTAGTAGCCATGTGACCCTAGGCAAATCACTTACCCTTTGTGTGCCTCATTTTTCTCTACTGTAAAATGGGGATAGTAATAGCATCTCACAGGGTTATTATGAAGATCAAATGATAGTTGTAAAGCACTTTGCTTGTACACAGAGTTGGTATTTAATAATTTGCTTATTCTGTATATCTTGTACAGAATAGGAGTTTAAAAAATGTTTATTAGTTTGGATTGTATAATTGTCCAACCTATTTTAGAGAGTTAAGAATCAAATGAAATAATAGAGAATACAAAAGCATCAACATGCATGTTCAGTGCATTTCAAATACCAGGCATAAATAGGCAATGCTGCCTAAAAATAACAGAATAGTAATCCTTAGGGGATGGAAAATTGGAAAATATATTATGCTTAGAATAATGATATTGTACTTCAGAAGGGAAGATATTCTACTCTAACATGAGTTTAATTTATAATAATTATTATTTTATTTGGTTAATTGTTAATTTTTTGTTAATTTGTTTATTTAATTGTTAATCACAGAGCCTCCAAGGGTTTAATTTCCTAATGTTGCTTGGCCATGGCCTGTCATCATCAGACCCCAAATTCTAATGATATCCATTCCACACTACAGAGCTCAAAGTCCACTTCATTCCACACACAACATTCAGATAAACATGTCCACATCACCAAGGACATCAGACAGTTTACACCAGGGGATGGCACATAGATTAACTCACTAAATGCCTAGGAAACAAGAGTAGCAAAGTGACCTTAATATGGTCTACGTGTATGACTTTCTTATGTCTATCTTTCCCTTTTATGGCAGATGTTAACTTGAAATCTGTGAATTGGGTTTTTTATTTAACATTTTGATAACTATATTTCAATAACTGAATTCCTTTGCAATTCTATGAATTTAAAAACACTCTGCAAAAGGGTCCAACACTTCGCTAAGTTGTCCAAAGGGGTCCTGGGACAGAAAAGTTAAAAAGCTCCTCATTTATTTCTAGGTGATAGATCATTAACAATCTGGCCACATGCTTCATACCCATGCTGAATAAATGACATCAAAGCAAACAATAACTGTTTCCTCTTCATGAATGAAGATATGTACTGCTGTCCTCTTCATTTCTTACCCGCCAAGAACACAAAAAAACTATTTTGGAGGTAAACATTTTTCAATTACATTACACAAACATGGGCAAAGGAAATTATATAATTGATAATTAAGTTAGTTCCCTAAGAGCTACCATCACACAAGAAAGCACACATTTGGCCATTCATTCAAATGAATTCTTTTTCATCTTATTTTCTGCCCTGAGTTGTCCTGATGACCATATTTTCCTGTTTCAGATATCCAAATCCAATCCCAGAGACCCATATTGGATATCCATAGTACTATTTGGCTGGCATATTCCCAACTAACAAGTTGGCAAGCCACAATAAAAGCTTTCTTAATTACCACTATCTCTCTTTTAGAGTTGAGTGGTTTGACTGGGCAGTAATTTATGGGCAAAATTATATAATTAAGATTCTAGCTTATAGTTGTGTTATTTCTTCTGTCTTCTTTTCCCTTAAATTACCACTTAAATTTCTCTTTTTAACTTAAAGTACTGAATACTATAGTACCTTCTGCCATCAGCTTCAGAAGCTTATACTACTTAACCTCCTAGTATAGATTTAAGCATTCAATTAGGATCAGCATCAGACACATTACTGCTGCCATTTAAAAACTTTTAGCCACGTAAGAAATACTGCCATCACCTAGCCTACCGACCAGATGATGGCTTGCTCCCATAGACTTTAATAAAATGTGAATATCTTTTGAATGTAGAAATTGTTGACAGAATGATTTATATTTCTATGGTTGTTGGAGTAGGAAGATTTTTCTTTCTAATTACCTCTACCCTTCTTAAGGCAGGTATTTGATCATAGGCTCATCAGAGGAATGCAAATTTAGAGCTGGAGGATCCTTAGAAATCACCTAGTCTAACTTAGCACCTAGGTGACATAGTTTATAGAGTGCCAGGTCTGGAGTCAAGGAGATTCATCTTCCTGAGTTCAAATCTGGCCTCAGCTACTTACTAGTGATATGACTGAAGAAGTCACTTAATCCTGTTTGCCTCAGTTCTTGATCTGTGAAATGAGCTGGAGAAGGAAAAGGCAAACAACTTTGGTATCATAATGTGATGGAAAATATATTGTATTGGAAGTTACTAAATCTAGGAGGGGAAGTCTTAGCCTTTCCACTGACAAGTCCTTGGAGAATATGAGCTGTGCTAAGAGCAAGAAATGTTGCTCTGTATAAGAGAGGGTCATACTCATCTGTATAACAGAAGGCAGTCTCGCTATTCTCTTAAGTTCCTTTACTATCCAAAGTTATGCAAATCAATTCTCCACTGCTCAGTAAACTCCAGTGGCTCCCTTTTACTTCTGCAGTCAAATATAAACTCCTATGTCTGGCATTTAAAGCCCTTTACCAGCTGACTCCAACCTACCTTTCCTGCACTCTATAGTTAGCCAAACTGGCCTTCTAGTCATCCCTCATATAAAACATCCTACTTTCCATAGTCATACTTTTTGCATTGGAGGTGCATTCCACGTTCTCCTCACCTATTTCTCTTAGAATCCTTAATTTCCTTCAAAGTTCAGATCAAACAACACTTTCTCTTAAATGAGGCTTTCCCTCACCTGTTTCTAGTGCCTTCCTCCCCAGATTATCATGGATTTATTTGAATGCATCAATGTTATCTCTCCCAAAAGAATGTAAAGCTCTTTCAGGGTTTCATTTTTGTCTATATTCTCAGCACTTATCAGACTTCTTTGAACTTGGTGGGCACTTAATAAATTTTTCTTGACTGAAACATCTGAAAATCAGAGCAACTAGGCAGCTAAAATGCAGTTACCTAACAAACACCTTTGGTGGAGAATCCATCAGGGCTATAAACTGTATGTCAAGATGTAGCCTCAGGGGATGGGATACTGGCTAAGGAGGGTGTGTGTGTGACAAAAGACTACAATCTCCACCTATTGCATCAATGCAGTTGTGTCCAGCTGTCAAATATAATTCATGGTAAAGCAATAAAATCCAGGGTTCAGAAACACCTTAATTACACAAGGCTTAAAGATTGCTAAGCAAGCCTCTTATTCAAGTGCGGCAAATATAAAGCTTCCATCTAATTCCCTTCTACAGACCCCTCCCAGCCAAAAGATCTGTTCAGGGCATTTGGAATGCAATTTGTACAAGAAGTATAAATGGTGCCAAATGGGAGCCCCAACAGAGACTTCTCAATAAGATTTCTGAAGTGACCTTTAGAAAAATGTTATCAGTTTTAATTCCTCTGAGAAAGGTCCTTTCCTGTTTTCTCCCCAGGGACTCAATAGTAGGACGACTGATCCATTACTATTTTTTGTGGGATGTGCCTGACAAAAATCAGAGGAATGTTTGATTGCTTTAATTATGATCAATTAAAATAAATTGATTAAGTCAAATCAATCTCAGTTTCCTGGCTAAGGCCAGAAGTAAGACCATGTATTTCTGACATTAGTCTATTCTCATGAAAACAACTTCCTTTAAAAGGGATCCCCAAATATGTTTTGCTGGATAATACATATATAATCCAGATTGAATTACCTGTCAACTCCAGGAAGGGCGAGGGAAGAAGAGAGGGAGACAACCTGAATCATATAACTTTGGGAAACTTATGTGGAAGTTTGTTAATAAAATAAAGGTAAAACATAAAAAGAAAAAATAAAGAGGACCTGAGTTTTTTGTTAATTAATTAATTAGTTAATTAATTAAGAGGATTCCCAAGGGGTGGCCAGCTGGCTCAGTGCATTGAGAACCAGACCTAGAGAGGCAGCCCTGGATTCAAATCTGGATCTGATACTTCCTACCTATGTGACCCTGGGCAAGTCACTTAACTCCTATTGCCTAGTTCTTATTTTCCTTGAACCAATACATAACATTGATTCTAAGACAGAAAGTAAGGGTTTAAAAAAAAAAAAAAACTAAGTTAAAAAGACCCCTTTCAAAGGGTGGCTTTAAGATGCTGTCGAGTTTCCTTTTTTCTTTTAATAGTTACACTTTTCTAGCTTTCTCTTAAGGTAGAGACCTTATGTCTAAGAAAGCTTAGGAGAGCCATATTCTCAAACAAAAAGAATTCAACATGCCATTCACAAAGCTCACTCTGAAAGGGTTAGGGAGAGGTGGTGGTGGTGGCAGGAATGCTTCTGTTCTCTGGAGTTATTAACCTAAAGCCTTATCAAGGTAGGAGTGAAGGATCAGTCTTAGAGCACAAGCTAACAGAGGCTGAGCAGCCAGACTGTGAGTCATAGAGTACTTACATCATTCTTCCTGAACTTTGCTTTCAAGCTCTTCATGTTTAGCCCATTCAGCCTTCCCAAGGAAGAAAAGATTTTTCAACACCTAAGCGAAAAGAGAAAGGAAAAAGTAAGTTTCTAAGATTCCAAATAAACACCATCTGTGACCTCAGGTCAGATTACATATCTCTCTCCGTCTCTGGCTCTCTTTCTCTTTCCTATGCTGGGAAATTCCACTTTCATATCATCACTTGGACCTAACTCCTGTGGAACCTAAAACCTACCAAAAACTTAAAGACTCCTAGTATTCCCCAGCAATTCAACTATTATACTAATTTAAATAAAAAACTATGCCTTGTGCTCACATTAACAGCTAGCATTTATATAGTATTTTAAGTAAATTTTTTGCATATTATGTTATCTGAATTGATTATTATAATAATCCTGTGAAGGGAGGTATTACTATTATCTCCATTTTTACAGATGAGGAAACTGAAGCTAAGAAGTGAAATGACTTGTCAGGGGACACACAGCTAAGTCTCAGGCAAGATTTGACTTCCCAGTCTTCTTGATTCCAGATCCAGTACTCCATCTACCGACCCCACCTAGCCACCTCTTGCTCTAAGAGAATGCTACTTAGAAGTATGAATTCAGGGAGAGCTTCCTGCATAATCCATTCACAGGCCAACACTGTGCAAAGTTTCAGTGAATCTTAAGGTCATTCTCTAGCTTGTATAAAGAGATTCATTGCTGTTTTCTTTCTCTTTTTTTCAATCACAAAGAAACAATTTTCCAAAATTATTTCCTAACATTTTGTGACTCAAATTCATTAATGTTTTCTGAAACAGAAACAAGTACAGCATGAATTTAAGCAAGTATGAAAAAAGTACATTATTGGGTCTACCCAAAGAAACAAAACTTCAGAGTTTTTGCAAAATATTATTTCTATTCCTATTGCTAGTCCAACTTCACATTCTTAGTACTAGAATTAAGCTGCTCTGTTTCTTTTAAAGGAGAAAAGAGGTTTGTATTCCAGATCCCATTCTTTCCTGATCTGATCCTGCTGGAATGCTAGTCTTCCATCTATAAGGTACAATTAAGTAGAAAAAAAAAAGCAACTATATAATGACCAAAAGAGGTGGCACACTTCATATTATCCCCCAAACCCTAATTGTGCCATACTTTTTCCAGTCAAATCAACAATTTTTTTTAATCACTATGTGTCGAACCAGCACTTGGCTAAGTGCTGGAGATACAAGGAAAGGCAGACAGAGTCTGTGCCTTCAAAGTGTAAAAGTGAAATTTGGGAGATGTCATCTAAAAGTATATATATTTTCTATGGACACGGGGAAATTATCAAACTACATTTCCCGTGGTCCAACAGGTTTCCGGTTCTAGTTCTTTGGGCGTGGGGAGGCCTATGTCTCCACGCAGAGAAGAGTTTAAATCTCCTGGGTTAGGAGGGAGTGGCCTCTTGGCCAGCAGACTCGGGAGGAGACAGGAGACAATTATGGCTAGGCGGCAAATTTTGAATTCTTATAAGCACGTGGTCTAATAACTTTATCTATCAGCATGGCTTTAATTAAATTACTAATATATATATTTATAGCAGCCTTTATTATTTTTAATCCTTATAAAAGGGTCCCAGGCTAAGGGCAATCAAGGAGACAGCATAAAAACAATCAGGTACAAACAGGACACATATGGGACAAATTGGAAATACTCTTAAAAAGATGCTACTAGCAGTAAAGGGGACTGGGAAAAGCTTCTTATAGAAGGTTAAGATTTTAGATGGAAACTGAAGAGAGCCTGCTGGCAAAGATGAGGAGAAAGAAAATTCCACACATGGGAAACAGCTTAAACTCTGTGAAAATGCTCAGGGTCAAGAGTATAATGTTCAAGGAACAGTCAGCAGGCCAGTGTCAATGGATTGAAGAGTACATGGAAGAGAATAAGGTGTAAGAAGTCTGGAAAGGTTACAAGGGATCAGATTAGGAAGGATTTTTCAAGCCAAATAAAAGATTTTGTATTTGATTCTAGAAATACTAAAGAACCACTGGAGTTTACTGAGTATGGAGGTGACAGGGTCACACCTAGGCTTTAGGAAGATCAACCTGAAATCTGCCTGAGAATGTATTGGAATGAAGAGAGACTTGAACAGGGAGACCAATCAGCAGGATATTTCAATAGTCCAGGCAGGAGGGGGATAGGGCCTCACCAGGGTGGTAGCAGGGCCAGAGAGAAGGGTGTATATACAAGAGATCCTACAGAAGTAGAAATGATAGGACTTGGCAGCTGACTGGATATGGGGAAGGAGTGAGGAGGGGGGTGGTGTCAAGAGTGTCACCTAATTTTTGAACTCATCAAAAGATATGGTAAATGTACAATTCATTTCCTAAGAGAATTCTAAATGTTTGAATAGTAATAAATTAATTACAATGAAAAGTTATTTGGAGAGTTCATGAGTTTTCCTAAATAGGAGATATCAATTTAACTGTTATTCTGTCATTTTTCAGTGTAGTCCAACTATTCCTGACCCCATTTGGGATTTTCCTGTCCAAGAAAATGGAATGGCTTTCCATTTCCTTCTCTGGCTCATTTTACAGATGAAGAATGGAGAAAAAACAGGGTTAAGTGGCTTGCCCATGATCACCCAGCTAATAAGTGTCTGAGGAAAGATTTGAACTCAGGAAGAGGAGTCTTCCTGATTCCAGGCTCAGCCCTCTGTGCACTATGGGTGTCCCCTGCCTGCCCAATTTAACTCTACCTGTAAGTGAAAAAGATTGACTCTAGAGTCACAAGATCTGGGTTCAAATGTAAGCTTTTGATGTTTTCTGCAGACAAATTGTTTTACTTCTCAGTTTACCCATCTGTAAAATAAGGAGGTTGGGCTAGATGATTCTCACATTCTCTTCCAGCTCCTTATCTATGTTCCTGAGATGGTAGTTTTGAACAGATATCAATCAAATGTTTACTCTGGCTATTAACTGTCTACTTTAAAAATAACTTTTAAGGTCAGATTAAACTGGGCAACATGATGATTTGGGATACAGAGGAAGTAGGTAAAATGCTTTACGTCTGTGATCATGGAGAAGTCAAAGTCTGAGCTCCTTCACTTAATCCTTCCTTCCTTCCTTCCTTCTCTTTTTCTTTCTCCCTCTCTCTGTCTCTGTCTATTTGTCTGTCTGTCTCTCTTTCCCTCCCTCCTTCTCTCTGTCTCTCCCTACCTTTATCATCTTTTGTCTTAGAACTAACAGCAGAAGGGTAGTAAGGGCTAGGCAAAGGGGATTAAGTGAGTCACCCAGGAAGCTAGGAAGTATGTATCTAAGATCACATTTGAACTCAGTTTCTCCTGTCTCCAGGTCTGGCTCTCTATCCACTGGGACAATCTAGCTGCCCCTTAGAATAATTTTCTTTGTGTAGCCTTTGTTTTCATTATAACTCCTTTCTTAAGACAAGGTCTGCATTTGGCAAATGGTATGAAGGACGGAAACAGGCATTTATTTGGAAAGCAGAACCAATACATTACCAGTGATGGGCAAACTACAGCCCGTGGGCCAGATTGGGGGGGGGGTGTGTGAAATGTTCTATCCAGGTGCGAGATATTATTCCTAATCTGACGAATACAATGAGTAGGATACACTACAATGTTGAAAGAGTTGCCTTAGAAACAGACTGACAGATGAGCATTTCCTTTCCTTTGGCCCCCTCTTTAAAAAGTTTGCCCATCACTGCATTAGACTTTTGGGAAGCAGTGTGGGGAGCTCCTTTCCAGAAACCTCTCCAAATAGATAAAAAAAAAAATGTATCAACCCTAATCCTGATGGGGAAATCCAGAAAAAGTCACAAAGTTACTTTGAATCCTTTGCTCAGCCTAGGAGAAAAACAGGGAAGTTTATAGCCACTGGGGATTGGGTCAGGCCAACAGCATGCATGGAGTGAACACTTCAGTGTCCAGGAAGAGGCTGTGTACTAAAGCAAAAAGTGGTCCCAGATCCACAGGGGCACTGCAACAGAGACTGATATGAACCAGCAGCTTTGGTGAGAACGATCTTGTTCTTTGTCACAGAGCCAGGGCATAACGACTAGAGGATCTGACCAGGGGAGTGATGTTCCTGAATAGGAAGGCTGTGGGCTATGTATGGAGAAAGGGAGAAATTCAGAAGCTAACAGCATCAGTGATGAGGCTCAGGCACTAGGCTCAGGGCAGGGACTAACTTCCAGCATCTAGCCTAGCCTGAAGAAGAATAACCAGGGCAAGAATCCAAGACCAAGGAGAAGCCTACAATTCTGCTGCTCTGATCAATACAGCTTTCCAGCTGGCTCTTACATAAACCCAAGCCTGGGTCCTGGAACTTACAAAACTCAAATCAAGGGAGCAACAATTAGATTTGGCTCTTGATCAGACTTCTTTGGGAACATTGATAGTATGCAGATTGCCAGTCTGTCCCGGAGATCCTGGAATAGCCCAACCCTCAACACCCCAAGAAAGCCATAGCATGACTAGATAGGACCTTCCCTCCAAAAGTGTGGCAGAAGCCAGTCCTAATGTCATGTCAGGGAGTGGGTGGGAAGAATGGGCAAATTATGAGCTTTTTGGTGATAGGACAAAGCAAAAATAAAACATCCACTAGTCACTTCCTAAAAGAAATCCAAAGGAATATTATGGCCCAAATCTGGAGCTTTCAGATCTAAGAAAAAAAATACTGTAAATAGTCATAAAGAAAGATTCAAAAGTACTGAGAAGCTACAGTAAGGATCATGTAAGATTTATCAGCCACCACTTTAAAGTAGTGGAGAACCTGGAATATGATATTCTAGAAGTCAAGATATGGGCTTATATCCAAGAATAACAAGTAAAACTAAGCATAATGCTACTGAGGCGGAAAAAAATGGGCTTCTAATGATACAGAAGACTTCCAAGAATTCTTGATGAAAAGACTAGAGCTATAGAGAAACTTTGATGTTCAAATATAGGTGAAGAGAATAAAAAAGCATGAATAAATAATGATCAAGGACTAAATCAGGATAAACTGCTTACTTTCAAATTCAGGGAGATGCATCCTTTCTGATCCCTAACATCATCTGGGTTCACTGAGGGAGTTCAATTAGACAAGGCCTAAGAATGGTCCTGCTATGTCTTGATGACTTTCTTTTTTAATAGGAAAAAAAAGGAATATACACTTTAGGGGAAGGGAAAAAAGAAGGCTAGGGGAAAATTTATCTCACACAATTAGGGTTTAGACTTTTATACAAACAAGGAGGGGTGAGGAAGTAATCGAAACTTAAACCTCATTATTACCTGAACTGGTCAAAAGGAGGAAGAATCATACCTGTGTAATGCAGTTGTGCATACATGCATAAACAGCTGGGTTCAGAAATACATTTCATTTAAAAGGGAAATGGGAGAGAAAGAGAAGGGGGAGAGAGAATTAGAGGAAGAATAGATTAATGGAAAGATTTGCTCTCAACAAAAAGAATTCTAAGAATGTATAAAATTTTTATAGCTCTTTTTGAAGTGACAAAGAATGGGAATCAGAGGGTGCACCCATAAACTGAGGAATTAATCAACAAGCTAAACTACTGTACTGAACTTTTATCAACATGCTAATTAACCAGGATTCCATAGGACTAATGATAAAATATGTCAACAACTTCATGATAGAAAGGAAAGGGACTCAGAATACAGAATTTTTTTGGACATGAGCAATATAGAAAGTTGTCTTTATTAACTATATATTTGTATAATGGATTTTGTTTTCTCGTGTTCTCAGTAGGAAAGGGGCTGGGTGGGAGGGCGAGAAGGCATAGATCTTGAGTGACTAAAACAATTTTTTTAAAAAAGGAAATATCAAAAAAAATAGAATAGCACAATATCTTGTAACTCATGTATGCAATGTCTCAATGGGCTGTGAAATGTCTTACCTCCCAATATCCTGTCTAGCCACTCTACCAGTAAGGCAGGGAAAGAATTTCCCAAGCTGCCAATCTTTGTATTTTTATATTTAAAAAAAAATTTTTAAGAGTGCTGCATGATGGAAAGTTCATGTTACTTTCTGAGAAGTGAAATAAAAGTGCATTATTCCCTTGTTTGTTTTTTTTTAAGTATTCTCTATATGCCAGGCACTATGCTAAGCACTTTATAGTTATTGCATCATTTGATTCTCATGACAACTCTGGGAGGTGTTTTGTTATCCCCATTTAATGGATAAGGAAACTGAGGCAAGACAGTTTAAGACTTGCCTAGGGTCACATAGCTAAGTAAATGTCTGGGGTCAAATCTGAACTCAGGGTTTCCTGACTCTAGGCCTAACACTCAGTCTACTATACCACATAACTACCTCTATTTAAATGAAATCTGTCTTTGTCATCTTGAAACACTTTAATGTTAATCTTTTAGATACTCTATTACTTCTAACTCTTGGGGTTCCCTTCTATCTACTGCTGAAAAAACAGTATCATTTTTTTAAATTTCATTTTTAATAGCATCATTTATATTTGAGGAAGAGATAAAAACATCCAAGCTTTCCTCAGATTACTGATGAACCTTTTTTATCTTAAATTTGATGTGGAATAAGACCAGATCTGTGAGATGCTGACGGGAACTCCTAGTGTGGGAACTCCCTCTATTAGTGCATCAAATACTTGCTTAGCAATTTAAAGTAGTCTCAAGAGAGCTGCCTCAGGCAATGAGAGGTTAAGTGCTTTTTTTCCCAAGGCCACACAATCAGTGACCAGCAGGGGCAGGACTTCAACTCAGGTTCTCTTGCTTCTTAGACTAGCTCTCTAGCCATTACAGCAGGCAGAGGTACATGAGTGAGAACACAAACACATCCACAAATGCACACATTCCCCCTGCCTCCACCACTGCATCACATAAAACACATCCTCCATACTCCACCATCCCCACACACAAACATACCTCCTTCTACAACACTATACATGCTGTCCCTCCCAAATACACACACAGGTGCTGGCAAAGAATGTTGAGAGTTACTCTCTGCTTCAGGGAACAAGTTCAAGCTGAGCTAATTTACAGGATGGTCATTTTCTAAGTTCATGCAAATAATACAAGGGTATAGAGAGGAATAGAAGAAAGGAAATGTCTTTAATTGGATAATATTTTAACCCTTTCTCTGAACTAATAAGTAGAAAAACTTCCTTGGATTAAATTTAATCTCCTTCCCAGAAGCATTTTCTGGTGGAAAAGCAAACCCCAAAAGAAACCAGAATACAAGCAATGAGATGGAATAGGAAGCAAGAAAAGCAAGGGTTTGAATAACCAAACAGTTTATGATTGTTTTCTGGATAACCAAGAATAAGGGTTACCTTCCCAATGGTCCTAGTTATACTACTTAATTCTTTAGTCTTATTGGAAAACTCAAATGAGATGTGAACATATTTTCCCACTGTAAGAAATATATGGAAGGTAGGTTCATTGTGGTCATTTTTACTGTCATTATTATCATTATCATCATTGTTTCTTATGCAATAAGTGATTCCAAAAAGTTCTCAAGGGAATTTAAGTTTATATGGTCAGGCAGATGACTTTCCTTAACTTCAAAATGAGTATCATTCTGGATCACACAGGTTCATGCATCTCCTTTAAAAATAGAACTTCTTGATAGTTCCATATCATGAATCAAGATAATAAATACGAGGATCAAGGTACAACAAGATGACTATCGGCTGTTAGCTTAGAAGTGGTGGTGGTGGTGGTGGTGGTGGTTATTGTTGAGGTTCAATCAGTTCAGCTGAGCCCATCTCTTTGTGAACCCATTTGCGGTTTTATTGGTAAAGATACTACCATTTCCTTTTCCAGTTCATTTTATAGATGAAGAAACTGAGGCAAAGAGTTAAGTTACTTGCCCAGGGTCACCCATCTGGTGTCTAAGGTCAGATATGAACTCAGGAAAAGGAGTCTTCTTGATTCCAGGCCTGGCACTCTATCCATCGTGCCACCTAGCTATCTTAAGAAATGGTGGGAGGGATTTAAAAAAATGTTTGAATTTCCATTTGGGAGTTACTAATTAAAATGTCCCAATATACATCAACTATTGTAATGCCCCAGAATTAAAAAATAATTAATGATTAATCTGGATGCCAATAAAAATGAAAGGTTCTGTTTTTCCCAATGTCACATCAAAGTTTTTCTGTCAAAATACAGCTGCTTACTAGAATATATTCTCAGCTCCCAATAAATCAAATTTGTTCTCCTTATTCAGTCTCTATTCTACTTCAAGCTCAGACTTCAGGTCTTATTTACATCTGTGTCTATCCAGGAAGGAAGAGAGCAGGCCCTTCAGTCTCCTTGGTCCATCCTTTCCATCTCTCTCTTGGTACACTTTCCAGGCTCCTGTGTGCTGTCCCACCACCCTTTCCCTTTTTCCATATAAGTAACCCAGGCTAAACCCCAAGGAATTATGATAATCAACTTGAACTAATTCCTTTATGATTAACTTACTTCTAGGACCCCTCACCATACCGTCCTCAACCCAGGAATTCTGAAACCCAAGGAGTCTTTTATTCAAAGACCATATTCCATCCCCAAACTCTCGCTCACTGTTTCCTAATTCCCTCTCTAGCACAACTCTCCCAATAGCCTACTTTAAAGCAATTACCCTTTCCACTCTGCTCTGCCTGTTCCATAAGTAACACATTTGCTCTCATCTTAAGCCATTTCCTTTCTCCTTCCCTCTATCTTCTTACACTCATTCAATAAACAATCAAATGCCAATTATGTGCCAGGCTCTGTACTAGGCACTGAAGATACAAGGAGACAAAAAACGGTCCTTGCTCTCAAGGGGTTTATAGTCTAAAGCAGTGTTGGGCAAACTTTTTAAAGAAGGGGCCAAAGGAAAGGAAATGCTCATCTGTCAATCTGTTTCTAAGGCAACTCTTTCAAAGTTTCATTGTATTGTATCCTACTCATTGTATTCATTAGATTAGGAATAATGTCATGTAGTGGGATAGAACATTTCAGGGGGCTGCATCTGGCCCGCAGGCTGTAGTTTGTTCATCACTGGTCTAACGGATACATCAGGCAAACAAATATATACAAATAAGATACATATATGGAATAATGCAAGAGAAGGTGCTAGAACCAAGAGGAGTTCGGAAAGACTTTCTGTAAAAGACAAAATTTAATTAGGAATTAAAGGAAGCCAATGAAATCAATAGGCAAAGGTGAGGAGAGAGAGGGTTCTGGGCATGGGAGACAGAAAGAGAAAATGCCAGGAGCTAAGAGATGGAGTGTGTTGTCCACGAAAGAAGAGGAGGCCTTTGTAACTGGACTGAAGAGAATGGGGAGAGGAGATGGTATAAGAGGACTAGAAAGGTATGAGTGGGCTAGGTTATGAAGGTTTTTGAATGCCAAGCAAAGCATTTTGGTTTTGATCCTAGGGAGTCACTGGAGTTTATTGAGTAGGGCAGCAACATAGAAAATGTTTTGAGAAAATTGCTTCGATGATAAATGGAGAATGGATTGGAGTGAGGAGAGAATTGAGGCAGACAGATCCACCACCAGCTTACTGCCATACTCCAGAGCCTGTACCAGAATGGTGGTAGTGTCAAAAGAAAGAAAGAAGCTTATTATGATAGAGTTTGCAAGAGTGAAAAACGACAGGCCTAGAGGCAACAGACTGGAAATGGGAAGTAAGAGATAATAAAGAGTTTTAGATGATTTCTAGGTTTCCAGTATGAGGGTCTAGGAGATTGGTATTGTTCTCTACAGTAATGGGGAGGGTGTTGTGGTTAGGAGAAAAGATAATGAGTTCTCTTTTGGACATATTTAAGACTCAGTGAGACTGATGCCCCGGAGATGACACAGCTTCCCTGCTACCTTTCCCAACACTGACTACATTTTCATCCATGATCTGGCTTTCAATGACTGGTCCTAGAAGGGATGTCCTCAAACTCCTTACTCCTCATTGACACTTCCAGGATTTCCTTCTGTTTTTATTACTCAGTAACCTCTCCATTTAGGAAAGGTTCATTCAATCTATATTCATCACCCAATAGTTAAAATTAGCTTTCAGCATACTTTTATTCCTTTCTCAAAAAGTTGTATGGGGGGAGGGGTCTCTCCTCAACTCCTTCCTTCATAGGAGAATTCAACATATATATCAATATTCTCTCAAATACTCTAGCCTCCCAGTTTTTTTCAATTTATTTCCCATGACCTAGTTCTCCATCTCACCTCAGAGGTTTCATGTTCATAAACATGAGCATAGAGAGTTACTTTAATCATGATAAGTTGTCATTCCACCTCTACTCTAGCTTTGTGACTTCTGGCCCTTTCCTAAATCCTTACCACACCCTCCAATCTCTCCATCCACCCCACCCCTCTGGTTTTTTTTTTTCCCCAGGCCATCATGCAGGCACTCACTGACTATATTCTACTCCTATTCCTATCTCTTTGTGAACCTGTTTAATTCTATCATGTTCTCTTCTTGAGTCCCTTACCCCCTAAAATTATCAATGATCAGGCCCTACAAAGCACTAAGCTTGGTGTTACCATTAGCATCTGCTATCTTCACTCCCTACTCACATGTTGAAAGGAGGTAAAATAAAAATTCCAAAATCATGGTGATAGGATCCTCTATAGATTTATATTGCGTAATCTCCACTAGGCCTTACAGGGGCTAGGTACTCCTTTTTAGCCCTTCGTAGCCAACTCATACTATTCCATTCACCAAAATACCTTTTCATGTCTCCTTGAACCTTAAGTGGCTCTTTCCCCACTATCTTAGCTGAGAATTATGCCTGATCATTTCACTGAAAATACAGAAGACCTTTTGCCTCTTATTATTCCCTCCTCATACCACATTAATCAGATGGTTCCTACCACTTTCTTATTCTTCACATGTCTCACAAAAAGTGGTAGTCCTTTTCCTTTCCAACATGCTTCTTCTTCATGCTCAGTTGATACCCTTACATTTTATCTTCTGAGGCAGATTGTACCCTCTATCAACCCCACTCTCTCATTTATCTTCAGTCTCCCTGGTCTACTGGTCATATCTCTACTGCCTACAAACAAGTCTGTTTCTCCCCTATGCTTAAAAAAGTCTCACTTAATTCATCCTCACTAGCTATCATTCTAGAACTTTTCCCTTTTATGGCTAAACTCCTTGAGAAGACTGTCTATAATCCATGCCCTCTCCTCTTAAATCTCTTCTTAACTTTCTAGAATCTGAGTTTTGATTTCATTCAACTGCTCTCTTCAAAGTTACTAAAGAGATCTTACCTACCAGATCTAACAGTCTTTTCTTAATCTCTGTCCTTCTTGAGCTTTCATTGCCCAACATTCTCTTTTCCTTGATATTCTTTTTTCTTCTTCTTTCTTTTACTGGTTTTCATGATACTACTCTCTCCTGGTTCTCTTCCTATTTACCACTTGGCTTCTTTGTCTCTGTTCTTAGCTCTTCATCCAGATCTTGCTAACTAACCATAGGGGTCCTCCAAGGCTTTATCTGGGGCTTTCTTTTCTTCTTTTCCTTTTATACTATTTTTTCTTGGTGATCTCATTAGGTTCTATGAATTTAGTGACCACCTCTATGAAGATGATTCTCAGATCTCCTTAACCAGCCCTAACCTCCCTTCTGACTTCTAGTCCTGAATTTCTAATTGCTTCCTGATAATCTAGAACTAGATGTTCCATAGACAACAGCATATTCAAAATTGAACTCATTATCATAGCCTTCAATTCTTCTCTTCCAAATTTTCCCATTACTATCAAAAGTACCATCATCTTCACAAGCATCCACTTTCACAATCTGGGAGTCATTTTTAGCTTCTCATTCTCTCTCACTCACTCGTAGCTCTTCAGTAGTCAAGTTCTGTTGGTTCTACCTTTGCAATATCTCTCCTAATTCCTAAATCTGATGTAAGTCCATAGCATTTAAAAGCCAAATAGAAGATTTCATGTTTGATTCTGGAATTAATAGGGAGCCACTTGGGTTTATTGAAAGGAGGAGGGGGTGACATGGTCAGGCTTACACTTTAGGAAGATCAATCTGACAGATGAGTCGAGGATGGACTAGAGTGGCAAGAGAAAACGGGGAGATCAAGCAACATTCATGAACTACTTAAACAGCCTGCTACTTGGTCTCCCTGGGTTTGAATCTGGCCTCAGATGCTTCCTAGCCTTGTGATCCTTGGCAAGTTACTTAATCCCCATTGTCCTTATTCCTATTCTGTGTCTTAGAACTAATACATAGTATTGATTCTAAGATGGAAGGTAAGAGGTTTTTTTTAATCCTTTTACTGAAGACATCACTGGAAATTCCAATAAACAAAGTTGTGAAAGTATTTTTAAGATAGTTAATCTTTTGTTTTACATCACTTTTATTCTCTAACATATCTCTTTTCTTCCCCTAGGCAGAGTCATCTTTTATAACAAAGATTTAAAAAAGAAAGGGAAAATGGCTATAGAACTCAGTATTGTAACATATCAACAAGATTTATATTACAATACCGAGTTCTATAGCCATAGCCAGTCAGCAATATACAGAAACATCTGCAAATAAGAGAGGGAGATACATTCTCATAGCTTTTCTGTGGGGCCAAATTTAATTATTTTAATTATATAATATTTGATTTCAGTTTTTATGTTGTTCATATCAAATCGGTATTTATTATATGCCTACTATTTGCCTGGTACTGAACAAAGCACAGGTAATACAAAGAAAAGAAAAAGAAAAATGCCTCTATCCCTGTTCTTAAGGATTCCAGAATAAAATTGTTCTTTTATTTACATTGTTGTAGTTATAGCATATAGTTTTTCTGGTTCTACTTATTTCCCTTTACATCAGTTCAGATAAATCTTCTCTTGCTTTTCTCTATTCTTCAGTCATCATTTCTTATACTGTAGTGGTATTCCATTACATTCAAAGAATCACAGTTTCCTTAGTCACTCCCCAACAATGATCTTCAACTTTGTTCCTTTGATTAGCTCAAAAGTTTCATTACTAATGATTTTACTAGAGTGCCCAAGTTTGGATGTGTGAAAAATTTGTGCTAAATGTTATAAACATCAAAGGACAACAACAGATTTTTCCCATCTGCTCGATATTAGCCTTCTGATCTTCGTCCACTTAATATCATGGGTCAAAGCTTAATACAAAACCTATTAGTGTGCAATAGGGGGAGGTTATTTTCCAAGAGGCACTTTATCAATGATGGCTGGGGATTAGTGACAATCACATCCAAGTTTGGCCAAGGATGTGGTTTAAATTTCTCCATAGGTTCTCTAGGGAACTTTTTGGCAGTAGTTAACCAAATTTACTTGTATATTCTCTGGGATCCCCATGCCCCTCATTGAGAAAGAGAAAAATGCAAGGTTTTTCTGCTCTAATAGAATGGCAAGAACTTTGAATTTGGAGTCTAATCAGAATCCCAGCTCAAATTCTTAGAAGTGTGATTTTGGCCAGTTAACTGTCTTATCTCTCTGAGTCCCAGTTTCTTAATTTTGTAAAATGAGGGGGCTTAGACAAAATTATATCCAACTTCCTTCTCAGATCTAAATGCTTCAATTCTACCTTTTCCTTAAGGAATTTGTGAGTTAACAGCTGGAATCCTAAAATTCTAAATGAAGGCTGGGCAAGAGCAGCTCAAGAGATGAGAACTTTTATTCCATTAAATCCAGTAGGTGAAAAATAACTAATTACAAAGTTCCCACCTCTTCCATTGTACTTACAGAGCCCTCCATATCCCAGAAGGAAAATGATGATTATACAGTCACAATACTCCATACATTGGAGAAATTAAGTGCTGTCTTCAGGGCTTGTAGGGATCACATCACCAAAGGGGAGAAGTGGGGTTTTGGAAGGGGGAAGGAAGGAAATTGGGAAGATAGTGCACACAATAAGAGTACTCTGCTCTTTTCTCATTTTAGCATAAAAGCACTGTAGAGAAGTAGTTCTTCTAACTATGATGATTTTTTAAAGGATTCATTCTGAATTTCCAATAGTAATCTAAGTGTAACTTTAAGGTCAACTTCTAGACCAAGGGTAAGGGGAGCAGCTGTGAGAAGGTGATTTAAATTCCTCAGAGTAACAGGCAAATGAAACACAGTCAAAAAGGGCAAAATTCAATCGTAGATGCATTGTAAACTGTGGCTATAAATATGCCCATATTCTAAATCACAATATATAGTTTCAATAAAAACACAAGCAATGATTAAGAAACTGAAAACAAAAAAGAAAGAAAAAGAAACCAAGCAAAAAAAATTTCTGAATTACTTTAGTATTAGAGGATCAAAAGAAATTAATTAATCCTCCCATTATACATCAGGAATAGGTTAATCCCACCTCAGGCTACACCAAAATATTACAGTGTATGAGACATCATTTGGATTTACAGTGAAGTACAGTTGCAGATACCCATGGGCCCAAGTTAAATAAACTCTCTACTGACTTACCATAATCTCTATACTTCTGCAACTGTACTACCTTCCCCAAACAATAATCTGTTTGCAATAGACAGAGGGGTTTTCTCAAAAGCAATGTAGAGAAAATACTTTGATTAACCTAATGAAGAAGCTCTTCCTAAAGTAGTCTTTCCTGTAATAAGTTCCTACTGGGATACCACAGAAATGAAAAAATTTTGACTCTGCAAGTAACCTCATTATCTAGCTTAGTCTCTGTCTGCATTCCTTGCTTTTATGATCAGAGAAACACCTTGTTCATGAGTTACTTCATTCTCTTTTGTAATATATAGGACATAGAAGAATAGATTGGAGTTACTCCTCCAGAGCTGTTTTTATGGCATTTACTACAACTCTGCACTTAAGAAAAACTGTCAAAATTTTTATTAATTCATCAACAAATGGCCACATACTTGAGGCTGCAGGCTATATAAGACCCTTCAATAAAAATCAAAGCGAAAAAAACAAAACAAATATGATTGGTTCTGCCTCCAAGGAGCTTACAATCTAGTTTCAGAGTTATAAACTGGCATAAAAATGGGCAGCTGGGTAACTCAGTGGACCAAGAGCTAGGCTGAGATAGGGATGTCTAGGTTCAACTCTGAACTCAGACACTACTTAGCTATGTGACCCTGGGCAAGTCACTTAACCTCCATCGCCTAGTCTTAACTGCTCTTCTGTAGGTGAATCAATGCACAATATTTAAAATTCCAAGATGAAAGTAAGGGTTAAAAAACCCCAATCCCAAACTGGCACATAAACAATTCAAAACCAAGATAAGGAAAATATCTGCTTTACCTCCCCAGTGTAGAATCTCTTATTTCCTCCAAAGATCAGTTCAGTTACTACTTTCTAAAGGAAGCCTTTTCTAATCTCCCTCAGCTCCTGACCCCACCCCTCACCAAATTACTTTGTATTCCTGTTGATATATCTCTATTTTCTTGTATATATCTATTTCTCTTGCATATATATCTATTTCTCTTGCATAAAAATATAGTCTCCCTCCACAGAATATAAATCCTTTGAGAATAAGAACAATTTAATTCTTGTCTTTGTATCTGCAGATCCTTACAAAAAGCATATGATAAAGTTAATAAAAGTCTATTGAAATTCACTTTCCTTGAGGAAAAATCATCTCCCTCATAATAACATAAGTGTGTGTGGAGGTGGTGGTGGTGGTAAGGGGTATGATGAAATATTGCTTAATTGAGGATACTGTGAAAACAAAAGCTATCCATCAAAATCTGAAAAAAATAAAAGCTCCTTCTTAGCCCTCTAAACTGAATCCTCTTCCAGATTACATCCTCTAAAACCACAGATGTCCCTTTCAGGATTCTGACATTTTTTTTTTAATAAAATAAAAAACCAAACACAAACAATAACCCTCTGTCTTAGAATCAATACCAAGTATAGGTTCTAAGGAAGAAGAATGGTAGGCAATTGGAGTTAAGTGGCTTGCCCAGGGCCACACAGCCAGGAAGTGTGTGAAGACAGATTTCAGCCCAGGACCTCCTGCCTGGCCCTCTAGCCATTGAGCCACCACTATAATTGTCCCCCCCTCCCAATTAATTTATTTAAACTCTTACCTTCTTCAGAAAAGTGGTAAGGGCTAGGCCATTAGAGTTAAATGTCCAGGATCACACAGCTTAGGAAAAGTCTGAAGCTAAATTTGAACCCAGGTCCTCCTGACTCCAGACCTGTGCTCTTTCCACTGTGCTTACCTAGCTGCCCCCTAACCTGGGCTCTCTTCTCTTCTCCCTCTATACTACACTTCACTTGGTGATCTCAACAGTTCTTAGGTCTGGAAGCTCAAAAGCATCTCGTGGGAGAGTGGGAACTTGAAAAAAGATTAAAATTGGGACACTCAGAAGAGAGAATGGGATGGGACTTGCAAAAATAAGGGACACCAGTGTATATCCCTGTATGGCACTCTGTCTTAGCTTTCTTCCAGACCCCAGATAGCCCTCTGGCTTTAGTTACAAGGGGAATTAGCCAGGAGTTTGTAAACAGATCAGTGGCAATTCCAATAGAAGAAATATCTCTATAGGAAGGACAGTAGGAATACTGGGTTTCATATTCTAGGATGGTACCATTCATTAATGTCTCACTAATGTTAATGAACACTTATCTTGCCATATACATTTAAGGTTGAATTAATAACTTATGGTGTCCTGGAAAAACTGGCAGAAAGTGATGGGTGTCAGGCCAAACTACTCCTCACTTCCCTTTCTTCTCCTAGCTGCCTTATATCAGTCCATCTCTCACTCAAAATTCCAACCACAAAATTTAAATTTTCTCTAGTCAAAGGGCTGAGGTATAGGGAATATGCCACAGTCCTTTGGGATGTAAATCCCCAAGAGTAGGAACCTCTTGTCACTTTCAAGTAACTACTGATTTAAAAACAACAACAACAACAACAACAACAACAACAACAACAACAACAACAACAACAACAACAACAACAACAACAAAAGGCATGACCAGAGAGGCAGCTCATCTCAAATCAGGAAGACCTGGTTTCAAATCCCCTAACATCTACTGGCTGTGGTACTAGGAATTACTTAAGATCTTACTTACTAAGGCAATTAATTCTCTTACAATTTGAAATGGGGTGGAAAGAGTTCTCTATGTCAATGAAATCGAGGTTCAGCTAAAAACAAATGTAAAAAAAAAAAATCAATGGATCTCTCTTGGACTGACTGGACCTCTATATAATAGGAAATGAAGGAGGTAGTCACATGGCTGCCCGGGGATGGGAGTTCCTGGGTTCAAATCTGACTTCAGATACTTCCTAGTTGTGGGATCCTGGGTAAATCACTTAACTCCATTGCTCTTCTGTTTAAGACAGAAGGTAAGGTGTTTGTTTGTTTTTAAACAAGCAGACAGTGAGTAAAATGCCTGTTAATTATAGTGAGGAGAAAAATTATTTTATCCATTTTGATAATTAATTCCCTTTCTAGCAAGGCACCTCAGTTTAAGACAATTGCAAATAAATGAGTTCATAGTCAGGGAACCAAGTGTTCCAGAGATATTGCATAAAAATATTAACGAAAATAGTAGTATAGTAGTCATTTTCCTGAGAATATTAATCATGCCTATTCACTTCCTAGCTCCCCTCTATTTAAGCACCTTCTTTATCTTTAAAGAGTAAACATTGCCACAGGCTGGACTGGTCCACCAATCATCCAAGGCCAGAGGCCCTGACAAGAAAGCCTGGTTGTCCCTCTGGCAACCTGACTCCCAGTGCCTGTCTAGACTGCTATTCATAAACTCCAGGGACTCTGGTAAGGAAGCCCCTGGAAGAGATGTCATGTCCAGGATCCTTCTACTTCAGTAGTCACAGAATCTGCCAAAGCCAGCTGCCTTATTTTGTTTCATCAACTGAAAATAGAAAGCCCTCCAGTATCAAGAAACTAAATATGATCATAGCATTTTCCTAAAATCTTTCAACATCCTTTCAATATCATTCAATTCAAACAAACATTTATTACTGCTCTACAATAAGCCAGCCACCCTTTAGGGGCTACAAAGACAAAAAATGACAGTCCTGCCCTCAGGGGCCTATGGTTCCCAGCTGGGATCCAATGTGAACATAGAAAAGTAAAACAAGATAATGTGTGGAGAGAGAGCACAAACATCTGCCTACAGGGTGGGTGGGATGAAGAAAGGCATAGCCTGCTTTAACCTTCAAGGTTGTTGTCTTGAAGAAAGACACCTCTGGCAGAAGTGAATCTGGAATGCATTCTGAGGCATGGAAACATAGCACATATGCAAAGGGATGGAGCCAGACATGGCAGATGGAACGATGTGTGAGGGACAGCTTATCCAGTCTGGCTGAAATGCAGAATATAAGCTAAATATCTTATATTTTACCATAGAGGAAACCACTGACCATGGTTGAGCTCACTATTAAGATCAGGTCTCTGTTTTAGGAAGATGATTTTGGCAGCTTAACAGAGAATGGATTAGAGAAAAAAGGAAAGAAAAGCAATGAAACAAATCAGTAGACTATTACCATTGTCCAAGCAAAAGGGGATGGGGACCTTCACTGAAATCCCAGTCCTGTGAATGGAAAGGAGATTTATAAAAGATATGTTCCAGAGTTTGAATTAAGACCCTAGTGTAATTGTTAGGGTACTTTAACTTTTTGGAGTCAGGAAGACCTGATGTTTAAATCTTGCCTCAAATGCTTAAAGTTCTATAAGGCCAAGTTATTTACCTCTCCATTGCCTCAGTGTCCTCATATATAAAATCAGGTTATACTAACCTACCTACTTTCTAAATCTATGACTTGATCCTAAAACCCTAAGACTTAGCCAGGAAGAAAGAAGAAAAAAGAGTCAAGGGTGAAAGATTTTGAGTCTGAGGGGGATGAGAGTGCCCTAGATAGAAATGGGAGTTTTATCTATGCTGACAACATGATCGCTTACTTAGAAAATCCTATGAAATCAACAAACTACTAAAGATAAGAGCTTCAGTAAAGTTCCTATCAACAAAATTAATCCACAAATAATTAACAATATTTGTATATAATGATGACAAAATCCAGAAAGCAATAATAGAAGGGAAAGTATGATTTAAAAAAATAATAAAATATTTTATAGTCTCCCAAAACACACTCAATGCCTCTACCAACACCATCACAAAATGTTCCTTAAAGAAATAAAAAATCAAATAGCTAGAGGACTATTCAATGCTCAGGTCTGGTCCCTGCTGATATGACAAAAATGTCAATGCTATTAAAGTTCTCATTTCTAGGTATAGTGTTGTATCAATTAAACTGCCAAAGGGATACTTTGCAGAACTGGACAAAATAATCTAACAAAATTCATTTGAAGAAACAAATGATGTAGAGTATCATGGAAAATAATGCAAAAAGATAGGAATAAAGGGAGGAAACCATTTCAGGGGCTAAAGTATAGTTTAAACTAATAAACATCAAAACCATTTGGTATTGGCTCGTGATGAAAATGCTATCCACAGCCAAAGAAGGAACTGATGGAGTCTGAGTACAGATTAAAGCATGACTTTTTCTTCTTTATTTCCTTTATGAGGTTTTTATTGTACATACGATATTTGACATTTATCATGAAATGAACAAAATGGAAATATGTATCACATGAAAGTACTGGTATAACCTATATAAGACTATTTATCTCCTGGAGAGAAAGGGAATCAAATGAATCTTAAAATGTAAAAAAAAAATTGCCAAAAATTATTTCTACAAATAACTGAGAAAATGATTTTTTAAACCAGTAGGTACTGATTAAAAAAGAAAAAAGAACAATGGAATATACAAGAAAAACAAATAACTGATATAACTGAATTCCATAAACCAATAATATTCAATTCAAATTCAATAAACCTCCAGATATAAATTAATAGGAAAGAACATTTTTGATGAGAAAATACTAAAAAAAACATTGTAGTCTTGCAGAAATTAATTCTACAACAATACCTGACACAATAGTCTATAGATAAGTTCAAAATGGACGCGACCTAAAAATTAAAGATCCTACAATTAAAAATTAAGAAAAACTGATTATATATTAACTTTTGTTGGGAGGCAAGGGCTTCTTAATCAAACGTATAGAGGCAAACTAATCCAGGATCTTTGCCAAAAACATGGAATCCCAAGTGGGATCTTACAAAGCGTCAGACTGGACCAAAACAACTGGACAACAACAAAGAATCTATTACAAAAGATAAAAGTAGGTAATTTTGGTTACATGTAATTGAAAAGCCTTTGTGTAAACAAAGAAAGGTGTAACTAGTAAAAAATTTTTCATCAAATGTTCTAATAAGAGAGTGTGACTTCCAACATATGTAAAAATGCATATAGAAAAACATGCAGTAGAAAATTTTAAGACCAAAAGTCATTCCCTGATAGACAGGTAGTTAAAAGCTATGAGCAACCACAGCTTAAAAGAAATGCAAACTATTTAAGATTAAATTAAGTTTCAATTCATTATTATAAAAAATGCTAATCAAAACACCCCTGAGCTTTAAAAGAATGCCTACCCTTTGACCCAGCCATACCACTGCTGGGTTTGTACCCCCAAAAAGATAATAAGGAAAAAGACTTGGACAAAAATATTTATAGCTGCACTCTTTGTGGTAGCAAAAAATTGGAAAATGAAGGGGTGTCCATCAATTGGGGAATGGCTAAATAAATTGTGGTATCTGATGGTGATGGAATATTATTGTGCTGAAAGGAATAATAAACTGGAGGAACTCCATGTGAACTGAAAAGACCTCCAGGAATTGATGCAGAGTGAAAGGAGCAGAACCAGGAGAACATTGTACACAGAGACTGATACACTGTGGCACAATTGAATGCAATGGACTTCTGTACTAGCAGCAATGCAATGATACAGGACAATCTAGAGGGACTTATGAGAAAGAACACTATCCACATCCAGAGAAAGAACTGTGGGAACAGAAATGTAGATGAAAAACATATCATTGATCACGTAACGTAGTTTGATAGGGATATGATTAGGGTTTTGATGTTAAAAGATCACTCTACTGCAAATACGAATACTATGGAAATAAGTTTTGAACAATGATACATGTATAAGCCAGTGGAATTACATGTCAGTTCCCAGAGGGGAAAGGGAAGGGGGGAGAGAATCACGAATCATGTAACCATGGAAAAAATATTCTTAAAAAAATGAGAAACAATTTTTTAAATTCAAAAAAAAAAACAACACCCCTGAATTTTTACCTAACATTCAGAAAACTGACAAAAATTACAAAAGATGAGGACACTTCGTCTTGGAAGAGTTGTAAAATGAGCATACTAATCATGGTTGTTGGTGTTATAAATTGGTACAATACTGTGGAAAGCAATCTGGAATTATGCAGACAAAGTGATCAGAATATCCACACCCTTTGACCCAGAGACTGCTTTGCTTTGTTTAAACCCCAAGAAGGCCAAGAACCCCCCAAAAAGGCCACAATATTTAAGGTAGCATTTTTTGTGGAAGCAAAGCACTAGAAACAAAATAGATGCCAATGGACTAGGGAATGACTTGGAAAAAAAAAAACCTAACAAAAACACACATAGTACACAAACATAATGGAATGTTACTGTACTATAAGAACAAGGAATATTAACCAATCAATAAGCATTTATTAAGTGCCTACTCTGTGCTCTTTATTTCTTTCTTCATACTTTATTATAATGCAGGGCTCTCTGGGAAGGTGGTTAGTGGAATATAGTAAAAATATAGGTTATATAAAAAAAATCAATAAAATTTTGTTTTTACAAAAAACAAACTGGAAATTTGGAGAAAGGGTAGATTCAGGAGAAAGAGTTCATTTGGGGCATGGAAAATTTTAAATGGGTAATTAGATAGCCAGAAGAACATAGCTGAGGGGACCTTCCGAAATAGAATAATAGAATCAGAGATCAAAATTTTTAAAAAGCAGAAACTATTTACCATCACCAGACAGGGGAGAAAACCCCTACTACTACATTTTCTACAAACAATACACACACACACACACACACACACACACACACACACACAAGCCTTTCTATTCATAAATAAGAAAAGCATAAAATATTTTTCCTTTAATACTTCTCCAAGAACCTCAATTTATGTTGCTGAAAGTTCATTTCCTGGATTTACAACCCTTCTGATATTTAGTGAAATCAAAAGAATTTAGAAATGAGGCCTACATATACAGTGTTAGTTGTGAAAAACATCTTGAGAGATTCTGGTGGAAGCAGACACCATTTATGGTAATATCTAATCCCTGCTTTTGTTCTAGAAAGATTCAAGTTGCCAGAAGTTGATATGCAATATGTTTCATCAGCTCTCAGTTTGACTAATTTTCTAACTGGGAATAGCTTGGCCATTCTACTTTCTGGAATGCTAGAAATTTCATTTGTCACAATCACAATAGTACTGTTAGGAGGTAGTGAGCTATGAGTGGCGATGCTAAATATTTTCTTCATTTGTAAAATCTGCTGCTGTAGGGGAAGAGGACTAATTTTATCAACTAACTTCTTTCTTTTTAAAAAAAATTATTTGTTTGTTACATTAAAATTCCCAGGTATCTCCTACCCTCATCACCACCACCCTCCCATACTAGAGAAAACATCATCTAACAAAAAGATATGTTTATACAAAATTATGTCTTGCTATGTTTCTATCATATCAGTTCTTTCACCGCAGATGGATATACCCAATCTATTCTTCAAACAATACTTCTGTTGTTGAATACACTGTTCTCTTGATTTTGCTTGTTTCACTTTCATGTAGTTCTTTGCATGTTTTTTTAATGAACCTGCTTATTTTTTCTGATGGCACAGTAGGATGCTATCAAAATAATATGCCACAATTTTTTCAGTTATTCTCCAGTTGATGGGCATCCCCTTAATTTCCAGTTCTTTGTTATCACAAAGAGCTTCTATAATTATAACTAACTTCTTTCTGCTATTAGGACTCTTATTAAAGAAAAAAATGTCTAGTTATCTTGTACATGAAAATATTCTAGTTTCAACTGAGGTTGATTCTGGGTTACACAAAACTAGTTACACAAAGAAATGATGCTGATCAGATGACCTATTTGCTTGTCGTAATATTGGTTCATCACCAGAAGACTGACCACAAAGTGCGAAATTTTTTTGGTTCCCACAAGCCACAAAGTCCTTCTACTAAAACAATGTTAGAATTATGATCTGCACTGAAAGGAACACCCACAATCATGAAAGCCCAGAAAATGTACAATCACCCAAAGAGCAAAGGAGAGAAGCTGGTGAGCAGGCTATTACCAAATAAGAAACTTTTTTTTTAAACCCTTATCTTCTATCTTGGAATTAATACTGTGTATTGGTTCCAAGGCAGAAGAGGGTATAAGAGCTAGGCAATGGGGGTTAAGTGACTTGCCCAGGGTCACACAGTTAGGCAGTGTCGGAGGTCACATTTGAACCCAGGACCCCCAGTCTCTGGACCTGACACACAATCCACTGAGCCACTTGGCTTCCCCAACAAATAAGGAACTTTAAAGGAGAGTAGAATAAAAGATGTCACAAGAGAAATGTATGAATGAAAAGGGGATAGGTTAGCCACATTGCTAGTGAAGGATAACTAGCAGACAATATCACTCTCTTGGATATGTCAGGAGAAATAAGGTAGAACTGTATCTAGCAGGTTGTGCGAATTTATGGGAGAACACATACAAAAGTCACTCAGATGGGCAGGCTAGAATGGGTTTTGCTAGGCATCTTTGTATGGTGTATACACAGCAATAAGATTACAGATTAACAAGCATTAATTATTACATATCTACTATGTATCAGGAATTGTCTGAGATACTAAGTATACAAATGACCCCCCCTCCAAAAAAAATGGAACAATATCTAATTTCAAGCTTACATTCTATTGGAAGAAACATAAACATATTTTAGTATATACAGAATAAGTACAAAATAAATATGAGGGAATTTAATAGAAAGTATCAGTGAGAGTATCAGCAGAGGAGGACTAGGAATGGTATTTTGGGGGTGCTTGGGTAAACTTGGATTGGAAAAAATTTTTATTTCAATATAATTGACTTCCTTTGAAATCCTACGCATTTTTATTTTATGCATTTAAAACCATCATTCAGAGACAGGTCCCACAGGCTTGTTTCATCAGTTTGCCATAGGTGTTCAGGATACACCACAAAAACAGTTGAGATGTAGAAGGCAGTGACTACTTCGCTGTGTCTTGAAAGAAATCAAGGATTTTGTGAAGTGGCAAGGAAGTGTGTTCCAGGCATGTGAGAAGAGAGATAAAAATGTTATGTCTGAGGAACAAAAGAGAGAAGGGCCATTTTGGCTGGGATTTCAAGTATTAAAAGGGTAGTAATATATGAGGCTAAAAAAATAGGTTAAGGCCAAATTGTGAAGGTCCTTAAAAGCCACAAGAGTTTATTGAGCAGGGGAAGAAAATAATCAGATCTGTACTTAAGGGAAATCACCTTGGTAGCTACATGGAGGATAGTACTTCTGCATAATGTTTTAATGTTTTCTGGTGCTTTTGCATATTATCCCATCTGGGTGACATTTTGGGAAGGACAGAGTAGGACTCAGAAGTCATTCCTCTGGACCTCCAAGTCTCTTCTTAGAGCCAAGTAATTAAATTGATTATAGTCACAGAGAGAGTCCAAGTACACATGATATACACTCTGAACTATCCAGATTAATAATGGAATCCCGTGACCAAATGATCCAAAAGAGGCTAACAGACTCTCCCCATGAATCATATAGGCCTCTCTCTCTGGTCAGCTTCAGTCTCCCCAAATGTGTTCTATTCCTCCTAAGACCCTATTTCTATGATCATTAAAATGTTATCTCTAACACTCATAAACATGGAAAGTTCTAGCTATTCCCATTTGGGGAAGGAGGGAGAATCCTCTCCCATTTAATATTCTTCCCTTTGCTTGTTGTCTGCCACTCACAATTTATTTATAATTGATTAGGGCTAGAACAGTTTAAAACCTCTTCATCCCTGACCTCAAATCTCCTGAAAAGCTGCTACAATTTTCAGCAGTTGGGAACTGATTGGAAGGAGTGCTGCTTACCATGCTTTGAGTACCAACCCTCCTAAATGGTCTGTCCACAGAAGGGGAGCTTTTATGTTGGGCCCCTTTTCCTCTACTCTCCATTAACTGGCAGCCCATCCAGATGGCCTAAGATCAAGTCTCTGGGCTGCCAGAAGCGGGAGGGGGAAGAGGGAAAGAGGGTAAAGAGGCTGTTCCAGCAGCTGAGGATAAGAGAAGGAAGAGAGTGCCTAGAGCAAAAGAGAGAAGGCAGCCAGAAGAAAAGGGGGGGAGGGGCTAACTGTCAGGAGGAGGCAGAGGATTCCTGGGACCCAGCTGGAAGGAATGGACTAGAGGTCTCAGACATAATCCTTGATGCAGTTAATCCTTAAATAATGGAGAATGTATTATGCACACACAGGCTGTCATTAACTCTTTATTTATTCTAAAGAATAATTTTTTAAAAACATGGAAAGTCTTTCACAAAATTATAAAGAGCAAAATGAGTCGAACCAAGAGAGAACATTATATACAGCAACAGAAATAATGTCTGAAGAATAATTGTGAATGTCCATCTCTGGAGAAAGAACTGATAGATATTTGCATGACATGGTTTTATATATATTATAGATGCTTTTTTTTTTTTTGGTCAAATGGTGCCTTCTCTAGTATAGGATGGGGAAAGAAGGAGGGAGATACCTGGGAACTTTAACATAGCAAACAAATAAAATTTCAAAAAAGAATATACTCCGCAAAGTCTAGGCCAATCTCAGTATCAGCACTATCCCTAAGAGGAATGTCCTATTTTGCCATAAGAACAATTGTCAAAGGTTTTTAAGTTTTGACTCCAGGGAGGTTTTTGGAAGCTCTAAGCCTCATCTCTGAGGTTCTCAAATCTGTCCAGTTAAGCCAAACTCCTGTGTTAGTGGATCTGATAACCTGTCACTGCCTACACATCCCATCACTCAGCAGTGAGTCATACCCTGTGTGTGAGATCTTTGGCAAACAGCTACTGAGCAAGATGCTGGGGACCAATGTAGGAGGAGGGGCAGTCAAATGATATGGGGGTGAGGGATTGTTCTCTAGCCTCTGTCCTTGAGGATTTGTAAACCAAAAGGAAACAAGCCTGTAAGTCCTTAAATACAAGATGTCCCAAAAAACAAGATGTCTTAGCGCAATTTCAAGCTATTAAAGGATAAAACTACATTAAGACTTTTGGGACATCCTGTTTAAAGATAGAGACAACATAATTCATTGTTGTTTTTCAATCGTTGAGTCCTTGTGACCCCATCTTGGGTTTCTTGGCCAAGATACTGACATGGTTTGCCACTTCCTTTTCCAGTTCATTTTGCAGTTGAGGAAACTGAGGCAAACAGGATTAAGTGACTTTCCCAGGGTCATACATCTAGTGTCTGAGGCCAGATTTGAACTCAGGAAGATGACTCTTCTTGACTCTAGGCCCAACCATCCTATCCATAGTGACACCTGGCTGCCCTTATGAGTAAAAATCAGGCATTAAATATAGACAGAATACTTAGAAAGTTTTACAAATACCGAATATAGTTGTATGTACTTCATATTTTACATACACATAAGCACAGGAGCTGGAATTCATGTTGGAATTCATAAGGCCAATGAGGTTCTAGATATCAATGGTAAAGCCTGGATTGAGATTAAGAGACAAGGTTTAAGACTACTGGAGGAAGCAAAAAAGGGATTTAATCAAACTCTTACTGAGTGTCTACCATGGGCAGGACATTTGGTGTCGAATGTTAAAGGTAATATAAAGAAGACACAGTCTCTTAAGGAATTTAACTCACACAGCAATAAAGCACACAACTACGTATATCCCGTATCCCCCTAACCTGTGATTTCTTTGTATCTAGGATAAAGAAACTTCCTTAACCACCAGCAGATAGCCACCTACTCTGTAACTTAAGAGTCTCATTGGATTGTCTGAGCCCTACAGGGTTAAATGACTTGCCTAGGATCAATGCCCAATCAATCATGATCAATACATGGTTGAGGGAAAACTCAGGTTTTCCTGATACATCCTATTAATGCACATATGTCTAAAAATGTGAGCTCCTAATAAGGTTTGTACAGTGCTTACCTCATAAAAACTTTATGAGGTAGATAATATAAGTATTATTATCCTTATGATGAGGAAATAGGTTCTATGACATTAGATGCCTTGCAGGTCATGTAGGAAGTATTTGGGACAGAATTCAAACCCGGATATGCAAACTACAATGCCACCATGCTTCTTCACAAGCATCACAGTGACATAAGCTCAGTAGTTTAAATAATCACACAGGCAACAACAATATACACATTTGGGAGTTTGGTTCTCCAAGACTGTCAATACAGAACCAGAAGGTATTGCATATATCAGAAAATTAATGAGAAAAAGTCAACTAAAATCTGTGGTTGAAAGCACACTTACTTTGCCACATGAGGAGAATAGTTAACCAATGATTTATGTTATTCTGGGGGCTGAAAGACCCTCCCAGTTGAATCCTTCTCCTATCTCTCCCTCACCCCAGCACCTATTCTTATCCTTTGTATCCTCTGCTCCTAGGCAGAGTATCTCATGTATAGTAGACACTTGGACATCAGAATTATCAACAACTGTATGGAATGTTCTTTATCTGAAATCAATCTTTCCCTTTTTCTCCCCCCACCCCCTTAATTTGGGATGGTCCATACACTTGGCACAATGAAGAAAAACTAGCTTGAGTTTGGATAAGGGAGAGGGTAGAATGGTAGAATTTTATTAAAGCACAGTAAACTAAGAAATCCTCATGACTGGTACATTCATCAAATGTCAATCAAGTTGACCTCACAGTTAAAGTTATATCTAAGTAAGCATTTCTCAAAGTGCGGTCCAGAAATCAAGAGTTTCTCCCACCCCAAGACCCTTTCAGAGGTCAAAACTATTTTCATAATATGTACTATTTTAATTTCTAAAACAAATCATAACAAGTTCTTAAGTTAATTTGAATAAATTATGACCTAAGAAAATTATCTGCAAAAATTATTTTATAAAAAGTGTGTGGGGAATAATTTAGAGAGGGGTATAAAAGGGGAAATTGGTCACTATGTAAAGTTTGGAAATCACTGACCTAAGACAATAGGCTAAAGGAACTGGGATATTTAGCCTAGAGAAAACAGGAATTGGAGGGACAGAATAGCGGACTTCAAGTACTAGAAGTGCTTGTTAATTGTATTTCAAGTACTTGTTCTAAGAAAGAGGGATTAGTTTTGTTTTGTTCTACTCAGGGCCAAAACTTTGAGACAGACTTCTGTTCAATATAAGAAAAAACTTCCTAAAAAATCAGTCCCAAAGCCCCAAGAGGATACCTCAATAAGAAGCGAGTTTCCCATTTCTGGAGGTCTTTAAACTTGTTTGGATTGAAATTCCACCTTCTATCAGAAGTCTCTGTCAAACTCCCTTAATTGTTGTGACTTTTCTCTTTGGATCATCTCCAATTACCTTGTCTCTATCTTGTGTATACATAGTTGTCTGTATGTTGTCTCCCCTATTTGACTGTTAGTTCCTTGAGAGCAGGGAATATCTTTAACTCTCCTTTGAATAATTAGCACAGTGCCTGGCACACTTTGTTATTGTTGAGTTGCTTTTCAGTCACATTTGACTCTTCATGATTTGATCTGGAGGGTTTTTGGCAGAGATTTGCAAGAATGGTCTGCCATTTTCTTCTCCAGCTCATTTTCTAGATGAAGAAACTGAGGCAAAGAAGGTTAGGTGACTTGCCCAGGGTCACATAACTAAAAAGCATCAGAGGCTGGATCTGAATTCATGGCTTCCTGATTCTAAGTCCAACACCCTATCCACTTCACCATCTGGCTAGAATATAGCAGGCCTTAATAAATGTTTATTTTTTTTGACAGAAGGTAGAGGATGCATGCAGGCTATAGTAGCGAACATCTGTGATTCCTTTAAAATTGAAGATTCAGTATGTGTTCACTATCACAACCATTAAAGTCAATTATTGCATGTCAAATTTTTCAAAGGAAAGGTAATTCACCAACAAGGACAGAAAACATTGAGCAATAAGTAAAGCTACATGAGATGAGAAACTTGTTTATTTGGTTATAGGATTTGGGGTTTTGGTCTTATAAGATAATTTTCTTACAAAAATGAATTGGAATTTGGAAATAGATTTTTGAGTGATAATACACATATAATCCAGTGAAATTGCTTGTCAGCTCTGAAAAGGGGAGGGAAACATCATGAATCATGTAACATAGGAAAACATGTGTAATTTGTTACTGGAATAAAATAAAGGAAAAAATCCAAAAGGACTATCTGATATTGGAATTAATGCACTTAATCCAATTATATGACCAAAATAGAATATATTCCTATATATAATAAGTCAGAAAAACTGGAAAATCCCTGAAAATCCTAGCTACTTGTTACTAATTGTTATAAATAGGGATCGAATTCCAAAGAGTCTGTATACTGTCCTCAATTCTATCTGATATAATGATGCTTAAGGCACATTTTGTTATTTGCTGCCACATACAATACATACTTGATTAAAACTTATGGCCAGACCATTAGGGCGAGTTATGGCTTAAATTCACATGTCAAGAACATTCAAAGATCCAGGAGATTTTGGAGAATCTGCCTTAGGGGATCACAGGCCACAGCACAGGAATCCAGGAAGCTCCAGAGTGATCTTATCAGTTTCTTAATGATGGTCTTTAGGCACTGGTAAACTGCATCCAAGCCCTGGTCAAAGCAATGTCCCTCCAGCTGTAGGGTCATATGACTGCAAATATTTCTAAACTCAATACTCTCTTTCAGGTACATGGGAAGGTTTTGCTCTTGACTGAAGGGGGCTCAGGATAGTCTGCTCTATCCAGATGAGCTGCAAAGTATAACAAAGACCAGCATGGTACAAACCAACAGGTGAGCCAGCATGCATGGACCAGGGTCCTTAGGCTGGAGGATGGGTGCTCCCTCCCCACTTCTCACACATCATCTCCTGTCCTCATAGCCATGGGTCCCCCCAAGGGAAGCTCTTTCTCCCTGTAAGAATTTATTTTTTTATATTGTGTATTATTTTTATACCAGCGTTTGGATTATAAAGGCTCAGAATCAGTTCCTATATATTAAGGAGAATTCCTGAGACCCCGCCCACTCAGTCTATAGTCTTGCATTTTCTTTGTCCTTGAGAATCCCAAAGAATGCCTTCCTTTTTAACATAATGTGGTTAATAGATGAAAAGGAGACCTTTCCTGGCCTATGTGAGCAGAGCAGCAGTAGAAATGGGGAGGGGTGGATAGGTTGATGGACCGTCACCTCTTAATCAGCTATCACCAATTAAAGATGTCTTGGGATGCTCAAGGGAGGGGCTGAAAAATGAACTCCTAAAAATCTATTTATTAGACTCCTTAACCCAGCTCAGATTGTCCCTGATATAAGAGAGCCATGGAGACCTGTATCACTTTATAGGTTATGATGCTGGCCTAACCAATAAACTAGATATGATCAAAAAACATATATTCTTATCCAAAAATCAACTTCTCAAAATAATTTTAATCATCAACTCCTGATCCTCCTCTCCCCAGCCTGCTGACCCATAGCCAGGGAAAAGCCGGTCCTCCAGAGCACCTTGGCCCTCCTCCCTGTCCTTTGCTACTACAAGGGCTACTATTTGCTTACTGATACTATACAATAAGAACTCGTAGGAACCAAAGTCACCGTGGGCATTGAGAAATACTGAAATCAAGAATAAGGCAGAATTAGAGTGGCTTTGCACTTCGTGTAGACTCCAAAGAGCAGCCTACCACATTTTGGCTACAGTTCAGAAAGCTGCCATCAAGATGCCTACCACATCATCAGAACAATTTTATCCCTACAAGATAAATGATCCTAATGTGCCTGGCAAAATCTAGTATTCCAGTTTTACCCACAGTATAAAAATAAAAGGCTACCTTTTTCATAACTAACATTGCAACCAACGTTAGAAAGAAAAAAAGGCTTTCTTTAGCAATTCCATCCAATAAGGCATAAGTGGAAAGGAGACAGGGATATGTACAGACCCTATTTTTTTTTTTTTGGAAGAAACATACAAAAGCACTCAAGGTCCGGCAGCCTGCCACCAAATTGTGGAATCTATATCAGCTTGAGTAAGAACCCTATTCTGTTTCTTTTACTAGAGTAGATGTAAACATGGGCTTCCAATGTAATGGAAGTCAAATACCCTTTGTTAAAAGGGGTCTACACTTAAAATAATCAGGGGGATGTTGTGAAGGAAAGAAAGGAAATGTTGTCTAGTTAAGATATGGTTCATAAGCAACTGGCCATTGCCCAAACAAGAAACAGGGGAAAATGGGACAGGACATCTGTAAATTTTTATTTTAAAGACTTTCTTTATTTGAAAGTATCTCTTTAGAATAATTAAATTTCTCTTCTGTCTACCTATGTCAACTGTAAAATGGGGATAATAATAGTATCTACCTCCCAGGGTTGTTGTGAGGATCAAATGAGATCCTATCTGTAAAGTGTTTTAGCGCAGTGCTCCACAATAGGTGCTTAATAAAAGTGTTCCCTTCTCTTCCCTCTCCCTTATATATGTCTTCCTAGATTTAGAGATTCCAGAAGAGAGTCAGTAAAGGGAGGAGAGATGGAAAATAGTTAGAACCAACAATGTATAAAGTCTATACTTCACAGAAGGGTTCAAGAAAGGACACATATGGCAAAAACTCCCAGGACACATGAAAAGAAAACAAACAAATTATGGCTGAAAATGAATCTTCCTTTTAAAAATTCCTAGAAAAGGAAATGGTATTAAAAAACAAACAAAGAACAGCATTAGTCTATTTCTTTACAGAAGAAATAAAATGCTAAGATTTGTTTACCTGAATAGTTTGTAATCATTAGTACAAAACAGATTTCAAAGATACTCCTATATTGGAAAAAGTTAACTGAATGTTACCATCACCTGGATGACCAACCACAGAACTTAAAATATCTGAAGATATTGACAAAGCTTTTCAGATAACTGCATATTTCTCCATGTACACAGTATCCTAAGAGTCTTACATTACAATGATAGTTAAATTTGTGTGTTTATACATCTGTATTTATAGATTATATTATTTATATTTGTTATCTATATTTACATTATGTTTATATATATTATATTGTATATGATATATACTTGCACTTATATATTTCATATTGTATATAATTATTATAATATTATTCACATTTATAATTTATATATATTAGAGCATTGTAAAGTATTAGTAACAAACATTCCAGTTTAACAGATGAGGAAACTGAGGTTCACAAGGTTAAGTGTCCTGTTTAAAGTCAAAAAGTTAGGAAGTGTTAAGAGTGCAAACTAAAATCCTGATACTTTTTAAAAATTTTAAAAATTTTTATTTTTTAGAAAAATTTTCCATGGTTACATGATTCATGTTCTTACTTTCCCCTTCACCATCCCATTCTCCCCTCCCCATAGCTGACATGCATTTCCACATGTGTCATTGATCAAGACCTATTTCCATATTATTGATAGTTGTCCTAGGGTGGTCGTTTCGAGTCTACATCCTCAATCATGTCCTCATCAACCCAAGTGTCCAAGCAGTTGTTTTTCTTCTGTGTTTCTACTCCTGTAGTTCTTCCTCTGAATGTGGGTAGCGTCTTTTCCATAAATCCCTCAGAATTGTCCTGGGTCATTGCATTGCTGCTAGTACAGAAGTCCATAACATTCATAAAATCCTGATATTCTTACTCCAAGGAGTGTGTTTAAAAAAGAAGAAACAAACCACACTGCTTCTCATGTGTCCCTAAAGGAAAAAGCAACCTTGATAGCACCAAAGATACATGTGCCTTGATAGTGTGTCCTACACAATGATCAAAGCTACAACAACCATCCCACTCTACTTCATCAAAGTACACAACTATTAAGTATAGCAGGTGTACTTCATTCATTCATTATAGAAAAGATGAGCTCCCTACTTGTATAAAGTTGCCTCCCTACAGTCCTATAAGATACATGAAAGTAAATTTTACTTACGTTGATATTAAATGTGTGTAGCTTTGTGTGTACTAATAAGCCTCCATAAGGATGGGTTGTTTCAGAGAAGAGATGAAAGGTAGAAAGATCAAATTAGATGCCTATCTTTCCATCATAAGAGACATCTGTGGGCTTCCCCATTCTGATTCGAGGTCATAAGATCTTCCACGACTTAAAAAGTTACTGATGCCTTAGGGGTACAGGGAGCCTACTGTTTCTTGTTATACTAGTCTTTAGGTAGCACTTTATGGGGAATTCTCTTCCATAGGCTTTCTGGCCCTGATGTGGAGAATTTATGTTCTAAAGTCTAGAATTAATCCACTGTCTTACTTCATGCAGTCCATGGCAAGTTTTTATAAAAACAAATTTATAATTACAGCATATACATTATCATAAAGTATAGTGCCATTCTTATTCAAATACAGGGATGACAAGACAATCAGCAACTAATTAATTTAATTTTAAAATCTCATACAAGGTTCTCCATTGTTGGGTTTTTAGGTTTTACTGTGTAGTCTTTGATTTCCCCCCCCCCCCCACTTTGTCAATGTTCGATGATCTAAAATGGAAGAAAAGATTACCCACCTCTGCTCTATAATCTGGAGATTGGAAAGCCATAAGAAATGGTTGACTACTAGTTGAGTTTGCAAGAAATATCCCATAGACAGTACTGCCATGTTTCACATTTAAGAAGAGCATGCCCTAATGGATATCTTCAATTCCTCTCCCTCTTATAGTAAATCAACCTAATGTTCACTTTTCTCAATATTTCAGCCAGAATAAGGAACTGGAGATACTTAGCAGAATTTGGATGAAGTGACAAGTATTCTTGTATTAAAATATTAAGAAAACTAAATTCCTTACTGAATAATCCAATTCCTTTAAAATGAAAATAAAACATTCTATGAAGAACAACCAAAATCTGCCTAGGATTTACAAAGGAAAGAAGCCAAATAAACAAGCCTAATTTTCCCCTTGCCAAATGTAATGCTAAATATAAATAGAGAACACAGAACTGGGGTCCCAATTATCCTGAAATCCACTAAAATGCCAGTTGAAGAACAATTACAACTTAAAATCTTTTCTGGATTGGTGGTTTTATCAGTCCTCAGGCTCTGTCTACACAAATTGACTGTAACTCCTCTTAAAATGTTTAATGGCATAGCCTTCAACAAGAGCTATTTGTGACCAAAAACTCATTGCCTGTACCAAACTGATCACCAGCTCCTCCAACTGTAATTAAACTGGACCTCATGCAACAGCCAGACAGTCCACCAGTCCAAAAATGAAGCCTTTCCAGCTGGGAAGGCCTTTCCAGGGATTGATTGTCTGTTCTGTTAGACCATCACCAATGCACCAGGATAAGGCATCTTGGTAAATCTTTTGCAGACAGTTCAATACATGCTGGATAAACCAATGCTTAGAGAGGCAACATAGGATAGTGGATAAGGGACCCAAGAAGTTAAGATTAAAATTCCACTTTTGACACAAGGTGAGAGGCCATCAGCAAAATCATTTAACTCTCAAAACCTACAGGCAAACACTCTAAGACAAAAAGGAAGAGAAGAATTTCTATCTGGAAAATTTCTATTACAATGTAATCATTTTGGGAGTAGTTAGGTGGCTCAGTAGAATGAGATCCAGGCCTAGACATGTGAGGTCCTGGGTTCAAATCTGACCTCAAATGCTTCCTTAGCTCTGTGACCCTGTCACTTAGCAAGTCACTTAGCCTCCATTGCCTAACTCATACTGTTCTTCTGCCTTGGAACCAATAAATAGTACTGATCCTAAAACAGAAGGTAAACATTTAAAAAAGAATGTAAATATTTTAAGGGCAAGAACAGCATTACTTTTTATTCCTTATTTCGATGCTAGGTCAGAAGTGCTCAATAAAATCTGTGTTAACGGAATGATTTATCACACCAAAGAAATAGTAATATGGGTAAAAAAAATTAAAACTGCCTAAATTAGGCTGAGTAAATATGCCTTGACGCTAACCTAACGAGGTAGGTTTAACAAGATAGGAAAAGGAAGGGACCAGGGAGGGAGAAAAAGAAAAATTCTTTATTATTTTACTTAGGACAAGCCTACTTCCTTCACCAATGGATTGTGTGGTTACCTGAGACATGAATAAATGAAATGTACAAAAAAAAAAGTTAAGACCTCACCTTCAGCCCACCTTTGAAATGACCAATAACTGTGGAGATACAAAATTAGGATCATAGATTTAAGGCTAAAATGAAAAGTTATCTAATTCAATCCCTTCATTTTACAGATGAGGAAACTGAGGCTCAAAAAGGTAAAAAGATTTATAACCAAGTTCATGCAGGTAGAAAGTTAAAGAGTTGGAATTTGAACTTTGGTTCTTTTAACTCCAATCCACCTTTTCCCTCTATAGCACATTGTATATTTCTTTGAATATCACTTATGACAGAAGAGACAGGAATTCAAGATTGCATTCCTTGGGTTTGAGAAAAGAACAGTTTCCAGAAGTAACAAACCCCACAAAGGAAAGATTATGGTATTTAGAAGAAGAAGAGACCTTAGAAATGATCTAGTCTGACTCACTTGTTTTAAAGGTGTAGAAACCAGCCCAGAGATGAAGTGATTGGTCCTACTAGGTCACACAAGCAGCAAGTGGATAATCTGGATCCATTCAAACCCAAATCTTCTGACTCTAAAAGCATTGCTTTCCCCATCATACCACAATGCTTCCATCACATTGTACTTTGCCAGTACAGGAAGGTTTCAATAAATACACTGCCAACTTTGACACTCTTTATTAGTGTCAGCACTCCAGATACACATTACAAAAAAATGAAACCAACTATTCAGCCATTACAAAAAGTATTAACTAGCCAGGTTTTTGGTTTAATCTGCCCACTCTCCCTAACAATATAGACTTGATGTTAGTAAGCATCAGTGGATGGAGAATAACCATAATAATGCCTTACACATATACTCCCATTTTGTTCTGGTCAAAGCTCTTTCAACTTAAATTATTTCATTTAATGTACAGCTCATAAATAAGTCTCCAAGAGAGATTCCTCTTCCCTCATCCAGTTATCTCCCCACCCTTCATACAATATGATTAAACTCAGATTATGTGACTTGCCCAAGGTCACAGTTAGCCCGAAAGCCAAAATCCAAGGCCAAAGTCAAGTATTCTGATTCCTAAATCTAGCCCTGTATCCCCTAACCCTTTCATCTCTGGGCCTATCTTGATTTACAAGAGCATCTTAAAATGAATAAACTAAAAGTGTTCCTAAAGAAATACAAAGGTGTTTTCTTTAAAATATTTAAGATTATTAATTCTTAATTATTCAATAATTTGCACTCTCATAGTGGTTTTGACAGTGAAGTCTGTGACTAAATTTACTAACTTTCTCCAATGGAGTTTGTTGTTAAAGAAGATTGCTACTTTGTTGTAGATAAAAGGAAAAATATATAATACTATGCAGTGGGCAATCTTCCCATGGTTTAAAAACTAAAACGGGTGGCAGCTGGGTAGCTCAGTAGATTGAGAGCCAGGCCTAGAGATGGGAGGTCCTAGGTTCAAATCTGGCCTCAGACACATCCCAGCTGTGTGACCCTGGGCAAGTCACTTGACCCCCATTGCCTAGCCCTTACCACTCTTCTGCCTTGGAGCCAATACACAGTATTGACTCCAAGACGGAAGGTAAGGGTTTAAAAAAAAAAAACTAAAACAAAAACCTGCTCTATATTCAGTAGATTTTTTTTTTTTTGCAGGGGGGAAAGAGGATAATTTGTTTTTTAAAGTCTGTTTTCACTTCATAGACTCTGAATTGTTCAGCTTTTCCAGTCTTCGCAAAGAGAATGCCTTGATCTTGGGATCCTAGCTCATGATTTGAAGTTTGCATACTTCACACTATCTTGATGAATAATTTTGTATAATTGCTGTTAACTGATTCCTTTCAACATTTCTTTCTGGAGATTAAAATGATCGTCCATTCTCCAGTAAGCTCATATACTCATGAACATATCAAAATGGTTTATGGAAAATCTTGGAATTTTATTCTTATCATATTCTTAAAATAACACACTAAGGCTTTCAGATTTTTAGCTCTTTTTTAAAAAAAACTGATTCTTTTCATGGCAGAGTAAGAAAATGTCACTTAAAAAATCATAACAACCCACATTATGCACTAGAGTCTAGACTTTGTCATAATGAAAAGTTAAGGAGTCTGTGTGACAGGTCTCAATACAGTATGTATTTAGGCAGTTTTTCTGTCTTTCTGTTTGTCTAATTTTCCTCCTCCAGCATGAATTACTTATTTGGAAGGAGGAAAAAAGGGGTTGCAGGAGTAGCAGGGATAAATGCACAATAGTTGAGACAATGGAGAGAGTCATATCTGCAAGATACAAAGGTCCAGAGTTTTTTGTTCTTAACAGCTCCCAAGAGGCAGAAGTTGTTTGAGATCAGTGTTTTACTGTTTTGACAGATGCCCTTGTGGAATTGAGAAGTGGGCGAGACTTGTTTATGCATCTCCCATAAGTGAATCTTCTGAAAGATAGGTTACTAAGAAAAGGAAAAGTGGGTGTCCAAAGAGCACAGCCCAAATTTTCTTTTTGGTTCAGGATTACCAAGTGCCGTGTGATCTACATTAAACAATTTTTTAAGTTGATTGTATAGAAGCTAAGCACATGGAAAACTCAATGTGACCACTTCTAGTTATGTTGGTACCACCAGGATCAATTTAAATATTTGTTTTGTGTGTTGAAGCAACATTTAAGAAATAAAATGCTAACTTTAAACGTGGAACATATATTTGAAAAACTATTCAATTCTATTCTGTCATACAGGGCCACAGTTTCCTCATCTATAAATGAAATGGTTGGACCAGATGATCTCTATGGTTTCTTCCACATCTAACATTTTATGGTTCTATGATTTCTATGGAAAATAAATGACACCTAGCATTGATCTCTAGCGTAAAACTGTGTCAAGGGGATATGGGGATGGAATCAGATTCATAGTACATTTGGGAAGATAGAAAATGCTGAAAGAAATCTGCTAGAAATGGCAAGGAAGTGTTTGAATTCCTTTAGACCCACTACAATCACATCATTATAGTCTGCAAAATGTAACTGTCATTATCACAACCATATTTTCCTCTTCTATACACAGTAGAGCTTTATCACAGATCTTATAGAATGTTAAAACTAGAAGGGATTCCACAGGAATCATTTAGTCCAGACCCTTCACTTTTACAGATGAGGAAAGTAAGGCCTTGAGTCACACAGTTTATTGCAAGATCAGGACCAGGACCCAGGCTCCTTCCTTTCTGTCCAGTACTCTCTCTATTTCACAACAGTGTCATCTTGAGCCTACTCCAGTAGTGTCAAATTAAAATGGAAATGGATCCCAAATATTGACTCAGAAAACCACAAATTAACATTATCTTTATCGTATTTTTATTTATTTTGCTAAGCATTTTCCACTCACATTTCAATCTGATTCTGGTCTTACTTGGAAGTTTTGACACCTCTGTTGTAATATACAGCTGGAAAAAACAATTTCCTTGATGTTTTCAAGCCTTAAATGATAGTACTTTGATAGACGAAACCTAGTCAACTTCAGAATTACAGTAACTAGCTATTAAACCTATAATGAAGTAAACTAAAAAAGATTCATTAGTTGATAAAGGGGGTTGAAGCAATCATGTGAAATAATATTAAATAACTTAACATCTGTAAAACAAGAGAGGAGGGAGTTTGAAGCATTTGATACTTAAGGTCCCTTCCAATTCTAAATTTTATGACCAGTCTATTGAGTACTTAGTACCAGTCTGAAGGAATTAGTTCCAAAGGAACATAAATATAAATAGAATTAAAGTCAACAATCATGTCTGATTTATTAATATTGACCTTATTCCCAAATTACAAAGAAAAGCAAACCTATAACTCATTAAAATATTGTTAGTAAAATTTAGCTTGGCACTTGCGACAAAACTGTCTACATAAAGAACTAAATGAACTCTTTAACTAGGCTGGAGACTTGAATTCAATTACAAACTGTGCCATTAACTAGTTGTGTGATCTCAGACAAATTACTTTTTCTCTTCAAGCTTCAGTTTTCTCATCTACAAAATAGAGATAATACTTGTCCCAGCTAACTCACAGTTGCTTCTGAGGATAAAGTGAGATGTTTAATTAGCATTTCACTGAAGGTGGCAGGGCATACAGTAGAGATCCGGTCAACTTCTGAACTAGTAAAACCTAAATTCAAGTCCCACCTCTGACACAGACTGTGACCCAAGTCAAATACTGTGGTTAACACTTCATAGCTCTGGACAATGCTCCATGACAATCAAGTAAGAAAGAAGGTAGTAAAACTTTCCATTGACAGATTCTCTTAAGCTAGGGAGATCCTTGGGGCAATGAAATCTAGACCCACGCCTTAAACCTTTCCTATTGAGGGCAGAGAATGTCTCAGGCCTCTTTTCAACCAAAATCTGCAGACTTGATTTATTCATTGCCTAGGAATATAGATTTAAAATTGGAAGAGGCCTTAGAAGTCACTCCCCCTCATTTTGTTAATGGGAAAACTTAGGCACACATGTAGGCACAGGTTAATTGTTAACCTGAAATGTTAAAGGGTAATGTTAACCCAATACTACATACATACACAAAGAGAAATTTGAACCCAGGTTCCCTGATCCCAGATCCAATCCCACTCTATGTGGAAATACTATTGAAAAGAAGGTGAAAATTTTGAGGCATCAGGGTAATAATAAAAACATAGAACACGAGTAAACTTGAAAGGGTGAATATATAGTATGATAAAAATTCAATAATGAAATCTCAACAAACATTAATTAAAAACTTGAAACAGTCACTCATAAACAGCAGGAAGCAACTGTGACAGAAATCCTGTCCTGTCTATCCTCAGTCTGTTATACAAGCACTGGGTAAGATTACCAGGGTAGGATACAATTCCATAAATAAAGTTTATTACCCAGAAAGATAATGAGACATTTGGTTGATATCATGACAAATAAGCCATTAGATGGCACCCAGGAAGAATATACATATCTCTTAATACCCAAAATGGGTATATGAAGAAACCTATTTCTGAGCTGCTTTTGGTGCTTTTTGGCACTTGTATCCACTCTCTTCTCCATTCAAATCACAGCTGGAAGAAACTCTACTCCAGTTTCTTAATTCCCTTCTGCTATTACTATTGATCTAAGTAACCATTTCCTTCACTAGCTCTAACAAACCAACTCCCCACCACCACCCCATTTTTTTCTCCAAGGATCTGGAAATATTTCCACAAACCAAAGCAGTTTTTCATTCCCCTTTCACATAAGTGAAATTGGAAACACATTAAATCATCTGTCAATATGCAATCCAGAAAAGCAGATCTAAGAAAAACAAATCTAAGACCTCAGAATACAGTTTACTTAAGATGCTACACAAAAATGAAAGTTGCACTGGTCTCGGTTGCAAACAAAAGATACGCCTTGATTTCCCATTAGATACACATGCTTCTGGAAGCAACCTATGACTTCCACGCTTTAAACTTGGCTAAATAGAGTCATTACTCACCCTTTAGCTGCATCCCTCTAGAATCTCTCATTCTACCCACCCCCTTTCTCTCCACCGCAAAAGGGGAATAAAGACACTAAAAAAGGAGTCACCGGTGAATCAGTGGTTACCCGATCTGGCCTTAGCACGTCTGCCTGCCTGCACAACCAGACAATTCCGGACTGAAACAAACTTCATACAAAGCGGCACCAAGTCAGCAGCAGTCAGGACAGTACTTTGCTGACCGAGCACCCACTTCCCCAGCAAAATCCAAACCAAGTCCTGGCTACTTAAGAAGCTTGCAGATATTCCTCCTATCCCAAGAGACAACTTTTTCACCTCTTAAAATCTATAGAGAGGTAAAGAAAGAGAAGGGGGGGGGGAGAGTAAGAAAGGGAAAAGAGAAGACGCCTCACCACACCACCAGTCTGCAAACCAAGGCTGAGTTCTTGAGAAAGCCTAAAGGGGCGATCAGAAGTCGAAAGAGAACAATAGGCAAGGCTGAGCTGTAGAAGCCCCCTTAGTGGGTAGCAGGCGGGCTACTATTCCTTCTAAAGAGCTCCCTTCTCAATCTCCTCAAACTTCAGCAGACTGGAAGAGATGTGAGCCGAGGGGAGGTCAGGGGAGGGGATCTTGGCATCGGAGTCTTCCGACCGGACAGGAGCTGGGTGCAGAGAAAGGCAGCTGGCCAACCCACGGAGGGAGAGCAGGTGGGGAAGGGGTCGCCTACACCCAACCTCTCTCCCTTACCCCCTCCCCGCTTTGTAATTCATTCCCGCCCCACTCCCCCAATCCAGATGAACTCTGGCAAATCCTTCGCAGTGGGACTGCTGGGGGCGGGGAGGGGGGGGGCAGGTAAAGGCTGTGGAAGAAGATCCTTCTCTAAACTTTGCCTTGCTCCCTTTGCCCATCCCTTAAACTAAGTAAGCCACCTTTTCTCTTTCCTCTCAAACTGAACCGATCCCACTTTGCAAGGGAGAGAAAGCTCCCTCTCACCCCTTCCCTTTCCCATCTCTCAGCAGCCGAGGGAGGAGGAAGAAGGGAGAGTTGGTACCTCCTTGCCTCCAAGTCTCCCTCTGCTCCACAATGAGGCGTCGCTATCGCAATCCGCCTCCTTTCCCCGGGCTCCACTGTCCCGCAGCTCCATTCGCTCCCGCTCCAGACACAAAGAGAGGGAGAGACACTATAGGGCGCCGGCACTGCCCCCTGGGAGGGGGGAGGCAAGGAAGAGGGGGAACGGACCTAGGGTGAGAACGTCGGGTAAGTCCCAAGGTCTCAGCTCCAGACACTCACCGCAAAGAAGCAGCTCCCGGCCCGCCGGCAATGTAAGCCCGCCAGGGAAAAGGGGAGAGCCACACAGACGCCCGCCAACCGCTTCCCTAAGGAAGCTGCTACAGCTGCGCCTGCTTCCTTCTCCTTCTCCTCTTCGTCTTCCTCCTCCTCTTCTTCCTCCTCCACCTCCTCCTCCTCCTCCTCCTCCTCTGCTTTCTCCACCTCCCTCCCGCGGCTGCGGGTGGTCAGTGGGCGCCTCGGCTCCCTGGGCTGGGCGGGGGCAGCGGCAGTACCACCACGTGGCCGCCAGGCGCCGGCCCCCGCCGACCTGGAGCAGGAGAGCGAGGGGAGGTGCTTGCCATTCCCCACCCCTTCCACCCGGCCGGCCGGCTGGGCCAAAAATTCCTCGAGTCAGGTGACCCAGAGCTGGGCACTGGGTCCGGACCTGACGGAGGTACTCGGGGACTCGTCCTGAACCACTGAGTTTTGCAGCCAGTTCCTCACTGCTTTGCATTAACTTCGCGGAAGAGTGTTTCTTTCTGCACCACTATATTCATCTTTCACGAAGTTAGGAAAAACTAAGGTTGCCTTTGAACATCGGGTTTTAGAATCAATCAAAAAACATTTATTAAATGCTTGTTATGGGCTTGGCCCTGAATTAAGGCTGAGGCATAACCAAAGTGAACCATAAACAGAAGGTCAAAATGGACTATCCCTTCTTAAGAGTTGAAATTGTGAAATTGTGAAACAGAACCTCAAGGGGAAAAAAAACTAGATAGAGGAAGTTTGGATCAGAACCAAGGCTTTAAGTACATTATCTAAAATGATTCAACTAAATGAATTTGGAATATTCTCTGACTGGAGCCACTATTTTATCTCTTGCACTGCTACAAGTCAGCAGTACTACAGAATAAGAGACATTTTGAAGTTGGAAGAGAAAATATTTGAAATGAAAAATCTCTATTATTCCTCTTCCTCTCCAATCCAGGATGTTACAGTAGGCTTTGGCTGAATTTTAGGAATAGGGACTAACTCTTAGGCTTTCTCTCCCTGATTGTGCTTCGGGATCATTTGCCAAGGAATCTAACTAACCTCCCTTTTATATACACGTGTAACCCCTTTTAAACCAGTCTCCTCTTGACAGATTGGGCTTCGTCTTGAGGGCTTTCTTTTTAGATCATGGGCTTCATGTCATAGATACCCCTTTGACAGTCTAGTGAATTCTTTGAACCTCTTCACTGGATAATATTTTCTACTAAATTTCAGTTAGAGGTTAGTGAAAATAAAGATGTATTTTTTCCCCCCATCTAAGATCACGGACCCCAGGCCAAATGCCTCTGCTCTTCACAACAATCTGTATGATGGATGGCACTATCCCAGTTGAGATCCTGATCCTGATTACTGAATTTAGCTCCCAGTAGAATGTGGATAGGGATTGTTTTCCCTCCTTTTTGGTATCCCATCACTTTGCACAGTATGTTGCAGATAGTAAACTCTCCATACATGCTTTTCGACTGAGTAAATTACTTCTAGTTTTGGTATGGGGTATTCAGTCCTCTATCAAGAAGCTTGGGATAATAAGATAAAACATAAAACAGATTTTTATTAAAATACAGCAATTACAGAAAATTTCACTTAATCATTGAATTTAAATTTGTAACATCTAAGGGGTCATTTAATCTAACCTCTCTGCCAGATAAGAACTTTTGCTAGAGCACTTGATAATCTGCTCCCAGGGATCTATACAGTTATTGTATATGTATAGCATCATCCTGGTTTTGAGGCCCACCTGAGAGGAGAAATAATTCTTTGTTTTTAGGAAGTCAAACAACACTCTATAGAATTACACCCTGCCCTTACCCAGGAACCTACTACTATATCTAATAAGTCCAAACTTACAGAGCTGCCCTGGAGTTGAGGCTTCCTAGCCAATGTTGAGAAAGAACTTAAGGTCACTGGAGTGTTGATTCCCTCACCAGAACCTGCACAATTCACCAGTACCAGTGAAAGACATGGTACAAGCTCGTTACTAAGTCATATAGCTCTGAACATCACTCTTCCTAGGTTCTTTTTCTTGCAGATTATCATTCCCTACTCCCAAAACCTCTCTTCTTCTTCCTTTTTCTGCTCCTACAGAATCACCAAACTTCGAGTTGAAATATCCCTCAACAATCTTCCTAATCCATCTCATACTTGAAAAAGAATCTCTATTACAGCATAGCCAACACATGGCAGTCTAGTCTTTGCTTGAAAAACCTCCAGTAAGACTAAACATATTATTTCCCAAAGCAGTCCATTTAACTTTTAGATAGTTCTTATTTTTAGAAAAATGTTCCTGATGTCAAGTCTAATTTTGCCTCTGTAACTTCTATCTATTACTTCTACTTCTGCCCTCTAGAACCAAATTTAGTAAGTCTGAACTAAAGGTAGTGTGGTTCAGTGGAAAGAGCACTGGCTTTTTTTTTTTTTTTTTTTTTACAGATCAGGCTGAAAATAATCTGGGTGACCTTGGCCAAATTGCCTTAACTTCTGGGCCTCAATTTCCTCACCTGTAAAATGAAGGGGTTGCTTATATGGCCTCCCAGATCCCTTCCAGCTCCATAATTCTGACTCTAATCCCTCTTCCACATAAACTTAAATGCAAGAAGGCAAACTGTTATGTTCCCCTTGAGCTTTCTCTCTGGGTTAAAAATTCCAGTTCCTTTAACTTGTGGAATGGATTTCACCATTGTGGTTGCCCTTCTCTGAACACTTCTCAATGTCATTCTTAAGATGACATTGATGCCCAAAACTTAACATGATACTTTAGATGTGGCCTGATCTTCCTTGTTCCTGGAAGCTATGCCTCTTTTAATGAGACTAAAGATTGTATTTTTCCCCCTCCTCCCACCATGTCACATCGTTGGCTCACATTGAGCTTGTAAGTCCACTAAAAACTCTAGATATTTTTCAGTTCCCCCTCTCCTACCTTCAGATCTGCATTACTTCCTGACATGTACTCTTCCATTAGTGACACTAGCCTCTTGACTGTTACCTGAACACCACATTCCATCACTCGGTTCTGGGACATTTTTTCTGGCTGTCCCCCATACCTGGAATATTCTCTCCTCTTGGCCAACTATTGACCTCCCTATATTCCTTTAAGTCCCAAATAAAAATGCATCTTTTACTGGAAGCCTTCCTCAAACTTTCTTAATCCTAGTGCCTTTCTCTTTGAATTTTTTCCTATTTCTTTGTATATATTTGTCTGCATGGTGTTGCCTCCATGATTGTAAGCTCCTAGAGGGCAAGAACTGCTTCTTCTTGTATCTCTTGTGCTTAGTGCAGTGCCTGGCATAATTAATGTTTAATAAATATTCATTGATTAAGTGTATAGTATTCTTCCCTCTCTAGTATATAAGCAGTTCAGTGTTGCCTCAGTCTTCTGCTTATTGAGGCTCCAGATCTGCCACTCTGCACACTTTTGCTGCCCCTGTTTCCATTTCTACTACCATAATCAATATATTTCCCCTTCCATAGGAAAGTATTATAACTCATAACAAGACAATTATGTCTGAAAGAGGTAGTAACATTTCCAACTCTTTTGTTAAGGCCCAAAGCCCCACCAGGCTGGCACTGTAAAGGCCATTTAAGGCTCTTATGAAGGCTTTTTATCTCAGTTGATATGACATGTGAAGTAGCCCTCATTCCATAGTCAAGTGAGGGAAACTGAATTCCATTTGCCTCTTCCCTGTCTCAGGTGCAAGAGAAATGTGCCCTTTATCGGAGTCTTCATGAGGTTGGACTAAATACTACTTTCTATTTTGCTTTTCTCTTTTTGTCATCTTTATCTCCTTCATGCCCAGATTAGGATTGTGTCATGCAGATTACCATGAGGCATGAAGAAACCTCAAGAAACCTCTAGGAACACAAAACTAGAAGCCTCTGTGGGTAACCCTGGTGCAATAATGAAGGCTTTTATCTCCATTGCATACACACTTATACACAGCCTTACCAGGCACTTTTTATATCTAGGGCAAGTGGCACACAATGCTATCTCAAATTGCATTTTTGTTTTTTAAGATAGATTCATTGCACACCAAAGGATGTTGCTGCTAAAGAGGCTCCAGCCCAGGTAGGGCAGGCTAAGCTGGATAGGTAGCTCACCTAGGGTGTGACTGTTGCTGGGTGAGGACGCATGCCATTTCTTAGCTTCTTATTTTGATTAATTATGTTGTTAATTAAGTGTTAAGTTCAATTATTTCTCTATTACTGAGGACTGCAAATGCTATGAGAGCTTTCCTTTGAATTTTGTGGCTTGACATAGAGCACCAGTTATTCCTCCCTCTTCTCATATCTTCCTATTCCCTTATTTTTCCCATCTAAAATGCTATAGGATTGTCTTCCTTGCCAATATCTTGGCTATATTACTCTTCTATTCCTCTCTCTCCATTAGCTGCTCGAATTGCCAAATACTCAACCAGTCTACTTCTGCTAGCATTATAACATTATCTCTTTTTCCTGTCTTCTCCCTTTTTTCTAGTATAACTCCTATCCCAAAGTCCATTGATATGGGACTCTCCTTATTGGTGGAGATGAAGATCCTGCATGGTGAGCTGGGTAGAGTTGGTGACGTGCAAGAACTTCAGTTCCCATCTAATTTTTCCTGGGGGATTCTTCAAAGTAGAGTCTCACTTTGGGGCTTGCCAAGCAAAAGAGTCTTTTTCTTCAAATGTATCTTCTAGAACAGGGGTCGGCAACTTTTTTGGCCATGAGAGCCATAAACGTCACATTTTTTTAAATGTAATTTCGTGAGAGCCGTACAGTGCTCACAGTGTGCTCTCCTGTAACAGTGTGCACTCCTGTAACAGCGTCTGGAAAAAAATTGACTTTATGGCTGCAGAAAGAGCCATATCTAGCCCTCAAAAGAGCCAGATATGGCTCAAGAGCCATACATTGCCGACCCCTGTTCTAGAGAGAAGACAGAAAGAGACTTATCCCATTTTATATTGCTGAAGGAAAAGACTCTGGGAATCACTTGGTCTCCATCATGCCTCTGTTACCAGCTTGATATTCTAGAGGCTTCAGAGAATTTCCCTTTGGGTGAGATCCAAGAGCCTCTTTCTTGAGCTGAGTTACTTTACTCCCAATGGGAAAGCTCCTTCACTCTGCATTGTCTGGTATATATTCAATGTATGCCTTCTCTGATTCTTATTTGCTATTTTTGGAGAAATGGATTTCTTTGCTATTTGCTATATGTGTTCATTGAGGAACTGGTATTAGGTAGGAAGGGGGTCAAACCTATCACATATAAAACTTTCAGTCTCCTTGACACCACCCTACAGATAGCAAAGCAATCAAGTTAAACATTCCCCTAAATAAACAATATTTAAGATAGCTATGCTTCTAGTCTGCTACCCCTCTCTTTCTCTCTCTCTGAGGAGAATAGAGAATTGGCCTCCAGTCCCTATCTTGTTTCCCCTCCTAGCTGGAATGAAAGTCTCTCCTTTGGAAAAGAGTGGGGGGAGGGAAAGTCACAGGCTAAATTACTGTGATTCTGTACATGAGACATCTTCCCACCCCAAATCCACCAAGGCCCTTCCCATTTCTCATAAAATTCCCATCTCACATCTAATCTTCTACAGGACATCTTTCTAACCTAGAACATAGACTCAGTTTTTGTTGTTGTTATTTTTTGCTTTTTTAGAACCTTTACCTTCCAACCAATACACCAATATGGTGTATTGATTCCAAGAAAAAGAGAGGTAAGAGGCAATAGGGACTAGGTAACTTGCCCAGGGTCACAGAGATAGGAAATGTATTAGGACAAATTTGAACCTAGGACCGCCTATTGTCTGGCTCTCAATCCACTGAGCCACCTAGTTGCCCCCTGGTCAAATTCTAAGGACTGTTAGAAGTCATAGAAGGAACCTTCTAGTCTAACCTCCTCATTTTATTTATGTGGCAAGTGAGATTCAGAAAAATTATTCTAACTAGGCCCCAAGTCTCCTGATAGCTTATGCAATGATTTCCCCAGGCTCTAGTTTACTTTGTTCTGGTACCACTCCACTCCCCACCCCCACCCCCACATCCTAAAAAAGTCCAGAGTGAGTACGAGGTAAAATCATCTTGTTAATTGACTGATTTCCTTTAACATTTTTTGAAAATGTGGTCACCCTACTTTCTTTCCCTGCCTTCTACCTTTCCTTTCCCAACTCTTTCTAGAACAAAGAAAAAAGCAAGATGGTTCAGCAGTTATAGAATCAAAAGTCCTTAGCTGAATCCCTTTTGTGACACTTATACCTCTGTGACTTTGGGCAAATCCATTTTATCTTTCTAGGTCTCAGTTTCCACATCTGTGAAATAATGGGTATAGATTAGATGATCTCCAAAGGTTCCTTAGCTTTAAATCCCTGTACTTCAAATGACTGCTTGTGCATAGGGAACTAAAGCAAAATCTTGATAGAGAGGCAGAAAACTGTCATGGAAGAAGGAAGTAGAGATGGATGCCACATAGGAGCCAAAAAGTAATCCTTCCACTTTATTTGGCATGTAGTCAAGCCCTTAACTGCAGTTCTGTGTCTACTTAGAGGCTACATGATTGAAGAGGAATGTGGAAAAATTGGAAAGAGTCCACAAAAAAAGTAACAAAAACACAATCAGAGAGCTGGAGAGAAAACTCTATAAAGAAAGTTTCAATTACTTAGGGTAAAAACTCTTTTATAATTTCCTGGAGACTATGGGGAAATTTTGCAAATAATGAAAAACCACAGACTAAGGAAAATTAAGAAAAATGTTATAAAGATAGCAGTTGTCATGCCATTATGCCATAAAGCAATAAGAAAGCAAAACCCTAGAGCTAGGGGGAGTCCTTAAAAGCTATTTTATTCAACTTCTACATTTTACAGATGAGGAAATTGAGTCCCAGCAAGAAACTTCCTTATCCAAAGACACATGGGAAGTTAGTAACAGGACAAGGATTTCTGAATCAAAATCTGGTGCTTTGTTCACAATACGAATCTGAACATTAAGAATTACAACATTTCTCATCTCAAGCAACTGAGCATACTTTTTCTAAGGGCAGATTCTTAGTTAGATATATATGTATTAACATTTTATATTAGGACCATTCTTTGTAAGGGAGATAGATTCTCCATTCAAAAAATAATTCCATAGTTATTTTTATTTTATTGATGTCTTTTATTTTTAATTCTTATGTTTTATTGTTGCCTTATGTTTTTAACACTAATTATTTTCCAATATACTTCCCCTTAGCCATATGTCATACTTGTAAGGAAAAAAATCAACTTAATTAATTAAACTAACATTAATATAATTTTATTTTATATGTTATACTTTAATATAATTTATATATTTATTATTATAACTATGTAATATATTATAATAAAATATTATATCATATGCTGGCAATGATTTATATGTTATATATTTATATACATTTATTTTTATATAGAATAATGTAATAAAATTAAAATTAAGCAAAATCAACTAAAAAAAATGATGCCTGATGGGATATACCAGATTTCAATTCTGTAGTTCCATACCTATCTACTAAGAAGTTCTCTGGGACTAAAATTAACAAGTGTAACATGAGTTTAGTTACTTTCAAATATCATTTTTTCTTATATTGTTGTGCTCTCTATGTATAATATATATGCATGTATATGTATATATACATATACATAAAATTCTCTTGGTTCAGCACTGACTTTACTCCTTATCAATCAATGCATACAAATCTGCCCATGCTTTTATGAATTTCTCATATTTGCACTCTTATAATATTCCATTTTCATGGTATTCTTACGTATTCCATGAATTCATATTCTAAAATATGTTGAACCATTCCCCAAACAATGGGTTCCCAGTTTATTTCCAGATGTTTTTCTTTTTTACTTCCACAAAAAGTACTTCTCTGAATATTTTGGTATATATTCTTTCCATCTCTGATTTCATAGAATCATAGTTCTAGAGGTCAACCATCTAATCCATTTGATAGATGAGAAAACTAAGGCCCCCAAAGATCAAATGACTTGACCAAAGACATAGAGGTGGCAAGTATTAGAGGTGGGATTTGAATCAACATTCTCTGACTTTTAAGCCAGTGTTCTTTCTACCATATTCCACTGCTTCATGCTTTGGATATAGACCTAGGTAGTGATACTTGGGTAACCATTTCATTCTTTTAGCTGAAGAAACTAAAGCTCAGGGAAGTTATAACTTGCTCAAAGTCACACAGTTGTCTCAGAAAAAGAAATTGAACAAGCCATCAAGGAACTCTCTAAGAAAAAAATCCCCAGGGCCAGATGGATTCACAAGTGAATTCTATCAAACATTTAAAGAACAACTAATTCTAATACTATACAAACTATTTGACACAATAAGCAAAGAAGAAGTTTTACCAAATTCCTTTTATGACACAAATATGTTACTGATTCCAAAGCCAGGCAGACCAAAAACATAGAAAGAAAACTATAGGCCAATCTTCTTAGTGAACATAGATGCAAAAATCTTAAATCTTAAATAGAATACTAGCAAAAAAAACAAGTGATCATGAAGATTATGAAGATTATACACTACGGCCAAGTGAGATTTATACCAGGAATGCAAGGATGGTTTAATATTAGGAAAACAATCCACATAATTGACCATATCAATAACAAAACCAACAAAAATCATGATTATCTCAATAGATACTGAAAAAGCCTTTGACAAAATACAACACCCATTCCTATTGAAAACACTAGAATATATAGGAATAGATGTATTTCCTAAAAATGATAAACAGTATGTATTTAAAACCATCAGTAAGGATCATCTGCCATGGGGATAAGTTAGAAGCCTTCCCAATAAGATCAGGAGTAAAGCAAGGGTGCCCATTATCACCTCTGTTATTTAACATTGTATCAGAAATGCTAGGGGTAGCAATTAGAGAAGAAAATGAAATGAAAGGAATTAAAGTAGGCAATGAGGAGACCAAACTATCACTCTTTGCAGATGGCATGATGGTCTACTTAGGGATTCCTAGAAAATCAACTAAAAAGCTAGTGGAAATAATCAACAACTTTAGCAAAATTGCAAGATACAAAATAAACCCACATAAATCACTAGCGTTTCTATATATTTCCAACACATTCTGGCAGCAAGAGTTAGAAAGAGAAATTCCATTTAAAATCACCCTAGACAATATAAAATATTTAGGAATCTATTTGCCAAGACAAATACAGGAATTATATGAACACAACTACCAAACACTTTCCACACGATTAAAACTAGAGCCAAACAATTGGAAAAACATTAATTGCTCATGGGTAGGATGAGCTAACATTATAAAAATGACACTCCTCCCCAAATTAATTTACTTATTCAGTGCCATACCTATCAAACTACCAGGAAACTTTTTTACTGAATTAGAAAAAGCTATAATAAAGTTCATTCAGAAGAACTAACGATCAAGAATATCAAAGGAACTAATGGAAAAAAAAAGTGAAGGATGGAGGCCTAGCAGTACCAGATCGTAAACTGTACTGTAAAGAAGTGGTCATCAAAACAATTTGGTACTGGATAGACCTGGGGTAAATGACCTCAACAAGATAGTGTACAATAAACTCAAAAATCCTAGCTTTTAGAACAAGAACCCACTATTTGACAAAAACTGCTGGGGAAATTAGAAAACAGTATGGGAGAGATTAGGTTTAGATCAAAATCTTACACCCTACACCACGATAAATTCAGAATGGGTAAATGACTTAAATATATAGAAGGAAACTATAAGTAAATTAGGTGAATGTAGAATAGTATACCTGTCAGATCTATGGGAAAGGAAAGAATTTAAGACCAAACAGGAGATAGAGAATATTGCAAAATGTAAAATGAATTCTTTTGATTACATTAAATTTAAAAGGTTTCATACAAAAAAAACCAATGCAAACATAATTAGAAGTAAAGCAACAAATTGAGAAAAAGGAACCAGAGGGACTGTTGAACAACATATACAGCTTCTCCCTCTATAACCTTGGCTTGGGCACTGATAGTGGGGTCAAGGTGCTTAGCTGAGTTGATCATCCATAAACCCTGGTGGTCACCAGCATACCTTGGTAGCTACCCAGGGGTTACTATACCACTCAGCCTAGATCCATCTACCACCTGAGTACCTTGGGCCAACTTATGGAAGCACCTTCCTGTCTACCCTTTCTGTCAAGTAGATATACCCACCCCACTTTTAAATAACAAGGGAAAGAACATGAGTCATGTGACCATGGACAATTTATATCCACATCTCCTGACTCCAATATAGCAATCTATTTACTAAGCCATACTGGTCTAGGCAAAGATAAGAATTACAAGGGCTCATTTGGTGAATAACTAGTTATGAGAGGCAAGAGAGAAATCAAAGATAAGTTTTGAAAAGTGGCAGGCGAGATAATCATTGCTGTCCCAATAGAATACCAGGGACAGAAGAGAATGCTAATTTAGAGATAAAAAGAGGCTGTTGAAATATCTAGGTTTAGAAGTCATATAGGTAGTTTGAGATATAGGTCTAGAATTAAGGGCAAAAAAGCATGTTGGAGCCAAAGTTATGGGAGCTATTTATAGCAGTGATAGAGAGCTATAACCATGAAGAGAATGAGGTTATGAAGGGAAATAGTGTAGATGGAGACAAGGACCAAAGAAAGAACCTTGAGGAATAGAGACATTAAAAAATTGGTGGGGGAAAAAAAGGAAAATGCAAAGGAGGAAGAAAAGGAATAGTAAGAGGACAAAGGGAGAACAAGGAGAGAGGTTAAGTTTGGGAAGCTAAAAAAGAGAGTGATTTGAAAAGGAGAGAATGGCCATTAATCTCAAAAGCTGCCAAGAGGCCACGGAAGATAAGGATTGAGAAAATATTCCTGGATTTGTGAAGAGGAAGTTCTCTGACAACTGTTAAGAAAGGACATTTCAGCAGGACATTGATTAAGAAAGCTAGATTGCATGGATTTTTAGGCCTTAAAAGTCTTATAGTCTTAAAGCTGGAACTTTTCTTAGAGATTGGGTAGCCCATTTTAAAGATGAAAAAACTGAGGCTCAAAGTGGCCAAGTGATTTATTTAAGGTCACACAAGGAGTAATTGGCAAAGTCAGGTTTTGAACATGAGTATTCAAGGACATACTTTTTCTTAGCCACTACACTAAGTTCTAGGAACACAAAGTCAAAAAAGTAAGTAGTCGCTGCTTTCTAAGAACTTACATTTTAACAGGGGAGACAGTAGAAACTAGATGTCTATGGCAATAGTCCAGGGAGATTATAAAGGTCCATTCAAGAGTAATGGTACATACACATCACAAATAGGAGTTACATAACATTAATCATATGAGGTGACCTTATATTGTAAGGCAGGAGCAGCTAGGGGACCAGGACCTGCCTCATGTAGAAAGTGGCACTTGATATGGAGTTACAAGGAAACCAGGATTCCAAGAACCAGAGGGACAGCATTCCTGGCATTGGGGACAGCCAGTGTCTCTAAGAGATGAGTTAGAGTATCTTGTGTGAGAAAGAACAGGTAGACCATATGGCTGAACTGTAGAGTATCTGAGCAGAAGAGAAAATATGTAAGAATAGGAAGCTATGAAATGTCTAGATGTTAAGGTGGAGTTTTGATTGTCAAACAAAGACATTTTATCTCAGAGGTAATAAGGAATCATTAGAATTTATTAAATATGAGGGTGACATGGACCATGGATTGGAGTGGGGACAGGCTTGAGTCAGAGAGTCCAGTTATGAGGAATCCCAGAGAGAAGTGATAAAGTACCAAACTAGGGTAGTGCCTATAATGAGTAAAGAGAAGGAGAAAGGCTTGAGAGAGATTGTAGATAGAGAAACAAAAAGAATTGATGACTCATTGGATATGTGAGGTGAGTGATGGGAAAAGAGGATGTTCAGGAGAGGAGTTGGTTGGGAAAAAGACATTGTTTTAAATAATAAGATGTTCCTCCCAGAGATCCATGAAAAATCTTGTTAGATGTTTATTGGCTTATTTTAAAAAGCCATTATTAAGTTTGTGTATTAAATTTTGGTTTTGGGTTAAAAAAACAAATAAACAAACAAAACTACAAGAGTTTTTTAAAGAAATATTTTGGGGACAGCTAAGTAGCACAATGAATAGAATGCCATGCCTGGAGTCAGGAGGACATGGGTTCAAATCTAGCTTCAGATTCTCCTTAGCTATGTGACCTGGGCAAGTCACTTAACCCCCATTGTTTTTGTCAATCTTCTGTCTTAGAACTGATACTAAGACAAAAGGTAGAGATTTCTAAAAAAGATATTTTGATTATTTTTGGTCCTTGCAGATCACATTTTTATAATCAATTTCCACTGTTCTAGAGAAGATAATAGTACAGTGTTGAATAGTGTTCAATTTAAGGAATCATAATATCTAGATTTGAATCCTAGCTCTGCCATTTATTTCCTGTCTGACCTTGAGCTTTAAGTCTTTCAGCCTTATTTTCCTCTTCTACAAAATTCAGTCATTGAACTAATTAGCCTCTAATAGACTTTTTCATTTTAAATCCATGATTCTGTATTACTGCTGATGAGTTCTTTTTTTTTTTTTTTTGGCTCTGTTGTGAGGAAGATCATTTAGTATTAGTTACATATAGTTTATATGGACCTAGCAGGAAGGGCTGGAGCATTCCAAGATGGGATGAAGGAGCAGGAAGTTTCTTGTGCTCTGAGAGAGACTCCATTAGTGGTTGGCACAAACTGTTGCTAGCCCTGGGAGATCTCAGACCTGCATCCTGATTCCCTGGGATCCTGAGTGGTGGTGGCTTTCAGCAAGTAGACAAGACCTACAGAGCTGCACCAAGTGGAGGAGGAGTTTGGGATCTGGTGGACAGCATCTCAAGCACACTCGCTCTACTTGGATACCTTGGACCACCTTGGCTTTTGGCATCCTGTGATCATCTGTGGATTACTGTGAGAACCCTCAAAGCCACCCTCAGGCCCTTTAGTTGTGCTGGTCAAGCCTGACTGGAACCAGGTTTGAAGCAGCCTCCCAGTGACTCCAGTACTACTCCTTTGGGCCCTGCCTAGCTAGGTCAACTAGAATTAGAGTAGACAAGTCCTCCCCTTGCCCCTGTGAATTACCCTTTAGGTTTTTAAGTGTAGAATCCCCTATCCCACCTTTATTAGTAAATCATAATTAAAACTGTTAAAACCCTTTACCTTGCCTGCTGGTTCCAAAGACCCTGGCCTAGGGTGAGCAGAGTGACAGTTGGGGCTAACTGCCATTCTTGATTCTTGGTCTCCCTATGCTGGCTGGTTCTGTCTCTCCTTCAACCTAGTGTGTGTACCCACAAACCATTAGGACACATTTACATCCCTGGTGCCTCACTCTTTTTACAGCTCCCTGTGGCTGGCTTCTTATTTAGATTGTTCAAAGTCTCTCACACAGTTGGATTCTATAACTCACTTACTCTTCTTCTATTCTTTCCTACCTTTCTCTCTTTTTTAAAAAGATTTCTAAAAAAAGTTTTTTGCAAAATTGACTTTTCTATTTTGAGTTCGAACTCATTTTAAAGAGAATTTTTGCTAATAGACATGAACTTAAAGTATATTTTTTTTACACTGTAGCATCATTTAAAAAGATCCTTTTATTATCTTTTAGTTTTTTAAATTTGGAAATGTTTCCCTTAACATTTCTTACCCTTCTGAATTCAAGCTTTTTCTCATTATTTCATTATCTCTACCTTGCCTTTTGTATTTAGGCATATAAGAAGCTCTTATAGGAGGCTGAATATTCTAGTATGAAGTCACTACTCCTCCTTGGTTATTTGGGAGTCCTTCATTTTCAAAGAGGCTGCATCCTGCTCACAGTTATATATTAAGTAGTATGTGCTCTCTAGCTCATTTGCTCTCCTCTCAGGGTTCCAGGGCTTCCTGAGGAGCTAGGAGTGGCTTTTTCTTTGCTGCCAATGGTTTGAGCCCCCAGTGATTACATTCCTCTGTTATTAAGGGGTAGCTCAATTCCATTTAAGATCAGTCAGCTTTTATAGAAGGAAATTTTCTGCAAAGACAGCCTATCTGAATATATAAACATTTCCCCTACCACTTCTGAGCCATAATCACATGGACAGCACCTTGGTTTCTCAAGGAAGTAGGCTTACCTTAGTTCAGTTCCTGGATAATATTGATTCTACCAAGTTCATGCCCAAAGGTGACATTTCTGCAAGATGAATCCTCATCTTAGCTATTTAGAGACCTGAAGGTCTTCATAAAGATCAGTCCTTGATCCTTGGGACATCACTGCTACAACTCATTTGGTATCACCTTCCTGTGGCTTGTCCTCTTGGCATTTAGCATTTCCAAGTCTGGAGACTTTACCCTCTTCACCAGATGTTACAGAGAATAGCAGTCTCTGAGATTCCCTAGAAATAAACGAGGCTAATAAATATCAAATAAAACTGATAGACCTTTATGAATACCTCAGCAAGCAAGCAAAGAGTCTCCTCTTCATCATATGATTAGAGTCCTGGAACCAGTTATAGAATGTTTACCCATGTTCTGCAGTCTATCTCTCCAAAGTACTTCCTTTACATTTCATTATGATTCTCCTCCTGGAAGGAGGCTTTCTAGGGTCTCCTTATGGAAAGATTCTGCCCCAGATGCTCTAGACATGCACAGACTCACATTATATTGACATCAAATTTCCTCCCATCAGTTATGTACATGATAAAATGGATTCTGTGGGAATGGTTAGGGTTGTATCAACTGTGATAATAAAAGAAGAGCTTCAGGGAATCAAATAAATAAACATAATTGAGGAAACTGGAGGGATAAATATGAAGATGTTTCTTAATCCTCCCTCAGATGGATGTGGGGCAGAGTTAGAACAGAAACATATAGCTAAAGGGCACAGGAAGAGATTGCATTATAAGCTCTATCAGATGGGTAGTGTAAAGTACTCAGAAGGGGCAGCTAGGTAACACAAAGAATAGAATGCCAGGTCTCCAGTCAGGTGGACCTTGGTTCAAATCCAGATTCAGATACTTCCTAGCTATGTGACCCTAATCAAGCAATTTCATTCCAATTACCTAGCCTTTGCTACCTTTCTATCTTAGAATTGATCCTGAGGGGGCAGCTAGGTGGCTCAGTAGATTGAGAGCCAGGCCCAGATACCAGAGGTCCTGGGTTCAAATCTGACCTCAGACACTTCCTAGCTGTGTGACCTTGGGCAAGTCACTTAATCCCCACTGCCTAGCCCTTACCACTCTTCTGCCTTAAAACCAATACACAGTAATGATTCTAAGATGTAAGGTAAGGTTTTAAAAAAAAAGAATTGATTCTGAGACAGAACATAAGGAAAAAACAATAACAGAAGAATCTGGGTTCAAATTTCTTATTTGATATTTATTACCCATATGACTTTGGGCTGGTTACTTAGATTCTCTGGACCTCGGGTTTCTCATCTGTCAAATGATGGGATTACACTATATGATCACTGAAGATGGATCCAGCTCTAGTACCAAAAGTATTTCCTTGAAACAATTCAGATTCAAAGATAGGCTAGCAGGGAAGAAACAGGGGTCCAGGACAGCAGTAAATGGGCAGTTATTCCTTTGCTGGTGCATTTTCAGGAAGGGTATTAGACTAGATTATATCTTTCTACTGTTCATTAGGTAATTGCAATATAGAAGGACAATACTCTTACTTGGAATAAAACCTGTTTTCCCTGGTCATTCCCAAAGGGAGAGAATAACCTACCCATGCCATCTTAGCTCCAGTTCATCAGATACAAGTTACATAAAAGACATTCTTAATTAGGAAGTAAAAACATTTATCTAAGCAAATGCTAACAAGAAATCAAAGTTTTAGATCTGTATGTTTCAATATTTAGCTCTCTCACTAAATCTCTCTGTCTCTGCCTCTGTCACCTCTCTCTGTGTCTTTCTCTCAATGCCAACTTGGTCAACCTTATACTGAATGCCACAAAAAAACAATAGGCATTCATTACATGCCTAATATGCATTAGACACTGGTACAAGTGCAAAAAATGAAATAGTTTCTGCTGACAAAGAGCTTACCTTATGAAGTACTCATTACATAGTGAATTATGTTATAGGAAGACTAGTGTAATGATTTTTTTCTTTAAAAAAGTTTATTACTTTTATTTGTTATTTATTTAACAAGTCTTATTTCATATTCTGAAATTTCATTGAAGTTAACTTCAATTAGTTAATTTCAGTTCATTTTAGTTGACTATCTAGGGTTTTTTAAGTCTGATATCATTTCAATGGGAAAAATAATAATTTTGTTTCTTCACTATTTATGCTTGTTAACATAATTTCCTTTTCTTATCTTATTGTTATGTCCAGAATGTCTGGTACCATGTCAAATAGAGATGGTCATAATAGACTATCCTTGTTTCATTCCTGATTTTATTGGAAACAATATTAACTTATTTCACTTAAGTATTAAGCTAGCTCTTAGTTTTAGACATATTGCCTTCATTATTTTAAGAAAAGAGCCATTTGCTCCTATATTTCATAGTGTTTAAAAAAAACTAGAAATGGTGGTTGTATTTTGTCAAAAGCTTTTTGGGCATCTTTTAATATATTCATGTGGTTTATTAAAATTTTAATTTTCCTAATATTAAACCAAACCTATATATTAGTAGTATAAATACAGCCTGGTGGTTATATATAATCCTTGTGATAAGTTGGTTTAGAACATTCTTTTACTATTTTCACAAATAGTTTATGTGATATTTTAAAAATTCTTTGTATAATTGATAGAAAATACTAATGAATCCATTTGGTCCTGAATGCTTTTCCTTTCAGAGTTCTTTTATGACTTGTGTAGTTTCTTCCTTTTAGATTCAATTAAATTCTTTATTTTGTTCTATTAACTTGGGTATTTTATGTTATTGCAAAGATTCATTTGTTTCATTTTTCCATTTTATTGGCATATAATTAGGCCAAATTATTTCTGATATAATCCTTTATTTCATCTTCATTTGTTATGAATTCTCTGTTCTAATTTTTAATACCAGTAATTGGTAATTTGGTTTTCCTTTTTTTAACTAATAAGTTATCTATTTTTATAATTTTGCTAGTTTTACTTAATTTAATGAATTTTTTGTTTTCAAATTTGTTAATCCCTTTCTTGATTTTTAGTATTACTCTTTTGGAGTTTTTAAATTTTGGTTTTGTATATTTTTTAGTTGTGTGCCAAATTTGTTTATCTTTTTTCCCTCCTTTTTTTTGTTAATGAAAGTGTTTACACATATAAAATTTTTCCTAAGGACTTTTTTGGGCAATATCCTAAAATTTTAGATAAGTTGTCTCATTATTAATTATTTATATGATTTATTCTTTGACTCACCAATTCCTTAAGAATACATTATTTATTTTCCAAGTGATTCTTTATACTTTTTTTGAGTTGCTTTTTATTTAATATAATTGTATTGTATTATGATCAGTAATGGGTATATATAATATTTCTATTCTTCTGCATTTGTTCTGAAGATTTTATAACCTAATATATAATTAATTTTTATAAAGGCCCATTATAGAGCTGAGATAAAAGATTTTTTAAATGTTTGTTTTTTTAATTAATGTCATTTATTTCTAGGTATCCAAGTCCCTCCCTCCTCTCACCACACCATATAAGGCATCATCTGGCAAACAGATATATATATATATATATAGATAATGTCTTTCATGTTTCCATTTTTCAGTTAATTCTCTGGAGGTGAACATTCACAAGTGATTCTTCAAATATTAAATCTGTGTTTGTATGTAATGTTCTCTCGGTTCTGTATATTTTACTCTATTACCTTATAGTTCTTTCCAAGTTAAAAAAATTAATCTGCTCATTGTTTATGATAAGTAATCATATGCTATAATTTGTTTATTCATTCCCCAATTTGGTGGACGTTTCTTCAATTTACCACCATAAAGACAACTACTTTAAATACTTTGGAACACATAGGTTCTTTTCCATTTCCCCTGATGTCCTTTGGAAACAAACCCAACAATAATATTGCTGGGGCACAGGGCATATACAGTTTTATAGCTCTTTGAGCAGGATTTCAAATTGCTCTCCAAATGATCCAATCAATTTACAGTTCCACCTGCCTCACTTTTAGTGTCCTCACTTTTCCAAATCCCCTCCAACATTTGACATTTTAGCTAATCTGATGATAAGATGACAACTCAGAATTGTTTGCATTTGGATTTACCTAACAGTAGTGATTTAGGGTATTTTTTTCATTTGTCTACATATGACCTTGACTTCTTCATCTGAAAACAAACTGTTCATATCTTTTGCCTATGTATCAATTAGGGGAAGGCTCTTATTTCCAAAAATTTGACAAAGTTCTCTTTATATTTTAAATATGAGGCCTCTATCTGAGAAACTATCTCTGAAAATTTCCCCTCCAATTTTCTGCTTCCCTTCTAAACTTGGAAACATTTATTTTATTTATATAAAACCTTTTCAACTTAATGTACTCAAAATAATCTATTTTGTATCTCATAATGCTTTCCACCTCTTGATGACTCATGAATTTCTTTCCTATCCATAAATCTGACAGATATGTTCTCTGTTCTAATTTATTTATAATATCTTCTTTTATGTCTAAATCATGTATCTATTTTGATCTTATCTTAGTAAAAGGTGTAAGGTATTGGTCTATACCTAGTGAGATATATGTATATTATTTATTATTCCCATTCAATAATTGCAGAAAGTTTATCATATCTAACTTTTCTAAAATTCAATCCAGGACATTAACTTCTTATTCATTTTTTGGTTAGATTTTGTAAGGCTGAAAGGGGGTATATCAAAGTACCTCATTGTTATAGTTTATTTCTACTTGTAATCATGTTGTTCTGCTTCTAAGGATTTAGATGTTATGTGATTTCATGCACATATGTTAAATACTCAAATTCCTTATCTTTTAACAGAATGCAGTTTTCCTGTTTATTTTTTCTGTCTATTTTTGCTATTGCCTTATCTGAATCAAATTGCTACCCTTGTTTTTTTTTTTTTTGCGCGTGTGTGTATTCAGTCAAGATGTAATATATTTTTGTTCTAGACTCTTATTTTAATTCTTTGTGAGGTTTTATTTTTCAAGCATGTTCCTTGCAAAAAAAAATACATATTGTTGCATTTTTATTTCTAATCCGTTCTGCCACCCTCTTCCATTTAATGAGTGAGTGCATCCTGTTCACAGTCAGAGTAATGGTAGTTAATTGTGTATTTCCCTCCATCCCATTATCCTATACTTTTTATTCTTTTTACTCCTAGATCCTTCTTTATTCTTACCTTTTCATCTTTTCTTCATTATACCCTCTCTAGAATCATCAGAAAGGAAAAAAAAAACTGTTTAAGAAAAAAAGTCTAAACATTTTCATGCTGCTTAAAACAAACAAACAAACAAAAAAACCCTCTTACCTTCTCTCTTAGAATCAATGCTAAGTATCATGTCCAAGGCAGAAGAGACATAAAGGCTAGGCAATTGGGGTTATGTGACTCATCCAGGGTCAAATAGCTAGGAAGTATCTGAGGCCATATTTGAACTCAAGACTTTCCATATCCAGGCCTAATTCTCTATCCACTGAACCCCCAAGTGCTGCTGCTTTTATAGAGGAAAAAAAGGTGTTGAGGTTGGGGGGTGTGACATAGATGATTGTGGAAGAAAATAATATATCTACTTAGTAAGGGAAATAAAAATGAAAAGTACCTGTACCTTCCTTCTGCATGAGGAAAAGGTCTTACTTAAATCTCTTCCACATGAAAAGAGACAACCTCCAGATTAAATTAGAATTTGAAAAAAAGCCTCTCTTCACTCTCTATTCTCTTCCCTAGAAAAGGGTCTTAGCTAAGTATAGTCACAGAAGGAGAGAGGTACTTTGCTGTCTTTAGTGAAGGAAAAAAACAGAGATCAAAAAAAGAGGTTCAGGGCAGATAGGTGGATAAAGAGCCAGGACTGAAGTTGGGAGGTCCTAGGTTCAAATTTGACCTCAGACACTTTCTAGACATGTGACCCTGGGCAAGTCCCTTAACCTCATTGCCTAGCCATTTCCTCTCTTCTGCATAGGGATCAAATACTTAGTATTCATTCAAAGATAGAACATAAGGGTAAAAGGGGAAAAAAAGATCTAACAGTCTAGCACTCAAAGAAAGAATGACTAAAGAAAAACAACTTGATTTCATCTTCAGAGTAGGGGAGACTAGAACTCAATTCCTAGACTTAAAGCAACAAAAATGAGAAAACAACTACCAAAAAAAAAAAAAGAACTTTTATGATGCTGGAGTCGACTATGATATAAACCCAGAAAAGGAGAACAACTCAAAAACAGCTACAATCAAAACCTCAAAGAAAAAAATACCTTGTCCACAAAACCAATTAGAATTGCTAGAAGAAATGATATTAAAAAAAGATATAAAAGAAAGCTATATATTGAGAAAATACAGGAAAATGTAAGGTATATCATATTTTTAAGTGATCTAGAAAACAGATCAAAGAGAGACAACAGAATTTTTGTATTAAACTCTGGATTCTAAAAAATACAGCAACTACAACTACAAAGTCACAGCCTCCCAGTTAAGACTGCCTTAGAGTGATTAGTTTTAATTCTTTAAGTTTTACTTTCCATACTCCTTAGGGAATCTTATGTAAATGAATGAGTAGGGACACAAATATTCATTGCCCATTCAAGTTCATTGTCTTGCTGGTCTCTTCATATGAAAGTCAATGATTTTATGGTAATTCGAGTGGAAGCTAGGGGTGGTAGTAGAATAGAATGTCTATTTTGCATCTTTTGGATTTCCTCTTTATATTTGAATGTTTATGTTTGGTACTGAAGTTTCACTGGAGCATCCCCTCACCTTTTGGTTTAAGAGCCTCATCTGTTTTTTTTAAAGCACCGACCATTAGAATTTCTCCAACTAGAATAGTTTTTAGTCCTTTAAAGAGGGGTGAGTGCTGTGAGAAATGCCCTCAGGTACCTGTGGAGAGGGGGAGGGGAGCACCCTGCCCCACATCCCTCTGGCTTTCTAGTAAGGAACTCTGGCAAACTCTGCTGGGGCAACTGCATACATGCTCAGAGAGGGATCTGAGTGCCCCTGTGGCATACATGCCATAGGTTCGCCCCCAAAGAACAAGAGTATTTATTTTTTCTTCTTTATTACTGCCCTTAATGGTTCCATCTATTAACTATTTTGCCTTCCCTTACAAAAAGTCTTTGTCTAATATTTCCTCTTGTCGTGAAGGGGGCCTTAAATTCTTGAAGATCCTGACAAAGTGCTAGCTCTAACTTATACAGAACAAGCTAGAGATATGGAAAGTCATAGTGGAAAAATACTACGTTTTTGGATATACTGCTGCCTACCAACTGTGTGATTTTTAGCAAGTCAATTCACCTCTCTAGGCCTTGAATCTACCTGTAAAATGATGTTGAACTGAATGACCTTTAACATGTCTTCTAAAGTTAAATCCAATTGAACCCTCTTCAAAAAGGCAATCTACACTCATTATTTTTACTTCATTCATCACTTATTTTTTCAATTCCTTGTAATGTAATCTGGTTTCCAATCTTTTCAATCCATCTGAAACTGTTTTCTCCAGTGTTATTGAGGACCTCTTAACTGCTAAATCCAAAGGAATTTTCTCAGTCCTCTTGGATCTCTCTTCAGTTTTTGACATTATTGAATAGTCCCTCACATTGGATATGCTCTTGTTCCTTGATTTTTGGGACATTCTTCTCTCCTGGTTCTCCTCCTAGTAGTATGACCATTCCTTTTCAGTTCATTTATCCCTTTGCTACTCTCTAACCAAGAGTGTCACTAAAGGATCAATCCTGTAACCTGTTCTCTTCTTTCATTATACCTTATTCCTTGATGATCTCATCAAATCTCACAAGTTCAATCATTTCTATACATATGATTCCTAGGTCTATGTATGCTTAATATTAATCTCTCTTCTCAACTCCAATCCTCCTTTACTAGTTATTAGAAATCTCTGCTTAGAAACACCATTGGCATCCCAAATACAAGCTATCAAAAAATAACTCATTCTCCTTCCTAAACCTCGTTCTCCTTTTTACTTCTGTGATTTGATAGAGGGCTCCAATATGCCTATAGTCACCCAGCAATACAATGTCTGAATCAGTCAACAAGTACTTATTAAGCATCTAGCAGGTGACAGTTGCTGTATTAAGTGATAGAGATACAAGGACAAAAATGAAACTGCCCTTCATAGAACTTGTTGTTGCTCAGTCTTCTTTTTGGAAGAGGACCAATGACATCACAGGGTGATGTCTTGACTTGTACATGAATTAAACTTAAGCAAGGCAGAGTTGTGCAAAGTCCTTGGCCTCCTTTCTTCCAGAGTCATTGGAGTCAAGTAGCAGGACAAAAGTCAGGAGAACTGGTGATGGCCTGGGATGAAGTAGGTAATCTTGGCATCTCTGATGTCTGACTGAGCTTTCAGCATTCCACAACACCTGCTTCAGCTTCCTTCATGGCGTCTGGAACAGATTTTTCTCATCCACTCATTCTGCCAGGGGATGGGGGAAGGTCTTTACATGCTTGAGGTAGACATCTCCCTGACTCACCTTCAACCCGGTGTGGCAGATACACATGCTACAACTTTTTGGAGCCACAGTTGACAATTTAGTGCCAAACTGATATCAAAGGTAGATAAGCAGCCCAAGAAAGGGCTTGGCAAGCCCTCACACCAGAGTTGCTAATCTTCCCTGAACACCTCATACACCCTTCATGTATACACCCTTCCTCTACTAGAGGAAATGGCAAGTGCACAGATAAGCATATGCAAAATACATTCCAAATAGATTCAGGATCATTTAGAGGAGGAGATACAGTGGAAGTTTGAGGGAGAGGAGAACAGGCTTCTAGAAAGTAACACTCCAAGCTGAGCTTTGAAAGACACTTGAGATTCTAGGAATCAGAGGTAAATATGGAGTACATTCCAGGAACAAGAGCCAATCTGTGCAAAAACAGAGAAGAGAAATAGAAGATTATCTATGTGGAATATCTGGAAACATAGTTTCAGTAGATCACAGAACATGCAAATTGGAGTGATAAATAATAAAGCTAGAAAGGAGATTGAAGCTAGGTTGTAAAGAGCTTTAAAAACTGAACAGAGTTTGTTTTTGATGCTAGAGATAATTTGGAACCACTGGAATTCATTGAGTAGTGTAGTGACATGATCAGACCTGAGCTTTAAGCAAATAACCTTGGTAGTTATGTGGAAGATAGATTGAAGAGAGGAAATACCTGAGTCAGAGACCAGTTTAGGAAATTCTTACAATAATTCAGGTGTGAAGTGAGGAGGATCTGAGCTAGTAGTGGTGACTATATGAGTAAAAAGAAGAGAACAGATATAAGAGATGCCATAGAGGTAGAAATGATAAGACTTGGCCACAAATTGACTATGAGGAATAAAGGAGATTAAGAAGTCAAGGATAATACTGGATTTCTGAATCTGGGAATGCCTCTGACAAGAATGGGGAAGTTCAGAAAAGGAATTTGTTTGGGGGGAAAGAGTGAGATCTGTCTTGAATATGTTGAGTTATAAGATATATCTGACTTTAGGATGTCAATTCTTAATCATGCACTAGGTGGTTGATAATTTTGGATGGGGGCTGCATATATAATTCTGTAGTCATCTGCATAGAGATGATAATTGAGCTCCTGGAGCAGAGAGACTAGTTTAGGATGCTATTTAAATAATACAATTGTTAGGTGCTGGGACCTTCTGAAATTACTAATAGAGAGCATAGATAGAGAATCAAAATCAAAGCAGAATGTTGGTATACATCCACATTTACTGAGTAAGGTGACTGAGAACAAGCAGTCTGACAGGTTAGGAGAACCAAAAGAGAATTATCCGGGGGAATCAGAGAAGTGGGGATATCCAGGGGAATGTGGTGTTTAACATTGTTTATATGTTGTGGAAAGGTCAAGAAGGATAAGGATAGAGAAAAGACCATCAGATTTGACAATTATTGAACACTGTAACTTTGAAGAGAGCAGTTTCACTTGAGTGATAAAATCAGAAGCCATATTGAAAGTAAATGAAATGAGATGAAGTAGAGATAATGAGGGTAGACAGATTTTTGTATAGATTTTCTATGAAAAGGAGAACAAATCTAGGATGATGACTTCAGGAAGTGGGAGGGTCTAGTGAGTTTTTTTACAGAATAAGTTTAAGAAGAATGAGATACTAGGAAAGAAAAAATAATAGGTTATGATTAGACAAAGGAATCTTTGACATCTTGATCATGAATGGGGAACGGTGGTATGTGATGGGAGATCAACAATGTGAAAATCCTTATGTGTGGATAAAGCTGATAGAGGAGCAGATCATAGAAATGGAGGAATTGGGAGGTCAGGATTGGAAGAATATTGACAAATATATTGAAATTCCCTACTATAGTGATTATCTTCAACTCTTCCTCCTCTCCCACTTCCCAGATCTAGTCAGTTGCTATGTATTGTCTATTTGACCATCATAATATATCTTATATACATGCCTTCCCTTTACTTGAATAGCTACCACCTTAATTCAGGTTCTTATTATTGTAACTTGTTATTTCACTGTCTTCCCTTGCCCATTGAGAAGGCAAAACATATGTTGCCCATTATTTTATTGTCTTCCTAACTGGCTTCTCCGCTTCTAGTTTCTTCCCTCTCCAATTCATTTTCCACATATATGCTAAAATAATCTTCTTCACGTGTGGGTCCCATGTCTGAAGAATTTTCATTGGCTCTCTAGTGACTGTACAATAAAAGAGTGTGAGGAGGTGGCCAAAAGAGGAGGAATTCAAGTGAAACAGCTAGGAATTGCCTGAAATAGTATTTTTGGAAGAGCCAGTCACTAATCAGGGTGAGTGGGGCCCCAGATTAGAACTGTGATCTACTGAGACTTCCCTACTCCAGATATTCTTTTGTGGCTATGACTATGGCAGGTTTGCCCTATCTCCTATTCCTGCTGTGGGTTATTAGTCTCTATAGACTGGGAGACTCCACCGAGAAAAATACATCCCTGGCAAAATTGAGACTAATACACTGCTGGTGGAATTGTGAATTGGTCCAACCATTCTGGAGGGCAATTTGGAACCACACACAAAGAGCTTTAAATGACTGCCTGCCTTTTGACCCAGCCATACCACTGCTGGGTTTGTACCCCAAAGAGATAATAAGGAAAAAGACATACAAAAATATAGCCACACTCTTTGTGGTGGCAAAAAATTGGAAAATGAGAGGATGTCCATTGATTGGGGAATGGTTGAATAAATTGTGGTATATGTTGGTAATGGAATATTATTTTGCTGAAAGGAATAATGAACTGGAGGAATTTCATGTGAACTGGAATGACCTCCAGGAACTGATGCAGAGCAAAAGGAGCAGAACCAGAAGAACATTGTACACAGAGAATGATACACTTTAGTACAATTGAACTTAATGGACTTCTCTACTAGCAGTAGTGCAATGATCCAGGACAGTTCTGAGGGACTTATGAGAAAGAACACTACCCACATCCAGAGAAAGAACTGTGGAACCAGAAATGCATTAGAAAAATATATGCTCACTCATGTAGTGCTATAGGGATCTGACTAGGGTTTTGATATTAAAGGATCAGTCTACTACAAATATGAATTACATAGAAATATGTTTTGAACAATGATACATGTATAACCCAGTGGAACTGCTTGTCAGCTTTGTGAGAGGGGAAGAGGGCGGGGGGAGGAGGGATTATAAATAATGTAACCATGGGAAAATATTCTAAATAAAAATTAAACAATTAAAAACATTAAAAAAATATATTCCATCTAGTTCTTTATGAAGTTCTCCATTTTCTCTTTTCAGCAATCAAGAGTCTTCAGTTGCTTTTTCTTCAGTTAAGTTCAAACCCCATCACTGTCACCAAAAAGGATGTTCATTTCTCTTCTATATTAATCAGTAGGAGTGAGATGAGTATGACCTTGAGATTGAGGCTAAGATAACTGCTTGACCTGAATATGAATTTCTGCCACAGAAAAATATTTCTCATAATGCATACTAGCTCCATATTGTCACTGGGTGGAGAAATAGAGCATAACACTCTCTGTAACTGAAAGATGGGCAAAGGAAGACTGTCCATAGCTATGAGAATTGAAGATTAATGTAAAGAAGAACCAATTGATTTAAATTCATCACACCATTTGAAAACTTGCTGTTGGATAAAAAGAGGCATATAGTAATATTCTTTGATTACTTATCCATTGGCTTTTGGTCATGTACCAGGTATGCATTAACACTTTTGGAATGTCATATATCTATGTTAGTTCTGAGTTTTTTAAAATATCAAGTCCATATTAAAAATGTTTCATTCCAATATTTTTCATAATATATTTGGAATTAATTTTAATACCACCAGTATTTTTCATGTTAAGATGACAACTCTTTTACACACATAGAATTTTAGAGCAGAAATATTTCTTAGAAAATACCTGGTCTAAAATCTATCCCTAACAACTGAGGAAACTAGGAGCCCCTAGGTAGCTAAGTGGACTGAGAGCCAGGCCCATAAATGGGAAGTCCTGGATCCAAATCTCAGATACTTCCTAGATGTGTGAATGTGTGAACCAGGGTATGTCTCTTAACCCTTATTGACTAGCTGTTATTACTCATCTGCTTTGCAACTAAAACTTATTATTAATTCCAAGACAGAAGGTAAGAGTTAAATTTTTTTTTTTTTATTGAAGACACTGAGACCCAGCGAGAGAGAGAGGAAAAGTGCTTTGGTTAAGGCCCTATAGTTAATTCTAGTCAGAATTAGGGCTAGAAGCAGATTTTCTGACTTTCTGACTCCCTATTAATTATTTTTCCACTTATACAGACTGCCACTTTTATAAGACATTTAGAGATTCTGTGTGAAAGATAACCCTGTGAAGCTTTAGTATACAATAATTCACAACTGGTTTTAAATGCAAAACAAACAGAAAGCTCAAAAAACCCTCCTCCTTTTTTGTCCCAATTTAGGGAGAAAATAAACTTTAGACAAACCATTAAAGACTTAAGATCAATGCAATGACTTATCATGACTTTAAGAGACAGATGAAGGATCCTGCCCACACCTTGGCAGACAGGTAATGAAAGAAAAGTATAGAATGAGACACACACTTTCAAACACAACAAATCTGTGAATTTGTTTGTTTAACTACTTATTTGTTAAACAGGGAAAAACTTTTGCTGGGATGGAGAGGATATTTTTCTTTGGGGGAGGGTATTGGATAATGACAGAGATGCAAAAAGAAAGAGGAAAAAAAGAAAGAAGAGTGTCAATGAAGCATTAACACATGTAGCCCAGGCTTCTCTGAGCCTGCCTAGTTTTGACCTGGAGCTGGCTTTGAAAATGGCCTTTAAGCATGTCCAGTTTGTCCAAAATTGAGCCTGTTCAAAGGTTCTATAAGATTGGTTCCATGATAAGATTGGACATGCTTAAAGAAGCCTGGGCTACATATTGTACCTGGCACAGAGTGAGTACTTAAATGTTTGTTAATTGAATAATTGAAAAACACCCCAAAGAGAGCAGAAGAAAGTCCCAAAAGGGGATACAGACAAGGAAGTTTTGTTACTATTGTGTTAAATTTAATGCTTAAATTGTGCTGGACCTATGACTTCATTAGGATAGGAAGCTGTCAATGAGGAGCCCATATCCAGCGCAGATCACACCTTCTCTGCCACTTAGTATAGAATTACCTAGGTTGAATGACTTGCTTAGAGTCACACAGCCAAGCATGTGCCATAAATGATACTTGAACTCAGGCCTTACTGGCTCTTCCTGGCAACCTCATATTCATTATGTGGTTCCCAATATTTTTGATTCTGTGATTTCCTTTCAACAACAAAAAAAGTGTGGTGAATCCCCAGGGTAATTTAATATGCTACACATAATATTATCTTAAACATTTTTTATTTTCAATTTCAAATTCTTTTCATCCTACCTCCTCTTCCCCTATTCATTGAAAGGGCAAGAAAAACAAAACTTATTACAAATATGCATTATGTATAAATATATAAATATATATGTATTTAAGCAAAACATTAGCCATGTCATTATTAGCCATGCCAAAAAAAAAAAAAGAAAAAAAAAGAAACTGTACTTTGAACTGTGTCCATAATTTCTCCATTTGGAGGTAGACAGCAGGTCTTTTGGAATTATGGTTGGTTATTGTGTTGATTAGAGCTCCTAAATCTTTCAATGTTACTTCTACAATATTGCTGTTTCTTCATAATTTGTTCCCCAGGGCTAGCTTCCTTCACTCTGTACTAGTTCATATAAGTCTTCATAGGCTTTTCTGAAACCCTTTCCTTCATCATTTCTTACAGGACAATAATATTCCATTACATTCATATACCCTAGTTTGTTCAGCCATTCCCTAATAGATGGGTACTCTCTCTGTTCCAAGTTCTTTGCCATCATTAAAAGAGCTGCTCTAACCCAGTGGAATTGCTTGTCAGCTTGTCAGCTCTAACCCAGTGGAATTGCTTGTCAGGGAGTGGGGAGAGAAGAGGAGAGGAAAAGAAAACATGGAAAAATATTTTAAATATTTAAAAATATTTAAAAAAATAAACATTAAATGAAGAAATTTTTTGAAAAGAGCTGCTCTAAATAATTTTGCACATATAGGACCCAATATTTTTGTGCATATGGGTCCTCATTCTTTTAGATTAATTTATTAAGTGTTTTTCAATAATTATAGCAATAAAGTTTGCCTTCAAAAACTCCAAATACATAAAGTTTCAAACCTGCACATCCTTCTTGTCACAGAAGATACATTGTAACTTAATTGGTCAATTATTTATTACATAAAGTGCCATTATAGAATTTTTTAGTGTGAACCTCTTAGACCATCATTATGAATGAACTACTAAACTGGAACTCCTGCCTCTGGAATTTCATATTCACTTTAAAAAACACTACAGCATAGTGTATATAATAGAGCTTCATGGTTTTATGGGCAATACTTTTTTTTCTATTGCCCTTAGGATAATGAATTGTTGAGTTCATGGGTCAAATTCATAATAAAAATTTTTTAATGAAAATAAAAAATCTATGACTTAGGATGGCCTTTAGAAAGACAGCCTATTTCCATGCAGTGGTTCCCAAGGATTTTCTTTGAAGGATTCTTTGGGGTAATAAACTCAGGAAAACCATTGTCCTTTCCTCCCCTTTCATTGTCACCTCCCACATTAATCTGATTTAGCTTCATTTTCTTAAGCTTGTATTATTAGATTTGTTTCTAGTTCTCTCAAGTTCTTGGCTAGTTCATGTCATTACAGCTTGGTGTTGATGAAGACAGTGTCATGGGTTGGACTCATCTGTGGCCAAGGGAGCTAGAGTTTTGCAGTCAACTAACCTATATATGCCAAAGTTTGCTGCTAGTCATTCTGTACTAATTCTTATATTGGGGTCCTGGAGTAGAAAAGCCTTAATTCCTGTATATTAGGGAAAATTACTGTATATTCCTGCATCTAGGAATGGGTCAGAGATTCCATCCAGTTTACTGCTTTTTGCATTTTTTTTTTGTCCATAGAAATCCCAAACAATATCTTCTTCTTCTTCTTCTTCTTTTTTTTAACAAACAGAATTTGGTTCTGAAACAAAGGGGACGAGAGTTCTTTTTCCTGTGTAAGTGTTCCCCTTTATATACAGATGGACCACTTCTTAATTAGCTATCTACCAATTAGAGATATCTTGAGATGTCCAAAGGCTGAATACTGAGCTCCTAAAACTCAATCATTGAGCTGCTTGACCAAGTTTTGGAGTCGCTGATCATTAGAGAGGACCATTGACCTATGTTACTTTACTGGTTATGATGCTGGCCCAACCAATGAACTGATAAAATTAATAAACTGATATTTCTTTCCCAAAATCAGTCTCTTGAAATAATTTTAGTTGTAACTTATCTAACTCCCATCCATCTTTTGTGATCCACATCAAATCTTGCCTCATCTATGAAGGTTTCTTCCCTGGCTACTCAGTCTATGTTTCTCCTCTTCCATGTTCCTTTAGCTGTTATAGTCTGGACAAGACAAAAACTAACTGATTATAGATTACATACTATCTTAATTATTCTCTTATTGGTGAATATGTTAATCTCATTTCCTCAATCAGATAGCAACTTCCTTGGGAGCAAGAAACAAATCTTACATCATGATATTTCTCCTCTAATGACATACTTCTTTGTCATAAACTTCACATGCAGAAGGACAAATGAAGAAAGCACAGTGAAGTATTCCAGTACATTAAAGAATGAGATTACATAGAAAGAATCACTAAATGCTAAGTAAAATAACATCAGATTTGCTAGAAACAGAAAATATGCCTCTGTGAGTCTTGGGATGAAGAGGTTCCAACATATGTTTATGTGAGCAGGGTTTTATAGGGAGAGGAACTGGGGCAGGATGGCTCTAGGTCCAGAAGGAAGCCAAAGATGAAGGAATACAGACTCCTTCAACCTCAGTAGCTCCCAGAACTAGGTCTCCAGCCGAATCAGCAGTCTGCCCAGGAGAACAGAGGACTATCTCTGGATTTTCCTAAAGCATAGCTTTAACCACATCACTCCCCTTACTCAATAAATTCCAGGGGTTTCCTTTTATCTCTAGGGCCAAGTATAAATTCCTTGGTTTGACATTTAAAGCTCTTTTCAACCTGACTCCAACGGACATTTCCAGTCATATTTTGTTTCCCTTTATGAACTCTGTGGTCCAGCCAAACAGGTCTTCTTGCCTATAGAGGATACTGCACCTTCTCCCTTTGTGTTTTTTCAGTAGATATTCCCTGAGCCCTTCCTCCTTCCCTCCTAAAATCTGCCTCTTACAGTCTCTAATTTCCTTCAAAGCTCAGCTTATTTTTAAAAAAACTCTTACCTTCCATCTTATAATCAATTCTGTGTATTAGTTCCAAGGTAGAAAAGAAGTAAGAGTTAGGCAATGGGGTTGCCCAAGTCACATAGCTAGGAAGGATCTGAGGCCAAATTTGAACCGAGGGCCCTCTATCTCTAGGCCTGGCTCTCTATCCACTGAGTTACCTAGTTGTCCTAATTCAATTCTGATGCAAACAACGAAGATGGAATGCAGAAAAATTTATTCTAAAACCCCACCCCAACAACCCTTAATTCAAAATTTAGTTTTAGTGCCATCTTCTATGTGAAACCTTTTTTGATTTCCTACCCCACTAACTTCAAAGATCAGCATGTGTCACCTTCTAAATCTATCAAATCTATCCTTTTCTGGTCCACCCCCCAGTTACTAGTGACTCCCTTCATACATTTCTTCATATTTGTTTTGTATACACATATAATATATATACATATTTTACCTTCTTGTACAAATACATGTTATTATTATCAATAGAATATAAACTCCTTGATGTCAAAGACTTTCATTTTTGTCTTTGTGTCCATAGTCATTTTTCAGTTATGACTCTATTTGGAGTTTTCTTAGCAAAGATATTGAAATAGTTTGACACTTCCTTCTCCAGTTCATTTTATTTTATATTATTCTAAAAAAAAACCCTTACCTTTCATCTTAGAATAAATTCTGTGTATTGGTTCTAAGGAGAAGAGTGGTAAGGGCTAGGTGATGGGGATTAAATGACTTGCCCAGGGTCACACAGCTAGGAAATGTTTGAGGTCAGAATTGAACCTAGGACCTCCCATCTTTAGGCCTGGCTCTCAATCCACTGAGCCACTCAACAGCCTCTCCAGCTCATTTTAAAGATGAAGAAATTGAGGCCAAAAGGATTAAGGGATTTGCCCAGGGTCACTTAGCTAGTAAGTGTGTGAGACCAGATTTAAACTCAAGAAATAAATTTTCTCGACTCCAGACTCTCTAGCTCTAGACAGCACTCTAGCTACTATACCACCTAGCTACCTGGGGACATATAGTAGGCAATTAAATACATTCTTGTAGACTGCTTGAAAAAGTTCAAGGACCAGGGACTTCTAGCTCCCCTGCCTCCTACCCTACAAAATGTCACACAAAACTTAAATGAGGTTAACCTTCCCAGCAAGCTTAGTAAATCTGAGTTAAAAATCTGACTTCAGATACTTCTTAGCTGTGTGACCCTTGTAGGATTAGGGAAACTGTAAAATGGCAGGGGTCAGTGGCAATGAAGTCTCCCTAATCCCTGGTCTTTGGAGAACACAGGCAGGCTTGCCTGGATGGGAGGGACAGGAGCCTGTGAAATACTCCTTCACCTCCCCTCTCCCTCTAAGCAGTTGGAAATCAGTTAACTATCTGGTAATGGAGGATAATGTGGCTTGATAACTTCTGGGCCAAGATGGTAAGGGGGAAAAGGCTAAACCCCTTGTGATGATATCTTTCTCTGTATTATTTCCCCACAGTATAGAATAGGTGAAGCTTGATGTCTTAGAAGCAGCTCACTGGCTCAGAGGTTAGGATCAACTTCAGAGCCACTAATAAGAGAAACTTGGCTTATGGAGGATGTGAGTATTTCCCCAAATTATCTGTATTCAGACACAGCTCCTAGATGATTAAAGGGTTTAATGATATCTGGGAATAGGAAGAGGGGAAATGGTGTAGGCATGGTAGGTAAGGGGAACCTACCTAAAAGAGCTATGTCAAATAAGCAGCCCCTCCCCCCAAAGGGGGAAATGTAACTCAAATGGCTAACCTCCTATCTAAGCCCCTAAATATTCTTCTTCCTAAACCTAAATAGCTAAACTAATATTGACTGTGATCTTGCTTGAAGGTCTAACAAAGTAAAGCAGCTTTGGCTGTCAGAGACTGAATGACGCAGCTCAGAGCTACACAGATTGCCCTTCTGCTTAGATTCAAGAGCAAAGAGTCAGGACCAGGATTCTTGCAAGAAGGGTGACCTGGCTTTTTTACACCAGGACTCCAACTGCCTTTAACTGCCCCCCTCTTAGAGTTCTGGGGGGCACTATAGAATTCTGTGATGCAGCTTAAACCCCTCTCTGCAGCTTGAACCCTTCTCAGCAATATAGATCCCACACCCTTGAAAAGCCATTTAACCCCTATTTGCCCCGGTTCCTCATCTGTAAAATGGGGCCATTCCAAATAAGGAGATGGCAAACTGCTCTAGTATCTTTGCCATATAGAGTTGAACATGACTGAACAACAACAACAACAACAACAACAACAACAACAACAACAACAACAACAACAACAACAACAACAACAACAACAACTAGGAGATGACAAATTTATAGGCTTGACACATACCCAATTCCAATGAGGATGAAGAGGGGGAGAGATATTTAAAGAGATTTGAGTTGATACTTAAGGGAATCAGTGACTGGGTGGTCTTTATTTTAAGAACTGAAATAAACCCTCATTTGTTCACAGGGTTTACTGATTTTAAATAATCTACCAGAATATCAGATTATTCATATAAAAGGTAGGCTACAAAGAGATGGGAGCACAGCTGCATCAGTGACACCCACTAGATTTTTGTCTTTTGCTCAGAAAAATGAAGCTACTTAAGCCATCGTTCCTAAGATATCAGCTTTATCCAGACAGAACCCAACCACTGAATGGCCCACAGATGTAAGATGGAGGTAAAGAGGGAGATGAAGAAAATGAGTGTGGACCCCATGTGTATATAGTGAAGAGCTGCCTTTGTGTGGTTTCCAAGCAAGGCAGAATAGGCAGCTCAGTGGCACCATGGATAGAATGCCAGGCCTGGAGTAAAGAAGACTCATCTTCCTGACTTCAAATATGGCCTCAAATACTTACCAGCTGTGTGACTATGGGCAAATCACTCAACCTTGTTTGCTTCAGTTTCCTCAGATGTAAAATGGGCAGGAGAAGGAAATGGCAAACCACTTCAGCATCTTTGCCAAAATGAGAAAAACAAAACCCAAAAGGGTCCTTGAAGAGTCAGAAACAACTAAAATGATTGAAAAATAACAAAAGCCTTTAGCCCTTCTCCAACAGAAACGTTCATTTATGCCAGGAGGGGAAACAGGAGATTGTGACCAAAGCCCCTGGGTTCTTCTCATAGAAAGTGTGGGGTGGGCTAAAAGTATATCTTTTGTTCCCTTAAATATAGTTTGTCCAGGAAATATGATATGGTTCCATTTAACTTTTGATCACTTTATCATTTTGCGGTGAGAGGGATTCTAAGATCAATATTCAATGCTTGATCTCTTTCTTCCTTAATACCATTTTTGCAATGAACATCCATAGTAAATAGCAAAGAAGCCAAATAATCCAATCATAGCAAAACAGAAATCAGAGAAGATATACAAAGGAAAATGTATAACAGACCATTTAAGTGGAGAAGCTCTCCCAGTGGAATGAGGTAACAGCTTTTTCAAGAGAGAGTATCCTCAGGAAAAGTCTGAGGAACTTATGAGAAAGAACACTATCCACATCCAAAGAAAGAACTGTGGGAGTAGAAACACAGAAGAAAAACAACTGCTTGACCACATGGATTGATGGGGACATGATTGGAGATGTAGACTCTAAATGATCACCCTAGTGCAAATACTAATAATATGGAAATAGGTCTTGATCAGTGATACATGTAAAACCCAGTGGAATTGCTCATTGGCTCCAAGAGTTGGGTGAGAAGAGGGAAGGGAAAGAACATGAATCATGTAACTATGGGAAAATATTCTAAATAAAATAAATAAAAAGAAATGGCATGAAGGGACTGGAAGAAGTAGGTTAGTCATATAACAAAACTAAAATATAACAGGTAGATGGCCTGAATGTTTCATAGCCTAGTATCCATAAATATTAAAAGAACCAGAGAGGGAAAAGAGAGAGAGAGAGTATATCTTGCATCTCATTCGAGGTCTCCAGAGAAACAAATTGGAAATATAGACATGATGAAGACCACTCAATCCTCTCATGTCTTTCCAGGGTCTTTTCCTTCAGCAGCCTGAGGTAAGGTTGACCTCTTCCATCTTCTCTCTTAAAGCTGGAAGCCAAAACCACACGAAATGTCTCAATTCTTAAAGTGTCAAGAAGATTCAAAATGTGATGGATCCCCAAAGAGGACATTGAAATTATCTATGAGACCAAGTGAAAGTCATTTACCTTTTGTGGGGGAAGGATGGGGTCAGTTTCCTCCTGGGTAAAAGGAGGGGATTAAACTAGTTGACCTCTAAACCTAATGGCCTAAATCAGTGATGGGGAAACTACAGCCCACTGGCCAAATGCAGGCCTCCTGAAATGTTCTATCCAGCAGGGCAACATTATTCCTAATCTGTTGAATACAATGAGTAGGATGCAATACAATGAAACTTTGAAAGAGTTGCCTTAGAAACAGACTGACAGATGAGCATTTCCTTTCCTTTTGCCCCCTGTTTAAAAAATTTGCCCATCACTGGCCTAAATGCATGATTATGAGGGCTTCATTTAGCAGCAGGAACACCCATCACTTTCTGCTGAGATTGCCAATCATTCAGATAGTCTGTTAGTTTGGAAAAGCCATTTTCGAAGGCTAAAAAGTAGTTCTATGCTGCAAGTGTTTCAAAGGCATGTATTTTGGTAACTGGAAGTTTCTAATTTATTCTTTTGCCTCTGTAAAACACCACAAATTTACTGAACATAAAAAACAATGTGAAGGGTAAATCAGGACTGGAAAATTTCTCGACTTCTTTATAGTAAAACCTCCAAGTTTTATCCACATTTTTCTGCAACCGCAGTTAAATCATTGGCATTTTGGTTGTGGCCTCATGTTCAATGCTGTGAGAAGCTGAGCCGCTAGCTCCCCAGTGCAGGATTCCATTACATATTTATATGAAAGGCAGGGAAAGATACTCTGTTCTTCTTTGGGGTTTCAATTCTGCTCTTGATTAGTAAATTCATTTCCTTTTCCCATTCAAACCCAAACAATTCATGTTCCTGCATGTTACCAAACACCTAGGAAATGGTCTTTTTTTCTGTCAAAAGAGCATCCTATTGGAAAGTCCCTCGGTACAGGGGAAAGGACACTGGTTTTGGAGATGGAGGACTTGGTTTAAAATTCTGCCTTTGCACTTCCTACTTTTACAATCCCTTAACCTCTCAGTACCTCTGAGATCTTCCTTATAAAATGAGGAGGATGGAAAAGATGATCTGAGATCTCTTGTAGGTCTTGATCTATGATCCTGCCTATGATTGCTAAAGCATTTGTTTAATGCATTTGTTTCCTACATTTGATAATTTCAGCATCCTCCTTGGATAGTGATTATGCCTATATACAGCTGGATGTTATTATCATCATCATCCATAGTAATAACTTACATTCCTATAATGGTTCAGAGTTTACAAAGGGTGTTCCTAACCACAACTCTAATTGGGCACTTCAGTTTTTGGGGCAGTGATTGTTCTCAAGGTTAAATTATAAAGCAAAATTTATAAAATATCAATCAATTGACAAGCATTGATTAAGTATTAAAAGCTCAAGAAAATGCTTGCTTTAAAGGTTATATTCCAATCAGGAGTACTCTCCACTCAAAAAAAAATAGCACAAATCCTGGCTATTGAAGACCGAAGGAACCAACACTAGACCTGCCCTCTCCAGCAACTGCCCAACAAAATTTTTCTTATGCCTCATTCCTTCAGCACCCCAATGGTTCTTAAAAGGACAGATGGGTGTTTTTATATAATGAGATGATAACATATTAATATGTAACTCTCTCCTGGGTTATATTTATATTTTAGCAGTGGCCTTCAGTGCTTTAAAACTTTTAGAGAATTTCAGGTAGGTCTTTAGGCTGGTAGGGAAGTTTTTTGGTGGAGGGAAGATGTTTTCAGGCTCTCTCAATTCTTACCACCTAAATGATTAAGATTGGCTCTTCTTATTTCAGTGTAATAAATGTGAGGATAGGGTTGGTGAATTGGTAAAGTAGGTTGAATTGTTTTAGTTCCTTATATTTGCCCTACTTATCCTGTAATGATGGACCCTTTCCTTGTCTTCCTAGGTGTCCATTTCTCTCTCATTCTGTGCCCAAACCCAGTAATCAAAACTTCTGGAAAAGGATTCAATAAACTCATTACTGTCAACTCATCTCTATATAAGTCTTAGAGAGTTTCCCTAGGCTCAAAGAACTTAAATACGTATTCAAAATCATACCAATTAGGAATGTAGAGCAAGACCTAAACCCAGATGTTCCTGAATCTAAGCCTAACATTCTTTCCACCTGGTCAGGCTTCCTGCACTAAGGTGCCAGTGACCCAAAAGCTTATTATGTTGTTTCTCAGAAGAGTATTTGCATTTGGCAGATGACAAATCTCTGCTTTCTTATACCTTTTTACCTTAAGAAAGGAATAGATTGTAATAGATGAAAGAATATATGGCAATATCAATCATCAAAAGACCTTTCTAAGAAGAGGCATTTTTAGACAAAGGTATTTTGGAAATCAGCAGACAGTGGCACAGTGGTCAGAGCAGGCCTTGAGTCAGAAGGCCTGAGTTCAAACATGGCCTCAGACACTTCCTACTTGTGTGACCCTGGGCATCACTTAACCCCATTTGCCTCAGTTTCCTCATATGTAAAAAGAGCTGGAGAAGGAGCTCTAGAATCTCTGCCAAGAAAACCCTGAATGAGATCACAAAGAATCAGACACATTTGAACAATAACAACAACATTTTGGAAGCCACAAGGTCTTCCTGGCGTGCCCTAAATCTTGTCTTCTACTCTGAAGATCCCTAAAGCAGCCCAGGAGTGGGGTCAGGCTAGCCACATGGCCCAACTGCTCTAAGCTAACTCAACCTTGTTTTACAACACCACATCTAATTTACCATGGTCATAAAGATATAATCTCTGTAAGAGAGAGTCTTTGTTCTTGGTATAAGAGAATAATAATCTAAGATTTTAATTATTTTTCTGTTTTACAAATGATATGATTTCCCTACTCAGTTTTTTCTTTGAATTGCTAGGCTTTGCACATCATAGACTCTATAAAAACTGGTTGAACTGATCTGAAAGCTGGTTACTCTTCAACACTATCCCCCATGAAAGTTAGGGCTGCCATTCATTTTTTCAGTAATCCTCCCTCCCCCACAGTTATATGCTTTTCCTTTCATGCACTGACACAAAACAGAAGTAGAAATCTAAACTTACAAAGAAAGAAGCTCTAAAAACTAACTTTTTCCAGTATCAATTAAATAAACAATGAGCAACTGTTCATTTTTTGAAAATTCATGATTTTCTTATCTTAGGAACTGGATATTGGAGCAAATATTGGATTGGATTAGAAAGTGGGGCAGGGTCCAAACTCCTGGTGTCTGTGATTTAATGTCAGAACTGAAGGACCTCTTCTCTCTTAGCAAAAGCAGATATAAACCTCATGTAATCTTTCTCCTAGAGTGAGACACTGTGGATAAGAAACCTCAAGAATGAAGCTCTTAATTATAACCAAACATGTAGCAAACAAAGGAATAAGGGAATAGCCAGGATATTTTATTTGAATCTTGCCCACAAATGGAGGCAGCCCCATCCAAATTCTGCTAAAGATCAGTGACAACCTGGAATGTATCATTTCTGTGTTTGGTGAAAATTTCGATTTAAAGAACTATTGCCAATTTATGTTAAAAAGAATCAAAGGAACAGAAAGAGGAGAATCCAGACTTGCCACCATGCTGAATTCTTAGGTTTTGGAGTCTCCTTTGTGTTCTCAGATTAATAGTATTTCCTGATTGGGAAAAAACCATTTTTCTTTTAGCTATTTCTCTAATAGTTTCCATCCATTCACTTTATTAAGCCACCAATGTGCAGAATTTTATTTTAGGCACTGGGGAGATGTGTAAAGTTTAGATAATAGAATATACTCTCTCTTCCCTTTTGAAGCTTACAGTTTAGTATGAGAATAAGACATATACACAAATAACTATAATACAAATGATGCAGAATGAATGTGAAGCAAAGTATAACATTGTTATTTTCACATTCGACTAGTTAAAAGTAATTGCCCTGAAATGACTGGAGGAAATTGTGGAAGGTTTCCTAGAGAAGGCAGCATTTGAAGTGGGCTTTAAAGGTTAGGTGGGGGGGGGGGCAGAAAGATAGATGCTGTTTCAAGTTAAGACAAAGGTTAAGAAGTGGTAAATCATTGGATATATAAAAGAGGGAGATGATTTAGTTTGGCTGAGTTACATGTATTGGAGTTCTGAAACTTATTCCTTGTGTAACTTGAGCAAGTTATTTTCTTTTTCTGGTCCTTGGTATCCGGGTCAGTAAAATGAATGGGATTGAATCAAATACTGTCTAAGGTCCCTTCCAGCACTAAATCTCTTATATATGATCCTATGACCAGGTCAATGCACAAAGAAAATTAGTCTGGCAGCATTGTGAAATATGGTTTGAGATGTGGAAGCAGACAGAGGCACTCAGGTCTTTTGGGAAGCTATTAACATTAGTCTAACTAGGTGGCAGGTAATGAGTGCCTATAGTAGGGTAGCGGTACTTAGAATAAAGAGGAAGAGATATGTGAGAGACATACTAGAGAGGTGATGGAGAGTTGAGGGAGAGAGAGAAGTCAAAGGTTTCTTTGAACTGTTTCCAAAACTAGAGACTCAGTAATCGACAGCATTACCAATAGATTTAGTGAAGTCAGAAGGAGATGCAGGTGGTAAGGAAAGCATAGTGGGCAGAGTGCTTTTTCCAGAAGTTTAGAAGGAAGGGGAGAAGAGAATAATGGGATAGTTACTACCTTAGGTCAGTAGGTTGGATTTACTTTTTCTGGATCAGGGAGATCTTTATGTTTGTAAGCTGATATGAAGGCGACAGAGGAAAAAGAGAAATTAGAGATGTAGAAAAAGAGAGGAGAGGACTCCTAGATCAAAGTTTCTGGTGGAAATGGATAGAATCCAGGGCACAGGCAGTTTGTTGTTGTTATTGTTTAGTTGAGCCCAGCTCCTCATGATCCTATGGACCACACTGTCCACGAGATTTTCTTGGTAAAGATACTGGAGTGGTTTGCCAGTTCCTTCTCTAGTGGATTAAGGCAAATAGAAGGTAAATGACTTATTTAAGGTCACAGAGATAGTATGTGTCTGAGGCCATATTTGAATTCAATTTTCCTGACTCCAGGCACAACACTCTATCCACTGAGTCACCTAGCTTAAGAATACTTAGCCTAAATAAAGAGCAGAGACATTTCTTTCTCTGAAATAAGAGAAGAGTATGGACCAATGGGAGAAGATTCTGATGAGTTTTGGGGAAGGAAGATGGGCATTTAACAGTTTGTTGCATTTAGAAGTCAGGAGGAGGGAAGAGAACAAGTATTTATTAAATGTGCACTATGTGCCAGAAATCATGCTGAACACTTTACAAATAGTATTTCATACAATCCTCACAATAACTCTAGGAGGTAGGTACTATTATTAAATCCATTTTATAGTTGAGGAAACTGAGGAAAGACAGAGGTTAAGTGACTTGCCCCAGGTAATGCAGCTAATTAATACCTGAGGCTAGATTTGAACTCATCTTCCCAATTCCAAGCCCAGTGCTCTCTCATGGAGGCACCTAACTACTTCAGTGAAGGTGAAACAATGAAAAAATCCAATTCAATTCAACAAATATTTTTAAATGTTGCTGTTGACAATGCTGTCAAAAGCGTTTTCTGTTGCTTCAGCACTGGGGCTGAACCTGCACTGAACCATCTTTGATTTCTTGTCTGGTCCTTTTAGTGACTATTGGTTTTAATGGATGAGTGTGGAACTGAACTGTTGTTGCTTTTATTGGTCACATGATTGTTGCTTAGCAACACTGAAGACAGAATATTGGCATTAAGGGCAGGAAGAGATGGGTTCAAAATTTCTTCTGACACTTAGCATCTATGTGACTTTCAGCAAGTTATTGAAACTCTCTGACCCTCAATTATAGACTTTTAAACAGAGGGAGTTGAACTAGATGGTCTCTAAATTTCTTTTTGACCTCAAATGGATGACCCTATGAGATATGATTTGTCTTTTTCTATGCCCTCAGCTGACTGTTCCATATCAAGATAAAATATATTACCTAGATCACAGTAACCTCATCAACTAATGAAAGTATGTGAAAATGGGATTTTGTCAAAATAGGTTTGAAATAAAGAAACTGCCAGTTATATCTTAGAATATACTAATTACCATCAGCCTGAAAAGAAGTTGTTGTAAACAGGCAAATTTTACTCATGAACTAACACTAAAATATCACATGTCTGATAGATAGGCAATACCCCCAGAGACTGAGTAGTGTCCAAGATCTTAACAAATGGAAATTTGTCACTCTTGTTTTCAAATCTATGCATCAGATAGGAAAAAAGAGTTGCCTAGAGCTAGGTGGGGCTTCATAGAATATATAATCCAAATCTTTTATTTTACTGGAGAAGAAACTGAGAAAGTTAAAGTGGTTTGCCAAAGTTCACATAGTCAGTAAACATAAAATGTGGGATTTGGCATAGTAGGTAGAATACTGTGTGTGGAGGAAAGAAAATGTGAGTTCAAATCTCAATTCAGACACTTGTTATGTGATCCTACAAAAGTTACTTAAATGCTGTCTGCCTCAGTTTCCTTATTTGTAAGATGAGGATAATTATAACCCCAAACTCCTAGAGTTATTGCGAGAACTAAACAAAGTAATGTTTGTAAAATGCAAACCTTAAAACACTATATAAATGCTTACTATATTATTGTATTAAAACTTAGTCTCTGATTCTAGAGCTAGTGCTCTTGCCAATGGAGGCACCACACTTTTCTTCTCTCCCATCTTCTTCCCTTTTGCAATTTGTGGGGATTTCCAGCAGGCCATCCTCTAGTTAGCAGTCTGTACTCCAAGAAATCCTCGTTTTACCACCCCCAAACTATGAATCCTGGTTTGAAATTATGTTACTTTAGAGAAATCAAAAGTATCTTCTCAGTGGGAGCTTTCTTTTGGAAACTGGAAAATGTTTCTTCTCTCTCTCTCTCTCTCTCTCTCTCTCTCTCTCTCTCTCTCNTCCACATTTCTTAATAAATGTTTGTTGATTGCCTTTTAGGGAGCTCAGAGGACCCTAGCTATATTCCTTTCTCACCCTTTTGAGTTCGTTCTCTCTCTCTCTCTCTCTCTCTCTCTCTCTCTCTCTCTCTCTCTCTCTCTCTGTCTGTCTCTCTGTGTGTGTGTGTAATACAGTCTCACCACAGAACAGTCATCTGTTAGTGTCCTCTGAGTCTCCTTATACATTGTTATGTGAGCCTCTTTTGTTTCCTACATTGAAAAACCTACCACTTCTCTCTTTTTACAATCCCACCAGCCCTTTAAGACTTGCCCCAACTTTCATTCCTTCTTGGAAGCTCCCACTCCATTAGCAAAACATTCCTGTGTAAATGTATTCTGAGCTCTGGTAAAAATAATGACTATGTTATATGGAAGATGAAGTCCATGATGGAAAGTTTTAAAATGTCAAATGAGGGGGCAGTTGGATATCTCAGTGGATTGAGAGCCAAGCCTAGAAATGGGAAGTCCTAGGTTCAAATCTGGCCTCAGACACTTCCCAGATGTGTGACCCTGGGCAAGTCACTTAACCCCCATTGCTTAGCTCTTACCACTCTTCTGCCTTGGAACACAGTATTGATTCTAAGATGGAAGGTAAGTGTTTAAAAAAAAAAGTCAAATGACAAATGTTAACTGTTAATGAAAAATGATAATGTGAAAGATGATTGGCTTTTTTTTAAAGGGCAGCTTAATCTTTCATCTATTGCTATTCAGCCAAGAACCATCAACAACTAATATTTTGGATCTTTTTTCACAGTTATTTATTTATTTTTTTTTTTGGCTAACTCCAAGTGCAGCTGAAAATTCGCCACTATTTTTTTGGCTCTTGCCTAGTATCTGAGGCAGCTTAAGACAGGATGTTACATAAATGTAGAATTCCAAAATAACTCTGTTTGATTTTTATTACTAGTAGCATTTATTAAGTTCCAGTGAAGCAAGATATTTTACAGGCTTGCCCCACATAAGACTGCTCTGACCGACATTGTTTTATAATAACATCATTAATATATTATAACCAGACCCCACTGTGAAGTCACAAAACCCTTTGAAATGTTATTTATTCCATTGCTTAGTTATGGGATTTAAAATATCGTCCTTATGGAAGTAGCTTTCCCCTGTAACATTGTTCAATTAACATTGTTTTTTGAGCAACTAACTCTTTTCTAATTAATTAGAATTAGGCAGAGGCATACCTGTTTCAAGAAGCCCTATAATACTTCCTTATTTGATACTGTGGGAATTATTTGAAATGTTGGTTAAAAGAGCATTAGAAAAATATACTTTTAGAGTGAGAAGAAAATCCATTTCAACCCTTTTCTTTTATAGAGGGGAAAACTGAGGTCTAGAGATATCAGATGATTTGTCTTGTGCCACACTAATAACAAACAAAACTGGAAGTAGAACAGAACCTAGACATATTGAAGATCCTGAGCTCTTTCCATCACGCACTTCAAAGATGTATTCTTCTGATTTTCACAGATGCTTCATAAAAAGACTGTCATTTATGGAAGGAACTGTAGTCTTTCATTGCGAATGTCTGTGTAGCACAAAGCCAACTGGACTTCTAACCCTTCATAGTTTTATGAATGTTTGAAAGAGACAACCAACTCAAATAATTCAAGTTAAAAAAATGGAATTTGGGATTGGATCTTATTTACCAGATAATAGCCAAAGCCTCAATATAATTTGTGGTCCATAGATACCCTCAGGGATTGGCTAGTTGCTGCCCCTTTAAATTAACAATGATATTTGAAACAACCCAGATCATATGGGTCTACATATACCTTCACAGATGTTTCTCCCTATTGTTTACCTTTGAGTGATTAACCCATTTATTTTGGTCTACACATTACAGATGTGTGCGTTGTTCTTCAAAAAACCTAATATTAAAGTATGCTAACATTAAAATGTCTAAATCAAGGCCAGGGGCCCATGAGGAAGAGTTGTTTGTCTGGAGAAATGGTAGATGGCTATGGAAAATTACACCAAACTCAAATGGAACAGAATGGTTAAGGGGCAAGGGAAAAGGCACAGAAAGGAATTATATACTTTAAAAGATAGGTGAGAGAAAATCCAAGAATGAGGCAGGAAGCAAGGTAGAAAGCATTTGGGTGAGAATCAGTAGAAGAGGGAATAGGTGTGATATTGTCGTGACATTCAGAGGAAAGCATTAGGCAAAGAGCTGGGAAAACAGAATATGAATCAGAAACAGGAACATGATTCAGAGTCACGATATATAATAGTTATGGGAAGCAATTATTATCTGGAATTCTTTCTCTCTGGTAAAAGCAAAATAACTTGTAAATTTATTTTTATTCTTCACTTTCAAAAATAATTTTTTGGTTTTTTACAACACTAGAATTTCTCCCAACATCTCTCCCCCTCCTGATTCCCAGAGAACTATTTCATATAACAAAGAATATTTTTAAAAAAAGGAAAATAGAAACAAAAAGAGAAAGAAGAGGGAAAAATCCATGAAAAACATTTATGAAAATATATGCAATATGTGGATCTCCCACCTCTGCAAAAGAATGAGGAGAGAGGTCTTTTCATATTTCTCCTTTGCTTGGTCTTTGTAATTTTGTACTATTCACTTTTGATTATCTCCTGGTTCTTTCCATTTACATTGTTGTAGTCATTGTGTCTATCATTTTCTTGCTCTACTTACTTCATTTTTCACTGGTCTGATAGTTCTTGCCTTAATGATAATTTCCTTTTTTTTAAACTCTTACCCTCTGTTGTAGAATCAATATTGTGTATTGGTTCCAAGGCAGAAGAGTGGTAAGGGCTAGGCAATAGGGGTTAAGTGTCTTGCCCAGAGTCACACAACTAGGAAGTGTCTGAAGCCAGATTTGAACCTAGGACCTCCCATCTCTGGGCCTGGCTCTCAATTTACTGAGCCACCTAGCTGCCCCCAATAATTCCATTCTTCAAAAGGTAGAGTAAGAGACAAGAGGAATCTCTATTTCAGTCCTAATTTTATACATATGTATGTGTATAATGTTAATATATAATGTTTTTATATTGCTTAGATTTCTCCATATATCACTCCCAGAGATATATCCTCATAACAAAGCCTTAAAAAATGGTTTGCCTAGCTTCTTATACTAGGTTTGTAACCTATAGAGATAATAATGAAAAATGTTTGTACAAAAATATTCATAGCTGTACTCTTTGTGGTGGCAAAAAGAATGGAAAATGAGGAGGGTGTCCCTCAATTGGGGAATGGCTGAACAAATTGTGGTATCTGTTGGTGATGGAATACTATTGTGCTGCAAGGAATGATGAACTGGATAATTTCTTTATGAACTGGAGGAACCTCCAGGAACTGATGCAGAGTGAAATGAGCAGAACTAAGAAAACATTATACATAGAAAGTGAAATATTGCGGAACAATCCAATGTAATGGACTTTGTTATATAAGACAATCCTGAGGGTCTTATGAAAAGAATGCTATCCACATCAAGAGAAGGAACTGTGGGAGTAGAAACACAAGAAAGACAAATGACTTATCATTTGTTTATATGGATATATGATTTGGGGTTTTGGTTTTAAAAGATTGCTCTACTGCAAAAAGGAATAATATGGAAATAGGTGTGTGAAGGGAACCTCCATCCAGTATCACTAACTGGAGGTCCTACCAGTGCTACATCATGTCAGTGGGCTCCAGTGTAGGTCACAGAACTGTGGCCTATGTACTAGATCCAGAGATGATGGAGTTTGACCCAAAAGGGAGGGGGAAGTTAAAAGGTTCAAGAGGAGGAAGTATGCTCTCTCTATTACCTTAGACACTGGAGTGAAAGGAGGTCAAGGAGAGAGCCATGTGGAGAAGCACCCACATAGCTAGTTAGAAATATACTTTTTCTCTCTATCTCTCTGCCTTCTTTTACTCAAGTAAATATTAATAAACTCTATGGAAATCAAGGACTGGAGTTTAATTTAGCTTTAACATAGGTATAAGTGATAACATTTGTATAACCCAGTGGAAGTGCTTGTTGGATCTGGGAGTGGGGAGGGAAGGAGGCAAGGAAAGAAAATGAAATATATAAACATGGAAAAATATTTCAAAAATAAAATTTTTTTAAAAAAAGTATGGGGAATCTTCAAGAATGAAACATAAATTGTTCTGATGAGAAAGAAGAAAGAAAGCTATTAAAAGCTATTGATGCAAATGCTAAGCAAACTCATCTATTATATATTAAAAGAAATTTATAGATAATAGAAGGGCAGAAAATGGAGGATCAATCATGTGGTCAATCAAGGGGATAAAAGGACAAAAACAAAACAATACCTGCCCTCAAAGAGCTTACATTCCATTGAGGGAAACACTATATACCCATATAAGTGGACATAATATACAAAGCAATTATAAGGCAACAAGCATTTATTAAGGGCCTGCTATGTGCCAGGCCTTTTCCTAATCACTGGAGATATGAATAAAAGACCAAAAGAAGTGCCTGCCTTTAAAAAGCTCCTATTTTAACAGAGATAACTTTCTATTGTAAAGAGTCACTAACTGGTGATACAATTCATAGAGCTCTGAATCCTGGAGTCAGAAAGACCTGAGTTTAAATCTGGTCTCATATACTGTAGGACCCTGGGAATATCACAACCTGTCTGCCTCAGTTTTCTCATCTGTAAAATAGGGATAATCATAGTACCTACCTTACAGAGTTACTATGAGAATCAAATGAGATAATATTTGTATGTTTGGTACAGTGCCTAATATAGAGTAGGTACTATATGAATGCTTGTTTCTCTTCTAACATCTTCGGGGATCAGAAAAGTTCTCATGGAGGAATTGGCAGTGGAATGTAGTTGGAAATGAGGAGACCATCCATGTTGGACAAAGGAGACAGACTACACAAAGACAGAAAGGGGGGACATGGACTGTTATGTAGAAGTTCTTTGTATAACTCTTGGCTTATATCCTCTGACCAGTGGAGTGTGAGAAGGGTAGTTGTATGGTATAAATCTGAGACGGTAAGTTGAAACCATATTTTAAAGAAGCTTTAAATGCTAAACAGAGGGCAGTTTATTTGGTCTTAGAGGCAATAAAGAGATACTGGGACTTACTGAACAGGTGAGTGGTAACTTCTTTAGGAATATAATTTTGGCAGCTGTGTGGAGTTGTTTTGGAGAGAACAGAGTGGAGGCAGGGAGAATAATGAGTGGACTGTTGCAGTCATCTAGGTGAAAGAAGTTGAGGGTCTGAATAAGGACCATGGTTATGAAGGTGGAGAGAGAGATGTTGTGATGGTGGAAGCAGAATTGACAAGATGTGGCTACTTCCTTGATATGGACCATGAGGAGATGAGGATGATTCTGAAGATGCAAATTTGGTTAATTGAAAAGATGGTGTTACTCTTTACAGAAATTGGGAAATTTGGAAGGGGGGGGCTAATTTTTGGGAAAAGTTAATGAATTCATATTTGAACATATTTCATTTGAGGTGCCTATGTGACCCTGAACTAGAATTACCCTTTAGATGATTAGTGTTATAGGACTGGAGCTTGGATTGTAAGGATAGATGCATAGGAGGCATCTGCACAGAAATGATAGTTGAATCTAAGAGAGCTGATGAGATAACCAAAGCAATAAATACAGAATAGGATCACTACAGCACATAGCGACTTGAGAGTGGCAAAGAATTCTAAGAATGACAAAATTTGAGTTTTAAAAAACCATGTTGGGTGTGAAGATAGGATTAACTCTCCCCTTGTCTATTTTTAGCTAAACAAATCGAGAACTTAAAGTACCCCTACTTGACACTAAGTAAGAGAGTTCCAAGTCACTTGCTAGAGTGAATGACAACTCCAGAGGCCACTGCCTCACCCCCGGCAGTGCTAGTGCTAGGCAAATTGAAAGACTGCTATTGGTTCCAGCAAAATGGGGAATGAACAGGAAGTGATATGGAAAAAGGACTACAAAAAGTCCTCAAATTCCTCTCCAAGGAACTTCTCCTTTGGACTTTTTCTTTGGAGGACTGCTCCTGAGACTTCTTCTTTGAACTTCTCCTCTGGAGTTTGTATTTAGACATCTTGTCTCAGTGAGCTGTACTGAAGGAGGAGACACTTTCCCTGGATCCTGCGTTGGCTTGCTTGGTGAGTAACTGGCCTTCCTTTCCTGGCTTTTGGAGAGATTGGTTCCAGAGATTCCTGCCTTGGCTTTGGAGGAGGCTGTGTTGGTGGAACTCTGGCTGAACACACCACCAGAACCTCTGGCTGAAGATTATTGAGCTCTGCTGGGGCTGAGCTGGACACTGGAGCAGCACTTGAGGTGGTAGGCTAGGTTTTCTCTAGAGAGTATCATTTGGGGACTGATAATGTTAGGTTAGAATAAAAATGATTAACATATAGTTTAAAACCAAGTAAAGATATGGCAATAAAATAACCTGTCTTGAATAGATTTAAGACACCAGGTCTAGATGAACTACAGGTTACAGTGGTGAACATTTGTTTGGTGAACATGTTTTCTAAGGCCTTGTAAGGGGTTTTTATAAGATATCTAATCCAACTCTGTCATTTTACAGATGAGGAACTGGGATCAAGCGAGCTTTAGTGATTTTCTTTGGATCATATAGCTAGAAAGTGTCTGAGGTGGGATTCAAACTCAAAGGTTCCTAACTTGAAGTCCAACTTCAAAAATGTTTTCATTTGCTGTTTTCTCTGTTTTCCTCTACTTGGAGCATTCTTCCATGTCATTGTTAATTAATAGTTTTTAGTTTCTAGGAGAATGGTAGGCTTATATCCTATGTCCTCTTTGGAATGTGGATCTGGAACTGGAAGAGACCTTAAAGTTCATCTACTTGTCTAACCCTATCATTTTTTTTGTGTGTGTTTGTATTGTCTCCAAGGTAGAAGAGTGGTAAGGGTAGGCAATGGAGGTCAAGTGACTTGCCCAGAGTCACACAGCTGGGAAGTGTCTGAGGACAGATTTGAACCTAGGACCTCCCATCTCTAGGCCTGGCTCTCATTCCGCTGAGCTACCCAGCTGCCCCCTAACCCTATCATTTCAAAGAAAAAAGGCCTAAAGAGATTATAAGTCTTGCTGAAAGTCACACAGAGAAGTTAAGAGTAGATCTGGGAAACAAATCTATATCCTTTTCATTTTTCCACTACTAATCCATTCTTCCTACTGTTGCCAGATTTTCTACTCTTTATTCTACTTTATTCTTTATTCAGTACCTCCATGCTATCAAGTCTAATGGTCTTCTAGCCTACAGTATACGTGAGCTGGACCTTGACACAAGTGGTTGAAACAGACCTGGTAGAAAAGGAGCAGCTTAGGTTCTTGACTTGTAGTGACCAGTTCTGTGTTATTTGTCCTGTTAGGAGAGGAGTTAAACTAGCAGACACTGCTCATGAATGAACTAGCTGGGTTCCTTTTTCATTATTTGTGCTTGAAGTTGACCCTAAAATCCAAGCTTGACTAATTTCTTACTTTCTCTCTCTGTGGATGGTTCTTCCTGTTCCTCTCTTTCTACAATGCTACTCTGAGAAATAGCTGCTTTAGAGTTGTCCCCTAACAGGTGACTCCCACCCTTGACCAGTATTTTAAGAAAGAACCCAGCCATAATTCACCTCACTTTTCTTGAACTCTCTGCAGATTTATCCTTTACTCACCTTTTCCATTTCATGACCTTCTCCTATTCCACTCCACTGGTTCCTCCAATACCTTTCTAATACTTATGGTTTATCTCTTCTCATTAGAATTCAAGGTCTTTGAGGACAGGAACTATTTTGCTTGCTTGTATTTTTGTTATCAGAGCATAGCACAGTGTCTGTTTATAGTAAGAACTTATCATTTCCTCTGTGTATCTGTCTGCCTGTCTCTTCTATTTCTCTCATCTAGAACCAGAACACAATATCTCCAAAGCTGCTTTGTGGATTTAGCTAACACCCTAACATTAGATACTTGTAACATGACACTACTAGTAGGTGCATGGATGGAGGAGTCAGTCATTTGGGGAAAGGGTATCAGGCATGCTACTGATTTATTAAATTCTTTATTGCTTATTTTGCTTTTTATTTCAAGTAAACTACTTTTGCTTTGGAGCAATGTATCCTCTGCTCTGGTGAAAGAAATATTGGCAGGTTTCTAAGACTTTAGGTTTGAGTGGATGTAGCCCAAAGTATACCTTGAATTCAAGGTGTCTTTTAGGGGGCCCATGAATTAGAAGCCTAGCATGATGCTCTCTATATAATAGATGCCAAATAAATATTTGTTGAAATGAATAAAATATCAGGTCAGCTGATTAGGTCAATATTGTCAACAGATCACTGACTAGCTGACCTATTCTTACTCATCTAGATCCTTTGTGAACCAAATTTTTTTAGAGTATAAAAATCCAGGGCTTAACTTGGGAAGACTATCTCAGGATAATATTGGATCATAGATTTAGAGCTGGCAAGGACTGCAGAAATCATTTAGCCAACTGACTTTCTACATTAGCCAACCAACTGTCTATCAGTGAGGAAACTGAGGCCCGTAAAAGGTAAATAACTGGCTCAGGGTCAGACAGGTATTAAGTGGTGGAGGCAGACTTGAAATTAAACTTCTCTAATTTTAAATTCAATGTTTTGTATTTTTTAAAAACTGTACTATGCTAATACAAGGAAGATTCCATTTTAAGAAGCCCCAAGGGATGACTCAAGTTATTTTACTTTATTGAATACAGTTTGTAATAATGAAGACAATCTATTAGGACTTGGCAATCATTTCAAAAATAACTTCAGAGGTCACTTCTAAGTTCTACAATTCTATTTTTATTGCAATGGAACTTGGCCTGTACATTTTGAAGGGATGTGGTAGCAGATTGTAGAGAAGGAACTGCACTATATAATATCCTTGGATATTGTAGTATACAGAATTGGGGTCATATAGTTTTTTCTAGCTTTGGCTGAGTTCCAAAAGCTGTTAGGCTTTTGGAATCTTGAGAAAGGGGCAGTTGACTGGATCTTCCGTGGAGGGAGGTTGTGAATCAGCTGAGCTGCTTTGATTATCTAGCTTTAATATTGAAATTTAGCCTAGCTTTGATATATTTACTTAAGAAATTATTATTTAGATAAACCCTTTATATCTTCCTTTCCTAATACCATCCCTGTCTTCCCTCCCTTATCTTATGTTTGTGGAGTTAATAAGGAGAGTAATTAGAGAGGAGTTAAATCTGTGAAGAGTTACCTAATTGACAGCATTAGTTATAGTTAGACAGTCATCATTTAATACCTTTAGATAGCAATAGCATTTTGTAAAGCTGAGTTTAAAAAGGCAGGTCCTTACTCAGACTCCATCTTTACTTCCCTTCCCCCACCTGAGGTTCCTGAGACAACTGATAGGGCTTTCCTTTGATCCACCTTCCTAACAAACATCCTTTCAAAGAAAATAAACCCTTTTGTTTCAATAGCCCTATTAGTGTAATTTGTCTGTTAGTTATCAAGTGGGAAGAAGAGGGAAAGAGACAACATACTCTGGGCTTAGAGGGAAGCTGGGGCATCCATCTTGAAGGAAGGTGTTACTTCAAAACAAGTCCCTTCCTGTGAAATTAACTAAAAGCCTGTTTGTTAATTTCAGTCTAGTCTATTTCCCTCAGCTTGTGTTTGAGTCGAAGTCCCAGTCTGTAAGCCTGCTGTGTTTGTCTGTTTAGTTTAATTTCTTCTCCCAAAAGATCTCTGTTTCCCTTCTGTGTTATACTCCTGACTTCAGTCCTATTATACCCTGAATCTCCTTTAATCCCAGCCTACCTGTAACCGAGATTACCCACTTAGCAAGTCTCCAATATCCTCCTTTCAAACTTCCTTATACCCCACCTTTCCTCAAATTACCCACATAACAATATTGGTCAGGGAAAAATTATCATTTGTGATTTAAAAAAAAGATTTAAGTACTCATGAAATATGAGAACAAATAACTCATTTTTCAGTTGGACTATAAGATTTATTTATTGATTTTCTCACTACAACCATGAAGTGGCTAATGCAAGTATTTCAGATTCCATTTTATAGATGAGGAAACTGAGGCTGAGTGAGCCTAAATAACCTGCTTATGGTCTTAGTTAGTAAGTATTAGAGTTGGGATTTAAACCCAGACAGACTTGGATTCAAGTTCAATGCTCAACCTACTATACCACATTGACAAAACTTGAAAGCTTACTTAAAAAAGAAAAACAAAAAAGACCTTTTTATTTAATTGTCAAGTCAACAAATATTTCTTAAATGTCTACTTCATACCAGGAATTGTGCTAACCTTTGGAAATACAAAGAAACGCAAAAGACAGTGTCTATCCTCAAGGAGTTTATAATCTAATGGGGAGACAACATGGAAAGAACATGGCCCAAATAAAATATATACAGAATACATTGCAGATGATCTCAGAAGGAAGGTACTAAGATTAAGGAGTACCAGGAAAGTGTTTTGGCATAAAGTGAGACTTTGAGATTTGAAGGAAACCAGAGAAGCCAAAAAGCAGACATGAGGAAGGACAGAATTGCAGTCAGGAATAGGGCTCAGTCAGTGAAAATGTGGGGAGGCTGGATATGTCTTGTTTGAGGAAAAGTCAGTGTTGTTCTGTTGCAAAGTACATGAAAATGAGTAGGGTGTAAGAAGAATGGCAAGGTAGGGAGAGGAGAGATTACAAAGGATTTCCAAAGTTAAACCGAGGCTTAAAATTTTGATATTGGAGGCAATAGGGAATGATTGATATTTATTGAATAGAAGATTGACTTGTCAGGCCTGGGCTTCAGGAAATTCACTTTGATAGCTGAATGGAGAGTGGATTGGAATGGGGAAGGGACTCGAGGCAGGAAGACCAGCCATCAGGCTACTGCAGTTGTCCAGGTGTGGGATGATGGCTTGCACCAGACAGGAAAGATAACCAGTGTAAAGAGTATCTTGGGTGAGAACAGCAAGGAGTCCAGGGTCATTGATTTGTAGAATATGTATAGGTTAGTAAGGTGTAGAAGGCTGAAAAGGTAAGGGGGTACTGGGATGTGAAGGGTTTTGAAAGCCAAACAACTATTTGGTCCTGAAGGTGACAGAAAGCTACACTGACTGAGGGGAGTGGGGGGCTGACAAGTCAGATCTGTGCTTTAGGAAGATTAATTTGATATCTTCCTGAATGAAGAATTGGAATGGAATGGGAAGAGACTCAGGCAGGCAGATATACTAGGAGACTGTTACCACAGTCCAAGTGTGGGGACATGAGAGCTGATACCAGGATAGTGGCAGTGTCAGAAGAGAAAAGGAGGTAAGGGGTCTACAAAAGGTATTATGAAGCTAGAATTGACAAAACTTGGAAACAGTTTAGATATGGGGGTGGAGTGAAAGAGAGCAGAGGAATGGAGAATGACATTTAGGTTGTAGCCTGGATGACTGAGATTTTGTGCCTACTGTGCACACAGCTCTGTTGTTTATTGAAGAAAATATTGTTTTTCTTTTTTTAATCTAGACAATTTATGTATTTGCAAATATTCATCCATTTCCCCTAGATTGTCATTTTTATTGTCATATAACTGGGCAAAATAGCTTCTAATAATTGCCTTAATTTCCTCTTCATGAGAGCTATAATCCCCCTTTTCACTTTTGATAGTAATAACTTATTTCTCTTCTTTCTTTTTTAAAATTAGATTAACCAATACTCCTAATCTTATTTATTAGTTCAATAGTTCTTTTGCTTTCAATTTTATTAATTTTTCCTTTGTTTTTTAGGTTTTCCAATTTAGTCTTTGGGAAATTTTCAATTTGTTCTTTTACTAGTTTTTCTTTTTACTTGCATGCATTGATCTCCTTTTTCTTTATTTTTTTGATATAGGCACTCAGGGATATAAATTTTCCCCTGACTACTGTTTTGGCTGTATCCCATAAATTTTGATATGTTGCTTCCTCATTGTCATTCTCTTCAATGAAACCAGTAATTGTTTCTATAATTTGTTCTCTAACCTACCAGTTTTGAAGAAATAGATTATTTAGTTTCCAATTAATTTTTAATTTGCCTCTCCATGAACCCTTACTAATTATAGTTTTTATTGCATTATGATCTGAAAAAGTTGCTTTTATTATTTCTTTTCTGCATTAGTTTGCAATGTTTTTATGCCCTAAAACATGGTCAATCTTTGTATATGTACCAGGTGCTGCTAAAAAGAAGGTATATTCCTTCTTATCCCTATTGATTTTATCCAAGTATCTATTAACTCTAATTTTTCTAAAATTTCATTCACTTCCATTACTTCTTTCTTATTTATGTTTTGGTTTAATATATTTAGATCTGATAGGGGAAGGCTGAGGTCCCCCACTAGTTAGCTTTATTATCTATTTCCTCCTTAAGCTCCTTTAGTTTCTCCTTTAAAAATCTAGATGCTATACCATTTGGTGCATATATGTTTAGTATTGATATTACTTCATTGTTTATAGTACCTTTTAGCAAGATGTAATTTCCTTCTTTATCTCTTTTAATCACATTAATTTTTACTTTTGCTTTGCCTGACATCATGATTGCTACTCCTGCTTTTTTACTTTAGATGATGCATAATAAATTCTGCTCCAGCCTTTTACTTTCCTCCGTTTCTCTCAAATGTGTTTCTTGGAAAGAACATATCATAGGGTTCTGTTTTTTAATTCACTCTACTATCCACTTCCATTTTATGGGTGAGTTCATCCTATTCACATTCACAGTTATGATTACTAATTGTGTATTGCCCTCCATCTTACTTTCTGATTTTCTGATTCTGCTCTTTTCCCTTTCATCCTCACCAGTGTTTTGCTTTTTGTCATCCCACTACTTACTCTGCCCTCCAATTACCCTACCCCCTTCCTTGTCTTATTTCTTTTCTATTTCTTTGTAGGATAAGAGAAAATTCTATACCCCAATGAGTATGATTGTTATTTCCTCTCTGAGCCAGTTATGATGAGAATAAAGTTTAAGCATTGTCTGTCACCACCCTCACCTTAGCATCCACTGTAATAAATTTTCATATCTCCTTATGTTATATAATTTTCCCTATTCCATCTCTCCTTTCCCTTTTCTCTCATTACAATCCTCTTTTTTACCCTTTGATTTTTTAAATATCCTATCATCATAAGTAGCTTACTTCCCCACCTTCTGTTTAAGTATATTCCTTCTATCTGATTGACTGCAAAGAATAATGTTTAAGAATTACAGATATCCTCTTTCCATGTAGGAATACATACAGTTTGACCTCATTGAGTCCCTTAAATTTTCTCTTATTTGCCTTTTTAGGATTCTCTTGGATCTTGTGTTTGGATTTCACATTTTTTGGTTAGGTCTGTTTTTTTCCTCAGGAAGGCTTGGAAATCTTCTATCTTATTGAATGACCATTTTTTTTCCACTGAAAGAATATACTCATTTTTGCTGGATAGGTTTTAAACCTAGAACTTTTGCCTTGCTGAATATCATATTCCATGCCTTCCAATTATTTAATGTGTAAGCCATTAAATCTTGTGCAATTCTGATTGTAGCTCCATGGTTATTTGAATTGTTTCTTTCTGGTTGCTTACAGTATTTTCTCCTTGACTTGAGTGCTCTTGAATTTAGCTATTATGTTTCTGAAGGTTGTCATTTCTGGAGGTGATCTGTGAATTCTCTCAATTTCTATTTTATTTTCTTGTTCAAGAATATCTGGCCAATACTCTTTGATAATTTCTTGTAATCTGATGTCCAAGATTTTTCTAATTTTTTATTATGGCTTTTAGGTAATCCAGGAATTCTAAAATTGTCTCCCCTGAATCTATTTTCCAAGTCAGTTTTTTCCAATGAGATAGTTCATGTTTTCTTTTTTCCTTCTTTTGATTTTTTAAATTGCTTCTTGATGTCTTATGAAATCGTTAGCTTCAAACATTGCCCAATTCTGATTTTTAAGCAATGATTTTCCTCCACCAACTTTTTAGCTTCCTTTTTTTGTTGGTCCATTTCTTCTTGCACTGCTTTCATTTCTCTTCCCTATTTTTCCTCTACCTCTCTTAATTGCTTTTTGAAATTCTCTTTGAGCTCTTCCAGAATCTGTGTCCAATTAATTTTTTTTGGACTTTGCATGTGTTAGCTTTGCTTTCACTGTCCCCTTTTATTTCTCTCTCTTGCTTTTTGTCTCCATAAAAATTCTCTATAGTTAGGTATTTTTTAATTATCTGCTCATTTCCCCAACCTTTTTATAGGTAGGCTCTATTCTCTGGGAGGTTAGGATACCCTCTTAAGCTTCAGTCCTTCTTTGATGTTACCCTTAGCTTTATTTCTGGGTTTTTGCCAGTTTCAGTTTTACCAAGATGATATAATGACCTGGAGGCTGGGAGCTCTGAGAGCCACCTCCCGCTACTAATTCAATTAACCCTTGAATCTGCTGAAGACTGAAATTCTCATCTAAGACTTGATCTTGGGCTTTTAGTCTTACTGTGGGCTTAATCAGATCAGGGACAGCTCAAATTCTAGCCTCAGGTTTGAGCAAAGCTTCTGGGCTCACTCTGGCCTTGATCAGGTCATGCACATAGCAGTTTACCCTGCCCTTGAGCCTTTGATGAGATGCTCAGGGGGCCTTCATTTGGGTCCACCAACTACCCAAAGCTGGGGTCTATGTCTTCACCACAGCCTGGGACTCTTGGTTTTTCTCTGGGCCCACACAGATCAGGCTACTTCAGCACCAATTTCCCTGGGCAGGAATTCCAGATCCCACTTCAGGTTTGCTTGGAACTTGAAGGGGTGTGTGTTGGGTTGGACCTCTATCTGCCCAGGTAGAGTCTCAGGTTCTGAATGTTTCCTTGGGCTCATGTTCAGAATCTGGCATGGCAGATATAGGGTGGGGGTGTGTGACTTGCTCTTGATGTGCTCCTCATTCCTTCCTGTAGCCTCCTGCAAGCTGTGCTCCCCTCTCACCCCAGTGCCCCAGATGTTCTTTGCCTACCTTTTAGGATTTTCTCTTCTTGAAGGTTGCTTCACTCTGTCTCCTTGTTGGTTATTTCTCTCCTGCATTTATTTTGTGGTATTATTTTAAGACTGGTTGGAAGAGATTTTCATGGTGGTTTCAAGCTTCCCTGCTTCTACTCTTCCATCATGGCTCTGATTCAGAAAATATTGTTTTAAAATATACATTAAGAGTTAGGACTTATCTCAAAGCTATTCTCACTAGTGTTACTTCTTTGATAGAGATTTCTGAACTTTCCTTCAAAAGAAAAGCAGTGATGGGATGAACACTATGATTTCCAGACCTTATTTAAATAACAGAAAAGAATTCTGCTCACATTTAATAAATAATATGCTTTGCCCATAGCAGCCATCTGAGGTAGCTATGAACAGCTATCAGGCAATTATACCCATTTTACAGATGAGAAAACCAAGGCACAAGGAGGTTTGAGTTATACAGCTATCACTTGCCAGTTAAATTTAGGAGTCCTACCCTGACTCCAACCCCAGTATTCTTTCTACTACTTCACACCATCAGTAGGTAATGGCAACACGCTTTGACAATATGGCCATTGTTAACAAGTTTAATGGAGAGTGACAGTTTTAATTTGTAAATATAGTAATTGGTACAGGGATGTCCAGAGATAAAATTTCTCAACTGGCTGCCAGTGTAAAAAATTTTTTTTTCTTCCTTTCTCTGTCTCCTGCTTTCCCCCCAGTTTAAGTTGCATGTCATTCTGGATAGATCCTTTTAGCCTCCATGAGGACCCTGACTAAACAGAGTGACTCATACATCACTTCCTCATAGCTAAGAGGCCAAGATAAGAACTAAAGAGGGAGTTTTACAGTTGGTTTTGTCAGCCTCCAGGGCAATCACCAGTGCAACATGGGAAGGAGGCATGCTAGGTCTGCCTCTTGTTACTGCCCTGCTTTGGAGATCTGGAGGAAGAGAAATGGCTCAGAGCTGCAACATCTTCAGATTTAGGACCTATCTAGCTACCTATCTACCATTCTACAGTGAGTTCATCATGTAGACAGTAGGCCTAATAACTGTCTATTGTGTGGCTTTCAAATTGCTTCCTTGGCTCCAGGCTGCCAGAATGGCTGCTACTCTCTTTGGGTTCCCTTTCCTTGGAAATCATGCTGACAAGCCGGCAATGGTGGCCCCTTTGATAACAAGAAGAGGCCCTTTCCTTCCTCTGGATCTGTGTGGGACTGATATGACCAAACCAGCCATCCGGATGGGGTGGGGGTATATTTGGGGGTGGGGGTGATTCTTGCAGCCTTGTAGTCTAGGCAACCAGCATGGTCAGAAATATTATCCCAAGAGCAGAGCAGCCAAGATGTCAACCAAGTATTTGATTCAACTCTAATTACCACAAATCTCCACACCCAATAGTAGGAGCATAATGTGCTGAATATGAGATTTCAGGAAATGTAGCTGATTAAAGTGTACTCTAGTAAGAATATAAAAGGAGGCTTCCTTTCTGCTCCACATCCCAACAGCTAGTAATTATTGGTTTTTTTGATTTTTTTTTCTAGCTATAATTTCGTTTTCATTTTTCCTGCTGCTTGCCATCCTCGTAAATGACAGGGTGTCACTACACAGAATGACAGTACAGATTGCCAGCTCTGGTCATTCAGAATGGTATTCCAAATCATGACTTCCTTGGGAAAGGGAATTTTCAGGGTTAGTTGGTGTTTCTTTTGCAAGTACCAACCCCCATGAACCACAAATCTATCCTTGAATCAGATTTCTCTCCAGGGAGCCTTTCTTTATGTCCCTGTTCTATAAAAGTCTAGGCTTCTGGAAAAAAAATCAATAAAGGGGAAAACACAGATAAATTTTTTCAAAACATAAAGCTGAGATTTTCTTAGCTCAACCAATCACAAGAATCTTCTGTTCTTGTTTATTAAAAAAATTAGAAAAGCTCTAAAATTTTGTTATTATACAAGAGATTCTATTAAAAAATGATGCCAGCAATTTGAAACACACCATTATTAATTACACAAAAATATTCTAATAAATATATTTGGATGCTTAAATCACTCCTCAGGACATGGTCTATCCCCTGAGGGTTTTTAAATTGGGCACTCACAAAACACATGCATATATCAGGCAGAGACATTAAATTCTATTATGCTGACAGTCTCCCACCCCCACCCCACCACCCAGCAGTTTGAGCCTGCAGTTTATGTTATGCACAGAATTGCCACAGGCCGTACCCTTTAGAAGGATGCAGTTTTAGAATTCCCATGGCACAAAGGCCCATTCTTTTAAAATTTGCTAAGTATTGTCAATCATTTATTATTAGCTATATGACACATCATTCTCTTTTTCTCTCTGCCCCCAAGCCCTTGGTTCCTCTCTGATCTCATGTTAATTCTTTCTTCTTTAAATTTTTTTTTTTTTTTAGAAAACTCCACCCCTACAACTTTGTAGCAATATCTTTAACTTTTCTCTTTTTGTAGAATTCTTAGTGGTTTTTTTTTCTTCTCATTTCACTTTATTCTCTACTCTCATCCTTGCTCTTTTTCTCAATGTTTTTCTGGCTCTATTCTTGTTGTACCTTGATGAGGCATATTTAAAGGCTCTGCTGATGAAAGGCTATTCTTAAATAGTAGGAAGAAAAACTCTACCATATGTTAGCCTTATTTTAGAAGATATGCCCTCTTGAATGATAGAATTTTTTTCACATTTATTAACGAACTTAAATAATATCTTTATGATATGAATTGAAGAAAGGCAACCCTAAGGCTTTGCAACTTTACATAACTGTGCTTGCCTACTGAACCCATTTTGGGTTCAGCTGCCTTTTGCACCACCTCATCACTAAAGTTTTAACCACCTAGTAGCTTTCTCTGGCTAGGTTTCCTTGATGGAGCTAGGTCCTTAGTGCTTCAAACCACCCTTTTTAGGGATGTGATCAGTGTTCACTAGAGTTGTCAAAGACTTTGGAGAACATTTAGTCCAAACCTCTCATTTTATAGACAGTTTGAGTCTCAGGGAGGAGAACTGGTGAGTGGGATTACAAGACTAATTAGTGGTAGATCTGACTCTTGGTTCAATTCTTCTGATTATACTCTACAGTCTCTGTTAAAGAGGATGCCGTCATCCTTCTTTTGTTGCAAGCTGTTTGAGGCTATAAAGTGTTAAAGAGAATAACAAGTATAAGAAGATCTCTCCTAGGTATAATTAGAAGGGCAGTTGTCCAAATGTTTTTGTATGTATAAGGCTGCCACCAAACTCCTTTTAGCTTACCTGTAGGATTTAAAACTAGAGGGGACCATTTACCCAAGACCCTTCATTTTACAGATGAGAAACAAGGCCTGCAGAGAAGTAATATGTCCAAGGTTATACAGGTAGTAAATGAGAGAGTCAAGATTTAGCCTTAGTTCTTTCAATTTTGATGATCTTTCTCCTACCGAACATAACAGAGAGAATTCTCTTTAGAGGGAAAGCTTGAAAGCATGCCCCTGTGAAGGAGGAAGAGGTCATAGAATCACAGATTTTAAGCTAGAAGAGACCTGAGAGGTCCAATCCATACATTTGGATTCTACAGATGAAGAATCTGAGACCCAGAATAGGTTATGTGATTTGCCCAGGATCATAAAGATAGAAGAGAAAGAATTTGAACCCATCTCCTTTGACTTTGAATCCAAACTACTTTGCCATCTAGAATGTCCTATAAATATTCTTTCAAGATTTTGTTCACCACACTTATATGGTGAAGAAACCCAATTTCAGTTCCAACAGTAAGGTTCTTATTTCCTCACTCTCATTAATGGGCTTGGATCTTACTATAGAATAGAAAACTATTTTTATATCCATTATCTTGAAAGGGGAAGATTTAACCTGTGATGGTATATACACAATGCAATACTTTACCTGTGAACTATAAATAATTTGCTTTTGTCTTTTCCTTTAAAAAACAGCAATGTGCTCTTAATTGGGGAAGAATCTTTGGCCTTTCAGCCATTCATACTTCGGGGCTTTGATTAGCCTAGCAAAAATACATCATTGGAGGATCGGATGTGGATTTTTCCCAGTCTTTTATATCTTTCTCTCTGCCCAACACCACTGTGACTTCCTCATATATTCCTCCCCACCCCTACCCCTTAATGCCTTTCTCTCTTCCTTTTTTGATGGAACAAAGCTCTCCAAGATATAAATACTTGGTAATAAAATGTGACTCACCTATTCCCTCTACTGTAAAAGTGCTCAAAGTCAGTAACTAAAATTTGTGCTTGCCTCAGTAATTACACAGCTTAGTCTTTATTGAAATTATCCTGCAATCTAGAAATTAGAGGTGAAACAGCCCATGAAATCATCTTAACCCAACCCTTTTCTGGCAGATGTGAGAATCTTTTCTGGGAGATATTTCCAGTACTCATTTGGTTCCAAAATATTCAAGCAAAACATCATTCTGATTGTTACCTTCAAATGACTTATCACATGCTGCAAAACTGCCAGAATCCATCTCTAAGAAGCACATTTCCAGAGATCAAGTAGTGGTTAGCCAAGAGAAAAACAGTTAGCATTAGCCTATAAAAAGGCAAAGAAATTGAGCTGTAAACTATGAAGCCAGATGCTGCCAGTTTCTAAGCTAGGGTAAGTGACTTGACTAGAGGAGTCATGATCAGTGGTAGGCTGGTCAAGTTTGCTCAGAAAGATGTGTAAGGTAAAACTTCCCATTTCTACTTCCTCCTGTGTCTCATTGACTTTCAGTACCAGGTCATGGTTAGACAGGGCAGTCTAGAAGGAAACAGGACTGGGAACTCAACCAAGCTGCAAGTACGGCAATTGCCCTATATTCTCAATAAAGAATTCAAAACGAAACTCGGCTAATATAACATTATACACCTTACAGAGAAAGAGCCAATATAGAAAGAGATCATTCAGATAGAGCAGGGGTCGGCAACCTTTTTGGCCGTGAGAGCTATAAACACCACATTTTTTAAAATGTAATTTCATGAGAGCCGTACAGTGCTCACAATGTATGCTCCTGTAACAGCGCCTGAAAAAAAAATGACTTTATGGCTCCAGCAGAAAGAGCCATACGTTACCGACCCCTGAGATAGAGCATAGGATCTGGGTCAAAGGATATGAATTCTAATTGTGGGTCTGTTACTTACATCCACTTGGATCTTGGGAAAAGCACCTTATTTTCTTATCTATAGAAAGTGAGTTGCTTGCATTAGATCCAGAAATCCTAATCTTTTTTATATTATGGACCCCTTTGGCATTCTACTAAAGCTGATTATGCACCTCTTTTCAAAAGAATATTTGCAGCCTACATTCATAATTCAAGGAAATGCTGAATTTCAGTTAGAGGTTCATGAAAATAAATATTTTTTTTTTCATTCCGGGCTCATGAACTCCTTGAAATCTATCCATGGAGTCTTAGATCTATGCACTCCAGGTTAAGAACCTTGGATTAGATGATCTCTAGAGTATTTTTAGCTCTAAATTCTGTAATTCTCTCATACATACCATGAATCCAGGAGGCAAACCATTTAAGGAGAAACTGGATGAATAACCACCTATGTATTAAGTTTGCTGTAGAAAAGATTCCCAAACTGGCCAGAAAGATGGATTGGCTAAACCCTGAGGTTATTTTCCATTGGAATAATTCTATAATTTTTTAAAACTCTTACCTTCTGTCTTGGAATTGATACTAAATATGGATTCTAAGACTGAAGAGCAATAAGGACTAAGCAATTGGGGTTAAGTGACTTGCCCAAAGCCACACAGCTAAGAAAATATGAGGTCAAATTTGAACCCAGGTCCTCCCAACTCCAGGTCTGGCTCTCTATCCACTAAGCTACCTACCTGTTCCAACTCTATAATTCTTTAAATGTAAGTGAGAGTCTAGGGTTTCAAGCTAAACTAGAAGGATTAGGTAATCTGGATATCTGCGCATATACTTAAATACAAAATATATAGGAAGCATATACAAAATTATTTTGCTGGGTAGAGGAGAACAGTAACGGCTGTTGAGTTGGGGCATTGAGAATGGGTTTGGGGAGGGAGAAATCAGGAAAAACCTTAAGTAGGAAGTAGCTCCTGAGCTGGGTTTTGAATGAAGCCAGGGATTCTTCCAGGCAAAGGAAGTATTCCAAAACATTTGAGTTTAAATATGTATGCTTGTATGTACCTGCTTTAGGAGGAGGTGGATAGTGATAGTGGTATAACAAAGTGGGCAGTGACTCCCCAAAGGTCTGAAATCACTGCCATTAGAAGAGTTTGTGAATTTTTCTTTCCTGGAGAGTATGGAGAAAAGGAACAGTTATCTGAGATGGTAGAGGACAGCCCTGCTGACTGCCAGGGGTCTGGATACATAGAGATGTCCATGGGGTCTTTTGTCATGAGGCAAAAAGCATTGGCTGGCAGCAATGTCAATTCAAGACTACTTCCAGCTCAAACTTAAAGGTTTGGGAGGCAGCTAGGTGGTTCAGAGGATAGAGAGCCAGACTCAAAGACAGGAGGTCCTGGGTTCAAATTTGATCACAGACATTTGTGTGATTCTAAGACTAAAGATAAGAGTTTAAAAAGAGAAACAAATTTATAGGAATGTAGACTAAATATAAAAGGGCCCTTAATAATCAACCAATCCCCTTTCATTTTATAGATAAGGAGACTGAAATCAGGAAAGATTAAGTGATTTACTCAATGTGACACAAGTATCAAATGACAGATCCATCTTGTTTTTTCAATTATATCATGCTGCCTCTTGAGTTTGGGTCAGTACCAACTTGTCAGAGCTTCAAGGATATCTAATCTGGTCAGTGTTGGGTACTCTGTGTTTGTCAATGCCCCTCTTAAAAAGTGACAACCTGAACGGAACATGATACACTGGTTATATTCTAACCAGCACTGATTAGAGCAACATTGTACTTTCCTGTTGTTATCGGATCAGTGTTCATTTCTAGCCTCTGTTAAGGAATTGAGAGATAAATGGGAAAAAGAATTGACTCTACCACAGAAACAAAACAGAAGGGTTGGAGGATAAAAATTGAATGCGGTGATGATATATGTCAATATCTAAACCTTGAGTCTCAAGTAGTTTATCTGAAAAGGTAAATCAATCTTAGATAGACTTAAAGATAGGAAATGTTTTATTTATACCCTCAGAGCATAGCACAGTGTCTATCACATAATAGGAAGTTAAAAAATTTGTTGGATGGCTGAAGAAAATTTTAATCAAGTGATAGAGATATTAATATTTTACATATTATTCTCTCTCTTACCCAGCAGACTCTGAAGGCTCCCTATTGCCTCCAAGAGCAATTACAAAATGGTCTGTTTGATATTTAAAGCCTTTTTTAAGCTAGCCCTTCCTACCTTTCAAGTTTTCCTACACCTCAACATGTACTCTTCAATACAGAGGCACTGATCTCCTGGCTATTCCAGGAACCAGGCACTCCATCTCTCCCCTCTAGAAATTTTCTCTGGTTATCTCCCATGTCTAGAAGTACCCCCTTCTCTGCTGTGGCGAATGACCTCCCTGGATTCCTTTCAGTCCCAATTAAAATCCCATCTTCTCTAGGAAGCCTTTCTTAACCCTTTTTTAATTCCAGGGCCTTCCTTCTTAATTACAATGCCTTTCTTTTTTTTTTTTAATTATTTACTATTTATCCTATATGTAGCATCCTTTGTATATATTTGTTTGCAGGTTGTCTCTCCCATTGATTGTAATCTTTTTGAAGGCAGGGATTGTCTTTGCCTCTTTTGTATCCCTAGTACTAAACAAGATGCCTGGAAATTAGTAAACTTAGTAAATATATATTGATCAATTAATTAATAGGGAAACTTCATAAAATATAAACATAGATTGTGAGGGAAAAAGTTCTTAAAGAACTTCTAAATTCTACACATTATTGCCTCCTAACATCAAATAAAAACACCCTTATTTTCTGTGGATCAGGGATGAGGGGTAAAGGAAGAAAAAATTCATTTCTGACTTTGAAGAAGATAGTAACAAATTAAGGAGCTTATGAGAGATTTAAAATAGACTGGAATTTTCATTGCACAGTTTAGACTTCTGAACTTTTCTTTGAAGATTTGACAAAAATAAAATGTGAAAGAGTCATCTCTATATTGATATTACACAGATTCAATGAACCAGAAATCAGAAAGTTCTTCAAAATCAATGTAGTTATGGAATGATGAAAAAATAGTTGTCTGTATTTCACTGAAATATATTGGTTCGTCTTTTGGTGCCTATGAAGATGACTAACTCTACCAAAACCAAGTATGAGTTCTTTTTCTAACATTGGGGAAGGATTTACAGTATTATACATACTCTTCCCAGATCAGCTTCTCTTGTCACCATATGTCACAAACAAGATGGCTGGCTAGGTCTAGGATGCAGTTGGTGGTCAAAGGGAAAAAAAAAAACAACTAAATCGTTTGTGTGAAAGAAGGCTCTAATGACATTGATTTTATTAGCATAATTTGTTAACCAATAATAAAAGTGAGTGTTTATATGAATGTAAGTCTTTACTGTTATAAAATACTTTATTTTTTAAATTCTTATATATTTTTAATGTTATATCTATTTATTTATTACTCCCATGTTGGAACTCTTATAACAAAGCAAAATGGTTAAAATTAATAATATAGCAACCTCATTCAATAGTTCCTGCAACATTTCATACATGTAGAATTCCTCCATCAGTCTATTTAAAAAAAAAACTATAACAGAAATCTTTTTTTCCTTCATACCCTCCACCAGTTTGGAAAAAACGAGAAATACAAATTTCTTGTAACCAATATAGTCAACCAAAAATAAATTCCCTTAATGACTATATACAAACATATGCATATATGTGTATACAAACACATGTATGCATACATGTGTGCACAACACACATATGTGCATATACTTGTCTCATTTTGAACTCTAAGTCTATCACTTTTATGTCATGAGCTCTTTCATACAATAACTAGTCAAGATTCCAGAGGACCAATGATGAAATGTGCTATCCATTACAAAGCATTTACATATATGATCTCATGCGTCTAATAATCCTGTGAAGTAGGTAGATAGGTAGTTTTATGTACCTTTTATAGTTGTAGAGGTTGAGTTTCAGCAAGATTAAGTTCTTTTCTCAGGGTCACAGAGATAGAACTAAAAATATAGAAATTTGAATCTAAGATATCTCTAACTCCAAGTTCCAGGTATTTTCCACTACACCATGAAGCTGAATTAACTAGCCACAGATTACATAAACCAGACTTTAGACTGGCTGCAGAAGGGGAAAAAAAATTGGTCAGTGCTCAAAAAACTTCCATAGTGAGTACAGAAAGACACAGTGGTGCTGTATTTCATTTTATTGTGCTTTCCTATGAATTGAGACTATCCAGAGTTAGGTTCTAAAGCAGAAAACAGGATGCTGGGAAGCCACAGAGTGTAGACTGACCAGCACAGAAATGGCAGTGGCCCATGTACATTAGCAAATAGCTCTGGTTTGGCTAGGATCCCTGCCCTAAGCTTTGAAGAAGCAAGAAATTATACCTCTTCTCCTGACCAAATATGGAAGTTTATATTTGTTGATCTGTTTGTTTTTCTGGAGGATGGTGGCCAGATTGATCACAGCCAACCAGATGCTTGAACTCTTGCAATAGCCAACAACTAACTGGTCCCAGCCACTGATCCTTCCTTACTTGAACTTGTTATTGTGCATACTCTACTATATTAATCTTCCTAAGAGACCATTTTCATCCTTCCATTCTCTTACTCAAAATATGCAATGATTTCTCCTTGCCATGACATTTCAAACCCTCTAAAATCTTGCTCTTAGGTATTAGAACCCAGGTCTTCCTGACTTCAGGTCAGCACCCTAACCATGACCTGAGAAACAAAAATTTATTGACTGCTATATCCCTGCCTGTCTTTTTCTAGCAGGGACTTTTAGTTTGTGTTTGGAAATTTACTTTGTTTCCTATAATGAATTCAGAACAAAAAATATTCTCTTGGGGTGTACCTCTGTTTGCCCTGTAGGTAGCCACTTGATGAACATTTCTGTCAGCACTTACAGGGTGACCTTATACTTTATATGAGCGAATCTGTTTTGTTTTAACCTTCATGAGAGAGACCTATCAACCAGGGGAAAACTATCCTCTATCTTTAGTGTGTCCCTTGATCACTTTAGGCATTGAAGAACTGGGGTCATAGAGAGTTTGAACACTTCTCTCCTGTCCAGAACCCACCCCCAAATCAAATCTCTAAAAAAGGAGCTTCAACATTTGGTAGCCCTTTAATTGGAATTTTAACTGCTAACCATCTAATTAAGTTCATATGATTCACTGTCTAGAATTCAAGTCACAGTTCAATGATGAAATAGGAAACTCATTTTTCTTCAGAGTCAGATACCACAGATATAACTGAAAGGTTCACAAGTAGGTCAGTTCCAATCTTATCTCATGTTAGCCAACCCTGTCCTGCTACTTTAGCATAGGAAATTTCATATTCAAAGAAGTTTTAGCATAGTGCCTCATACAGATGCTTCACAAATATTTGTTGCTCAGATTCAGTTTTAGGTTATAGGACAAATCATAACTGATGACCATGAATCAATAAAAATTATACTGGTGGATTATATTTTCTGAAAAATTTGAAAACATAAATTGATCTAGAAACCTCAAATACCATACCCGTAATATTCTAGGTTAATTTCTAAATATTCATTCAACAAATACATATTTAATGTCCATTGAATGCCTAGAAGCAGCTAGATGGTATCATGCAATGGTTTCCAATGTTTTTTCTTTCACTAAATCCTTTCAACAATAACAAAAATATATTATAAAACTCTAGGTAATTTAATGTGTTACTCAAAATATGTTTTCATATTTGTTAACTAAACACTTACAATAAGTATAATAACTTTTGGGGTCTCCTAGGTGGCTCAGTGGATTGAGAGCCAGGGCCAAAGATAGAAGGTCCTAGGTTCAACTCTGACCTTAGACAGAGCTGTGTGACCCTGAGTAAGTCACTTAATCCCCATTGCCTAACCCTTTCTGCTCTTCTGCCTCATAACCAATGATTCTAAGATGGAAACAAAGAAATTTTAAAAATGCATATATATATATATATATATATAACTTTTGCCCCACAAAACTCTAATTTTTAATTTTCATTATATAATGTAATGCATATACAATATATTATACAATGTAATTATATTATATAATATACTCAACTTTATTCTATACATGAGTAAGAAAAAATTCTAATTATAAAATTATTGTGAATATTTTAAGTAGGATATTACATAAGAATTAAAAGATGTAATCCAGAAAGAACCAGCATACTTATTATTTATCTATAAGTCTTTGTAATAAATTTCTTTATTTTTACAAATTTTGTTGACTATAAAGAACATTTTAATGAAATAAATTACAATTTTGGAGGTCTTTATTATAACATAATAAGAATATATATAGTCAACTTAAATGTTAGAGTTTTTTATTTGAACAAAGGTTTGAAATATTTGGAACAATATCAAACAAAACCAATTTTAAATCTAGTGCTACATGCATTTATTTCTTTATCTTCATTTAAAATAAGGATAAAGTGAAAACACTCACTCATACAAATACGTGGTGGAAATTTGCAAGGAGAAATTTACAAGCTCTTTTGATCAGAGATGGACATTCATTTAAAAAAAAATTTTAACCACCTAACCAATTGATGAAAATTAATAGTTAGCTATAATATAAAATATTTACTTTTTATGGACTGACAAGTGATGTGTTGAATGATAAATACCTGTTCTTAAAGTTTAGTTGCATGTGTTTTTCATTTTTAACTGATCTTTATAAGGAAAGAATCAGACATAATTTTCTTCTGCTACTTCAATGTCAGTTAGATTCTCATAGAAACTATACTGAATGATTGACCAGTTTTTCTAACCAGTCCATTTTCAAATCTACTAGATAAAAGAGTATCATAAAGAGAGAATGAGATTAAATTATAAAACCACCATAATACTATGATGAGACACAATAGAAGGTTTATTTCTGAAGAATGTTTGTGATGGTCCATGATGGCTTCAATATGGCTTGTAATGCTAATGCCTAGAGATTACTGTTTTCAAACAGCCTGACAATTGCTATGTAAGAATGCAAGTGTTTGCAACATCTTGATCATGGTTAATTAAATATGATCACAGGATAATAGAAAAGAATGAGAGAACTCTTCAGGTGCAGTGTGAAAAATAAAAATGGGGGTAATTGCAAGTTTCTGACCATCTATTGGAGTCCTTTTGTACTCAAATGTTAAAGCCCTATAGTGGTTTGGAAACAATTTGATGACAGATTGAGAAACTGTAAGAACATATGCTTAGTCAGAAGCAGGCAGAATTTGATATAATCACTCCAAAACACTCAAATTGTTCTGTAGACATGACAATTTCAAATTGCTATAGCAATAAACCTATAGTGCTTCAAACTTGTACATGTTTATTGTCACAGAGGGGGAAAATACTTGTTAAATAACTGGTCAATTACTGATTAAAGCACTAGTAAAGAACTTTTAGCATAAACCCCTTGGACTTTCATCATGAACCCCCAAGAGGTCATTTATTTACCTCAATTTTCTCAACTATAAAATAGGGATAATAATAGTATCTACTCTAACATGGTTGTTGTCAGGATCAAAAGAGATAATTTATAAAAAGTGTTTAACAGAATGTTTGGCACATACTAGGTCCTCTATAAATGTTCCTTCCTTCATCTTTCTTTTCCCTTCCTTTTACAGGGTCCTACATAAATAATGGGTTCTATATAAATGCTTCTTCCTTTATCTTCATTTTCTTTTCTTTTCCTTCCCCTCTCTTCCTTTCCCTTGCTATTAGATGAAAACTTTTGGTATAGAGCATTAGTAGGCCTGGGTTCAAATTCTTCCTCAAAAAGCAGCTGTGTAATTCTGGGCAAGTCACTTAATCTTTTTTGACTATAGTTTCCTCATCTGTAAAATGGGAATATATAAGAACTCCTTCCTCAGAAGGTTGCTATGGTGATTAAAACATATTTTAATATATATGTATATGTATATAGATAGATAAAGTATTTTGTAAACCTTACAGGGCCATAACAATATTAGCTATGATTATTATTGTGTATAAGGCACATAAAAGATGCTATGGGGATATGAATTTGAATAAAACATGACTTTGAATCTCAGAGTACTTAACTATTCAATGGTTTCTATTAGTCATAGAATTTTGAGCTAGAGAGGACCTTAAAGGATACATTACAACTTTCATTTGACCTCATTCTTCTATTTAGGATATATGTTATCAAATGATACATAAATAACATGTCCTGTGGTGAAAGTAAACTATTACACCATTAAAATGTATCAGTCTGGAATAGTGTAAATGGGAGGTCCATTTTGTATTAATACAATTTTAATATTAGGATTAAAAAAGAAATAATTTTATTAATTTTAAGTTCATAAAGTAACCAGAATCAAGTTGACAAAATGTATGCCACATTATGATGCTCATTGCTAGGCAACTCTCCAAAGTCCCTTTGAGCTCACTTGCACAAGACTATAGGCTGAATATGCAGACCACCTCATAATCTCTCAGCTAACTGCCCTGATCAACTTTGTGTTTACGTTGCAGAGGAGCATAATATAGAACCATAGACCTACACACAAAGACCTGGGAAAACACAGACGTTTTCCATAAGTTTGAGATTGCTTTTGCCAACAAGGTAAGGTCCAGGACCATATGGAACAAACAGTGAGGAAATCAAGAATAGCAGAGAAATTCCACCAAGCAGCTGCAACTGAGAGCCTTAACTGATCATTCATTCTCAGTCTATCCATCAAATCGTACTGTACATCTCACAAAAGATATGCTGGTTTGACAGTACTGATAAATCTGAGTGCAGACTGCACCGAAATATTTGTCTTCTAAGTTAGAGCCTCTGATGGTCATCTTAGCCTCTGCTTGAAGCCCTCAAGGTTGCAGAATCCACCATCTCTTGAGGTAAACAATTACACTTTTGGACTGCTTGAGTTGGAAGGAAGTCTTCCTAAGTTAAGTAACCTCTTTATATCTTCCCTCTATTGCTTCTAGCACTGCCCTCTGGGTCCAAACAAAACAAATCTAGTCCCTTTTCTGCAAGACAGCCTTTCAAATGCCTCCCAGGCTGTCCTGAGATAGTTCATAGCTTATGTACTCAGCCTCATCTTCACTCTCAGGTACTCTCTTTGCTCTCCTCTGAAGTCTCCATTCTTATTGACAAACTCCCAGTTTCTCCCACTCAACAACTAACTCTCCCTCTTCCCTCCTTCACCACTCCCAAGTTGGCTTCAAATACCTCCAAACCTATTCATTACCATAGAAATTGCTAGGCTGCATATTGTCTGAGCTTCCATCTGTAGAATGGTAATCATTTGGCCACCTTCACGGCTGTTTCAGTAATGGCAGGTGATGCAGAAGAAATCTTCCCACAGGGAAGCAATACCTGTCTTTATTTTTCCCTACTCAGCCCTCAAGATTCTAGTATCTTCTGTCTTGCTTCTATAACTAGCAGTTTCTCTAAAAACTGGTATTATATAGTGGGCTTTTATAAAAGATTGCTTTAATAAACAAGTATTATTTAGAGTGGGTGTACTTTGCTTTTTAAAAATATATTAGACATGATTCTCAATCCAAACTTGCTTATAGCATACTATGTTCAGAAATCTTTTCTCCCTTCATAGATTAGTAAGTAACATCTAGCTCTCTTTCAAAGAATAGTAAAGCAGTAAAGCCTGAAGGGAGATTTGAGATAATCTAGTCAACTCTTCAGGTTAAAGATAAGAAAACTGATCCTGGGAGAGGCTGAATGTCTTGTTTGAAATCACCTAGTGATTTGGTGGCAAAGCTGGCCTTGTCTTCTGAATCACAGGCTGGTTAGTTAGGTCAGGTAATGGACAGGGCACTGAACTTGGCAAGTTGGGGAGATCTATACTCAGACCTAGCTTCAGACATTTACTAGCTGTCTGTCTCTGGGCAAGTCATTTAATTTTTGTCTGCCTCAGTTTCCTCAACTGCAAAATGGGATAATAATAGAACCCACTTCCTAGGGATAATATTGATAAAGGGCTTAGAACAGTACCAGGCACATAGTAGGTACATAATAAATGCTTATTTATTGGAATTCTTTCCCTTCCCCTCACTTTTACACAAGTGATTATTAGTTCTGAATTAGAGGGTTCTGAAAGAATGAGTTCTATTTTTGATCTTAGATCTGTGATATCAATTGTGTGGGAAAATTCTCCATGTGGAAATCCCCTCCAAAAAGAAAGTAGCCACTAACTGCAATTTACAGTTTTAGAGAATTGTTTGGGACACTGAGAGGAATGCAGCTAGTGTATGTCAAAAGGTGGTACTTGAACTCATGTATTCCTGACACCATGGATTCTTTGTTCATTACGTTATCCTACAGCTCAAATTTTCTGTGATCATAAAGATTGAGAAGCATGTTATATTTTCGTGTGTCTTCTCTCTGTGTACATGGAATCAGGGTGCCCTGAAGGGTAAATTCCTAGAATGTGTGTATGTTCTGCACAGTATATTTGTGAACATTATGTTTGGCAGATATGGGAACTTGGATATAAAAGTCTTAAGTCTGAACCACATCTCTCATTTATTCCACTATTTTGACTTCAGCTAGCTTACGGCAACTCTAGACAAGTTTACTACAATGCATTCTATTTGAATGCCTGTGCTTGACTGTAGAAATATTGAGGGTAAGGTGGAGTAGGAAGGTATGTAACTCAGCTAATGAAACCTTTGCTTAGTACACAAGTAGCAGGACCCAGAAAAAAAAAAAGCCCGTTATGTAACTAGCTTTCTACCCCCTCAATCAATTCTATTTCTTCTGAGTGAAGGGAACCCTCCCCCCAGGATCACATACTGTGTGCACTACATCACATCAGTGAGCTCCAACATGGATCATGGGACAGTGACCTAGGCACATTGACTGGGAAAGGATCAGGTTATGGATCTGGGGTAAAGGGAAGGAATAAAAGAGCAGGAAGTGGTGGTGCTCAATATATTCCCTTGGGGCAGTGAAAGGACAATGGCGGAGAGAGCTATGTGGGGAGCACCCACTGGCTAGTTTAGAATAGTCTCCCTTCTCCCTTCTCTCTATCTGTGTTTCTTTTCTTATTCAAGTAAATATCAATAAATTCTATGGAAATCAAGGACCAGAGTTTAATTTAGCTTTAACACTTCTTTCTTTTTTATAAACTCTGAAATTTTAGCTTTTGCTATTTGGGAAGACTAGTTGAAAGTCTAAGAGGTTTGATATCTTCATGACTTGTATCATTCATTTGGGGATAAATTTAATAGAATAATTGTTCATAATAACCAACATTTGTATGGTAATTTCAACTCTCTGAAGTGCTTTTACATATATTATCTCATTTAATCTTCATTTTAAGGCAGACATTATGATTTTTCTAATATAGATGGACAAATTAAGATCAAGAGAATAAAGCAATTCACCTAAGGTCACATCTCCTAGACTCTAATTCATTATATTTTCTAAATCATCCTGCTTTATACTGTGAAAGGAGAGGGAGCTTGTGTCAGTGGCATCATGGGGAGAGTCAACTACCCAAATCCTAGGGGAACTCTCTTTCATATGTTACACTTGATAATTAGACATTTCAACAGTAAATGGATGATAGAACTGGAAGGCCCTTATAGATCATTTAGTTCAAACTCCTCATTTCATTTATGAGAAGCTTATCCAACACCACACAACCTGATGATGGAGACAGAACAAAAAACCCAGGTTTTGGTCACTTCTAGTCCAGTGACTTTTCCATGATAGCACATTTAATTCATTACACTTTTTAACTCAAAAATAACTTTATATCTGAAAGAGAGGCAACTTCACTGCTTTTGTCCATCCTTTATCATCTGGACCTGAAAACATCCAAGATTTGGATTACTCTCAACATCATCCATCACTTGATGATTATTAGTGTAGTTCCTAAGGAGAGGATTCAAGCGGGTTAAAGGAACCATTCTAAAAGTACCATGGATTCCAGAGAAGATAATGTGAAACCAAATGATTTTCAAAGCCAATCTCAAATTTAAATTATTTCTCCTTAGCATTAAGTCATTACTCTACAAGGTTTCTCTTGGAATAAAGTACATTATTGTTATTATTGTTCATTTGTTTCAGACATTTCCAACTTCTTGTGACCCCTTCTGGGATTTTCTTGGCAAAGATACTGGAGTAGTTTGCCATTTCCTTCTCCAGCTCATTTTACAGATGAAAAAAATAAAACAAACAAGGTTAGGTGGGGTCACAAAGTAAGTGCCTGAGACTGGACTTGAATTCAGGTCTTGCCAACTCCAGGGGTCTTTCCATTGTCCACTTAACTGCCCAAAGTTTGCTGACAGAGTTTAAAAGACAAATCCATTTCTTCCTTTCTTTGTTCTTTTATTCATTCCTTTGTTTGTTCCCTAATTCCTTCCTTCATTCCTTCCTTCCACTAAATCCATTATTCATTCCCCCCCCCCCATAGAAAGCTGGGAAAAATGACTGTCATAAGATCTTCAAATAAAAGTTCTGTTAAATGATATGTATTTCAAAAACAGGGTTGTTAGGTTGTAAAATGGATAGAGTGGTGGGCTTAAAGTCAGGAAGATTCATCCTCTTGAGTTCAAATCAAGCCTCAGACATTTGCTAGCTGTGTGACCCCGAGCAAGTCCCTTAATCTTGTTTGCCTCAGTTTTTTCATCCATAAAATGAACTGGAGAAGGAAATAGCAAACCATTCCAGTATCTTTGCCAAGAAAATCCCAAATGGAGTCACAATGAGCCAGACATAACTAAAAAAACAACTCAACAACAACAAATTTCAAATACAACTGAGAATCATGACTACTTGGTCGAAGCTTGTATACATGTGCCTAGAGGTCTGTCAGAATTTTTGTGATTCATTCCAGCTGTTGGGAAGAAATCAGAATACTAGAAAGCAATAGAAGGACATACTTCATGGACAACTGGAGAGGTACTGAGGGAGAGAGGACATTCTTCTCCTCCAATCAGTGATGATTCCCAAAATATTTGGATCCAGATTCATGAGAGTAGTGGTTTGCAGATAAGCTTCTAATTTTTTCTCCTTTCTAGAAAAAGTAAGAACATCTATGCCTTTTAAATTTTCATTTGCTTCTTTTTACCACCTCTGGAAATCCTACCTAGGGCCCTGGGAAATTGCCAATCTATCAAACTTTCTAGGGAAAACCAGCATTGCTTAGGTTGGAGAAGGGGTACCTAGGGCTAGAAAGCTCCCAGTTACAACGAGCCATCAGCAAGCATATGATGAGTGCTTACTATTTGCCAAGTACTGTGGAGGTACTAAGATGTAGGTCAAAGATAGGAAGGTAATATATGACATGAAATCACAGAATTCTAGATCACTAAGGAACTTTACAGGTCATGTTGTCTTCCACATTACCTAAATCATTAATCCCTTCTGAGATATCCAACAACAGTACTATACCCTATCCAGAGGAACTTATGAGAAAGAATGCTATCCACATCCAGAGAAAGAACTGTGGGAGTAAAAATGCAGAAGAAAAACATATGATCGATCGTGTGCTTCAATGGGGATATGATTAGGGTTTTGGTGTTAAAAGATCACTCTATTGCAAATATGAATAACATGGAAATAGGTTTTGAACAATGATACATGTATAACCCAGTGGAATTGCTTGTCAGCACTGGGAATGGGGAGAGAAGAGGAGTGGGGGAAATCATGAATCATGTAACCATGGAAAAATATTCTAAATTTTAAAAAAATTGGAAAAAATAGTACTGTCCCTTTTATAAGCTTTTCGTTGGTGGCTGGCACACAGTAGTTGAGGCTTGATACTTGTTTGATTGATAGATAGAATCTCTGGCTTCCTTCAAAGTTCAGCTCTGTTGCCAACTCCTTTAAGAGACTTTTTCTAATTCTTTCATTTGTTGAAGTCCTAAATAAAAAGTAACAGTGTAATTATTTTGTTTACATCCTAATATTTATCTGTCGACATATTATATCTTTGTAGAAAAATGCTCCCTTTGAGGGTAGGGAATACCTCATTTTGGTGTCCAGCATTATATATGCTTGGTTCCCAATAAGTGCCTAATAAATGTTGGATGATTGGTTTTTTGGAAACCCTTACCTTCTGTCTTAGAATTGATATCGAATTTCATTTCTAAGGCAGAAGAGTGGTAAAGGCTAGGCAATTAGGGTTAAGTGACGTGGCAAGGGTTGCACAACTAGGAAGTGTCTGAGGTCAGATTTGAATCCAGGACCTCTCATCTCCATGTGTGACTCATTATCTACTGAACCACCTACTTGCCCCAAATATAAATGATTAATGTAAAAAAAAAGTTATCTTCTCTCCTTTGCATGAATATCTCCAGTAATTGGGAATCTACATTCGATTTTCAGGTAGTCTCTCCCTTCCCCAGCCCTCATTACCTTGTATTAATTTTGTGAAGATTTGTATTATGTATGTATACACATTGTTTCTTGAAAGCTCTTTTAGAAATATGCCATTTCTTTGTCTTTTTATCCTTAGTATCTAACATGGGTATTTTATGAGTGCTGGTTGATTGATCAAAGGATATAAGGGATATAGGGGGAAGAATGAGTCTAAGACAACTCCAAGTTGACTCTTTAATGTTTCCTGACTTCCTTATAATATCCTAGGAACCATTCCTTCCCAAGTTAGAGGTTGGAGAAGGAGCTTGATGAGCACTCATCAGCTAATTAAACTAGTCACTTTGCATCTAGAATTAAAACAAACAATTCTCCAAGGATAAACAGATAAAAGGCCAGAGTTCAGAGACTCTGAGAAGAGAAGGAGAAGTTAGTGGGTGCCCTACCTTGTGTTCTTGAAAGTACAAAGAAGAAACCCAAGTGAGAAAAATTCCCTGTCTCAAGGAATAATAGGTCCCATTATATATCCCTTGAATTAGAGAGCTCTCCTCACACTGATTCCAGGAGATAATTACAGCAAGTATCTTTTTTAAATTTTAAATTTATTTATGTTTGTTTGTCACATTAAAATACCCAGTTAACTCCCTCACTCCTCTCCCTCCATTAGAGATAGCATCATCAGATATATTTCTAGCAACTCTCTTTGTGGTGACAAAGCACTGGAAATTGAAGGGATGCCCATCAATTGGAGATTACTTAAGAAGTTGTGGCATATGATTGTCATGGAATACTACTGTGCTGTAAAAAATGACAAACAGGTAACAAAAAAAAGAACATGGAAGGACCTACATGAACTTATGAAGAGTGAAATGATCAGAACCAAAAGAAGATTATATACAGCAAATTAAAAAAATTATTGAAGCCTTTTGTTTTACATCAACTTCCAATATTTTCTAGGCCTCTTAATTTGGGCGAAGATCAAGGTTGTTTTTAGAATACCATGAAAATAGCACCAAATTAATTTCTCAAGCCATCAGCAAATATTCATTGAATAGTTATAATGCAAAATTGCTTGTGATGTTTTCCATGTATGTGGCTTTTTGCCTTCATGACTATTCTTCGCATCTGTAGGGAAGAACATAGGTTTCAAAGCAGCCTCTCCAGAGGATGCACCTTGTGTCTCCACGACATTTTCATCAAGACCTCTCACTTCCCTGACCTCACACATACTTTCCAGTGCTACAAATTTCTAAAGCTGGAGCTGGAAATTGTTCCTGTAACCACAGACAGATTTTTAGTTTCCTTCTGGGAAGGTTCCTTCGGAATGTTGAGTTATAGATTTCCTCTCTCTTCCCCCTGCTGTTTATTGAGTTCCAAAGAAGAGTAATTTATTTCTCCAGGTTACATGCCGAATACAAGAGATTATCTTTTACATACCTTTCAAATGTGTTGTGAATTTATGGAAACTGGCTCTGCAGCCTAAGAGACAAAAAACATCTTTTGCTTTCATTCTGCCTCTTGTTCAGTGAACTTTCTTCCAGAGATTTATTTTATTTGGGGGGCACAGAAGGACCAGTGAGTCAGTTTGTTTCTTACTACTAGGAAAGGGTGGGCGTAGGACCTTAATACTCTAAGAGATGACAGCTTCTCTAGCAGAACACTATAGCCACCCTCTTAAATCTCTATTGAAACTTTGAGTGCTTTCCACTAACAGGACACAAAGTGGAATTTCCTGATTAGCTGTCAGGGATGTTGTGTGTCTACACTCATGAATCACATCCAGTGTTTGTACATTCCCTTTCACAATGGCAACATGACACCACACGATGCACATTTCTGTCAGACTAGTGAGGAAGAGTGTGGGCTTGTGGCAAAAACACTCCTGACTCACCACCCTGTGACCTCAATTCTTGTCTCGCCTCTCCCACTGGTCTGGACTACAGATTAGCTTGGCACTAAACAAGGAATACATAAGATGCTTAGCTGGAGGGTTCAGTTGCTAAAGAAATCCCCCAAAGAAAGGTCAGATACTATGAGACATGACAGAATGAGGAGTAACTACAATACAAGACCTGGCTTAGTACTTGCAGTCCCTTTTAGCCTTATGGTTCCATCAGGCTCTGCCTCATCACCCCTTTCCAGTTACCCGCAATCTCCCTTCCTTTCTCATTGGAATATTCTGGGATTTGCAGATCCTGGGATTAATTTCTCCTTTAGTAGTAAGCATATACATAGACATGGTAAAGTTTTTTCCTGAAATATAGCTCCCAAACCACAGGACTTTCTTACTGATGAATGTGCATAATAAAGGTAGGAATTTGGGTCTGGATTTTTGGAAACCCATATCATCACCCTTGGCCTCTTTTCTTGTTTAGCTCGTAGGGTTTCATATTTTGGGATCTCTCTTTGTCTGGCCATCCACACATTTTGCTTTGTTTTGGATCTTTATAATGGTTTCTCTTGTAATGAATGCCTGCCTGCCTGTTGATTGACTGCCTCCTTCTAACCAAAAGGTGACCCTTCTAGTCCTGGTATCCCACCTTATCTATGAACTCTACTGTAGCTCATAGTATCATTGTAACCACTTTTCTAAAGTCAAACGTTTACTCTTACTGGGATCAAGTATTTGGCAAATACAAGCCAGAGGAATTAATTTCCAACCAAAGAGTCACAAGAATATTTTTAATTGCCATGTTAAGAAGAATATTCAAGTAGAGCCCAATTAAAGAAAGGTTACAGGAAAATTTATAGTAAATATAAGATAAAGAAGTCTGTGGACTTTTCTCCAATGGCCCAGAAGACTTTCAACTTGATAGGGTCAAAAAAGTCCCAGAGATAGTCTGAAAGATGAAAGTTCCAAATGCTTTGGCTGCCTCTAACAGGAAGTCCCTGGAGATTGGATTCTCTGCAAGGTCACTTGGAGGAAGCCTGCTTAATTGCAGGAAAGAGCCATGGGGCCATCCTATGGAGGCTGAGTCTGTCGTGTTTGGCCCCTGGCCAGGAAGTGGTTAGTGCTGACATTGTTACTTTATTTACAGAACATTGGCAAGTCATCATCCTGCTCATGAGAGGGTTGGATGAGAACATTCCCATAATGCCAGGCCACGAAGCACAATTTTCAGAGGTATCAGGATTCTATTGCTACCTACCTCTACATTGTGTAAATATACAAAGGGAATGGGTTACAAGCTGCTGAGCTATTTATGTCAGTTGTTATGGTATTCCAAACCTAACCAAATGGGTCTCATTAAATTTGTGAAGAGAGAATTAGACTCTCTTGGTTTATTTTTTTATTTTTTTTTTAACTTTTTTTTTTTTTTTATTTTAAACCCTTAACTTCTTGTGTATTGACTTATAGGTGGAAGATTGGTAAGGGTAGGCAATGGGGGTCAAGTGACCTGCTCAGGGTCACACAGCTGGGAAGTGTCTGAGGCCGGATTTGAACCTAGGACCTCCTGTCTCTAGGCCTGGCTCTCAATCCACTGAGCTACCCAGCTGCCCCCTCTTGGTTTATTTTTAATGTAATCAATCAGCAACCTTTAATTTAATCAAATCAAGAACTTAGTGCCCCTTCTTAGCACCTGGTAGGTCACTAGGTAGGAGAATTCACAAGTCAATTACTAGCTCATACATCCAAAGGCTACAAGCAGTCCCCCCCTCTTCCTCCACAGTGCAAGGAAAATTGAAAGGCTGTGATTGGTTCCTATGAAATGGGGAAGAAACAGGAAGTGAAGTGGAAAAAGAGGTATAAAAGGCATGACCAATCATGATTTGGCACCCTTTTTCCTGGATTCGTTCTGCATTGGTGAGCTGAGCTGAAGGGAGATTCTTGGAGGCAGTCATCTTTTCCTAGAATAGTTCTGGACTGGAGCTTTCTGCTCTGGAGAGGTTTTCTGGGTGAGTGACTGGAGCTGAAGGAAGAGGCTTGCGTTGGTGGAACTCTTACTGAACATACCGCTGGGACTTCTTGGAATTTGAGCTGGATTTCACCAGATCAGCAGTTAGGCTGGTAGGACAGACAATTTTCTACCTCCTTCCTATATTTCCCACTTTAATATCTCTACCTTGTGGTAAATAAAAACCGTCATTTTGACTTGAGTTAATATTTTATGAATGGCGATCACAATTTTATGTTTATAACTCTCATATTTAGTCAAACCTAATTTTAAATCTTACAAATTCATTCATTCACTTAATAAATATTTATTAAGCTTCTATAACATGAACGTGAGGAATACAAAGAAGAAAAATAAATGACATTTGCCTTCAAGGAACTTGTGGTCAAATAGAAGGATAAAAGAGGTACACGAAAATAGTTGTAATAGAAGGCGGAATGTAAAAGAGAATTCCATACTCTGTGGCACTTGAGAGAACCACTTTTAGTTTGAAGAATTAGAGAAAGTTGTCTTAGAGGGGCTGGCATTTTATGCAAGACTTTGGACAGTGGGTAGGGTGAAGGCTGAGTTGCTTAGGGGATGGAAAGGAAGTAGAAAATATCTTAGGTAAAGAAAATGGGGGGAAGAGGATGGGTAAAGCATTGTTGGCAAAGGGAATGATGTGCGCACCAGCTCTGGTAAGTTCTGACTTATAAGGAGGTATGATTTTTCCTCCACCAATGCTGATAACAACTCATGCACATAGCATGCACGTAGTGTAGGATTTAAATTAATGTTCAATGCTCCAAATGTTATATTTTTTAAAAGTTTATTAATAATCACTAAAAGTAAAGGAATAAAATGTAATTATCTAACAAAATAAGACCATGTGACCAAGCTCTCCTTGCCTGTTTAAAAATCCTGCTTCACCAAAGCCACATCAGGAAGAGAAGAGAGTGAGAGGCGGGGCTATACCAAATTTATATCCTCCCTACATCAGCACTTAAGGTGAAAAGAGTGGGGTGCTGGGAACTGTAGTTTTTAGGGTAACAGATTCTAATTACACAATCCCCCTGTGATCCTTTTGGAGACTAGTCTCCCCAGTAGATCATTTAAACATAACTATCTTATACCTTTAAAGATCTTCTAATTGCAGGTGTATACAATATTGCACTTTCTAAGGGGAAGCTATAACAGTTAGAGATAAGAGGGAAATAAAAGAAGAGAGAGAGAGAGAGAGAGAGAGAGAGAGAGAGAGAGAGAGAGAGAGAGAGAGAGCAAAACCAATGTTTTCTAGGTGCATTAACAAAAAACCAATTGGGGGCATTCCCCTTTGGCATAAGAGTTTACATTCAGCATAAATGCATTCAACCCCCCCCCCCCCGTTCAATTTCATTACACCCCAAAGTTCATTCTGGATCTTTTGGTGTAGTGTGTGGTTTCTGCAGACATCTTCATGGTGCCTTCTCCAAGCAGTTCACTTTCTTGATTTGGGTAGGTAGCAAGTTTCTTATCCCAAAATTACTCTTAAACAAGAAAACTTTTTATAAAACTAGAATTTCATGACAATTATATAATCTACCCTATGGAGGTGTAAGCTAGAAGGCAAAAAAGGGTTCAGACTTTAGAACCCCAAGAAGCTCATGGTGGTTAGGGGCAGTTAGAACTGGACTATTTAAGGGGAATATCCGCAGGCAGAGGAAGTTCATTTTGGGTTTTGGGATCTAGGGTGGGTGGTCTGGGCAAGACACTCCTTGAACTTTAAGTACTCCCTATAGCAGAAGCTCCATAAGCCTTTCCCTGCTATTCAAATACCAACTGTTCCAGTCTATCCCCACATTGACCTGCTTCCTGCTGCTGCTATAAAATCCAACTAGCAGTAACTGAGAGTAAACCTCATCCCTGAAGATCTACAAGCAACATATGTCAATGTCCTGCCAAAGCTTGCTCATCTATTTATTTAGTTAGGTATTTGAGCTATAGGATAGGAAGAGAGAGGAAGAACAGTGAAGAGGCCTTGCCCTGTTGGGGTGAGGCCAGCCACAGACTCAACTTAATTAGATAACATAGACCTCCTCTTCCCATTTTCCTCCCCTTTATTTCTTTTCCCAATCTACTTTCCTTTAGTAATTAAAGAAGTTACTCTACAGTTCAAATAGCCTCTGATTCTACATCACTCACCCTGATAGAATCCTCCATTACATCAAGGGCTGGCAGTTAGAAGTGACCTTCAGTAGTGGGGGCCCTGTTGTTTTCAACACAAATCCTTGTGTGTGAATCTCACCCATCAGCCTACAATATCTCTTATAGTCAAGAACTCCTCCTCTCAACCAAATCATCAAGTTGAGAGAAAAATCAAATCCTCTCAGTGAAGCCATTGACCAGTCTTTCTCCAGTAAGGACAGCTTGATTAGCCTCTTGTGGAGAGTTAACTGCCACTGGTCTAAGAAGTACCCATCCCCCAGAGGAGGCTTGAGTGGCTGCAGTTCCACCTGCTGTCTGCTTGATCCTTACAGAGGGTATTGGCAAATACATGGATCACCCAGATATACATTGCTAAGTTATGAGGTATATGAATCAATTGTCAAAAGGAAATAAAAAACATAAAATAACAAATAGAAGAAAAAAAAATTCAAAATTAAATAGTATATAAAAAATTTTGAGTAAACAAGAATAGACCTATGACAGATCCTAGAATTAGTGCTCAATAAAGTGATTTATTTCCCACAAGCCTGTAGGACCATTGCAGCAATATGTACTTACCTAATCAGCAGCCAGGACTACAGAAAATTGCCACACTTATAAAAGACAGAAAAGGAACTAGATTTTTGTAGCAGACAGGAAATAGCATTCCCTGGTCTGATTATACCTTTGCTTTCAGGGATAGGGGAGCCAATATTCTAGCCAAACTGAGGTACTTGTCAGAATGTGGCACAGGGAAGACCTGTGTTTGACGTATGTCAAACAGCCACAACCTCGAGTTTCAAACAAGTCCTCTGTCTCATCAATCCCACTGGGATTGGTTGGTCTCCTTGGTCTTGTGCTCGTAAGCACTGTGCAGATTAACTTTGTGCTTCCTTGGCTCTGTGCAATGGCTCTTTTGTGCTCCCCTCTCCTGGAATCAGACACAATCATTAATCAAAGTCCCATAATATTTAACAATCAATGGCAGGTTTCCATAGTCTAAAGCATTTGAGTATGCAATAATATTAGGGCTAGTGGATATTGTAAACTTATATTAGTGCCAAAAAACAACTATTATTATTGGTAATGTGCTTCAAGTACAAAAAATGAGAGAAAAAAGAAAAATCAAATACTCTATTGCACATACAAGGAAAAAACAATAATAAAAAACTTTTAAAATCAAAAGTATATAATTCACAATCAGTGACACACTGTGTTTTCCAAAGGAGAGGCAGAATGCAAAGGTTTCTCACTCAAAAATGAGATCTATTTCCTTTTTAACTTTGCTATGATCCACAGTGTGAGTGGACATAATTTTTACTAAGAAAACAGCTTTATAAAAAACAGTAGTATAGCAGCTAATGCACATTCAAGAAGTACCAAAATTTCCCAAATCATAAGAGCACATTTAAATGACAATAGAAAACAAACCCACTATCACTAAGATTCACATGAGTCTTTATAGCCACTGAAGCTAATGGATACTTGTCATAAGTTCTCCAAATCTAGCAAATCTTTCAACCTTGGCTGAGATATTTTTAATAAAGTCTATTACTGCCATCATTCCAAAATTTGGCAGAAGAGCCCAGAAAAACCATAAACCTCTGTACTGTTGACGAAAACCTTTTGGGTCCAAAATGTCACCAAGAATCTAGATCATTCTGGTGGAAGGGTAGAGTAAGCTAAGGAATTAAAAATATAAAAAACATTCAGAAGCTACTAGGTTTCATGCAAAATGCTCCCTCTCACAGACTATTCAGAAGTATCATGCCCCCTAGAAAAAACTTTACCACTTCCCGATGAGCCTCCCTCCTCTGGCATGAGACTGTAACAGTCATAAAAGGCATATCTTTATATGTCCCATCCATTACAATAGTGAAAATCACTTCAGACATCTCATCCATTACATTTTTATAAATGAGGAGATGGGGAATATAATAGTGATATAGCACTTCACTATAGCTACTAAATGGACCCTAACCTCTTGTTACACACAACTTAAAGGTAGGCAAATGATCAGTTAGAGGTAGTGGTGCTCCTAGATATCTGAAAATCACTTCTGAAGACCCCTTAAAATCAAAATTTTTTTTGCTCATTAAATTCTCCAAAGGTTGTGTACAGGTTGTAACCAGTTTGATGGAGTCCATCCATCATCAACTATGTGACAATTAACAAAGGCAAAAACACCATTTAGGCACCATGTGACCTTGATGGATCTGGTGACAAATCCAGCATTCATAAGGACCTATGGCTTTGCCATGGAAAAGGGTTTGTGCAACTAGGCTATGGGCTTTTACAATGGTATTTTCTCCAGTTCAGTCATATGGGGAGGTACAAATAAAGATAGTAAGATGGTGCAAATAAAAACAGTGTAATAGAACATATTAGATTAGATCAATATGTGAACTTAAACAAAATTAAATCTTACAACAAACAATCAGCAAATACAATATATGTGACAGGATACAGGCACTGAATATACAAGAGTCTTTTTCTTCAATTCTAGTAGCTGCCTTACAGACTTCTTCACTATTTGGAGTGGAACAAACTTGAACAGTTAGCAATGGAGTGTGAAAAGCTAAAAATTCACCTCTAGACTCTTTAAGGTTCCTTCTCCTCCCCAGTATCATCATCCATTTAGATTACTTTGGTCTCACCTCTGGCGTTCCCCATACTTGCACTGGGCATAGTGTGGATGAATCCAATATTGGATGTATTGCAGAGACTGGGCAGGCCAAAATGGCAAGGGGGAATAGGGAGATGAATCTCTCCCCTGAATCTCAGGATTATTCAAGCTAATTTCAAGTACTGGTGCACCCAGTAATGGTATTAAGAGAAGATACCCCAAAACTTTGAGCTGTGTGAGTTCTGTAATGCTCTCTCAGAATGGGAGCTATTTGAGATAGGCAGGAAACTGAGCCATGCTTGCAATTCTACTTCCTGTTTGAAGAGTAATCTTCCTTCTCCTCCCCTCTAGAGTTAAAAATGTCAGGGGCCATATGACACCTCAGTCCCCACCCCCACAGCCAGAAGCATGGAAGCCCCTCCCTGGGTTAGTTTAAAATCGACCTAGGAAGTAAATAGGGGTAGGCAGCTGCTAGTCTAGAAAACCTTTCAGGTCTAAGCTACCACAGGCTTGAGACTCATGTGTGTGTGTGTGTGTGTAAGTTAAGAGGGTGGAAGTGTCTTCTCAGGTAAAAGCCTTTAAGAGGCTGATTGTTGTCTAAAAGAAACACCCTAGCTTCCAAACCACTCATCTATTTGCAATGTAAGAGAAACAGGGGTTTGCAATGTAAGAGAAACAGCCCACAGAAAATGGCTCGCAAGAACCCTTAGCTTGACAAGTGGCAGGCTCACAGCAGCAGCAGCAGCAGCAACAACAGCAACAGCAGGGCAGCTTCAGGCTAGGCAAGTACCACCCAGGCAGTTAGGGAGGGAGGCGGAAGCAGCAGCAGTTGGAGTTCCAAATTTATATCCTCCCTACATCAGCACATAATGTGAGGAGAGGGGGGGTGTTGGGAATTATAGTTTTTAGGGTAACAGATTCTAATTACACAATAGCAAATTTGTAAGTAAAGAGGAAGAAGTGAGAAAGGGGGAATGGAAGGGAATAAGAATTTATATAGCATCTATTATGTGCCAAACAAATTTATCAACATTATCTAATTTGATCTTCACAGCAATCATGAGAAGCAGATGCTATTATTATTATTTTTTAAACCTTTACCTTCCATCTTAGAATCAATTGTTCTAAGGCTGAAGAGTTGCAAGGGCTAGGTGAAGGGGGTTAAGTGACTTACCCAGGTTCACACAACTAGGAAGTATCTGAGGTCAAATTTGAACCCAGGACGTCCTGTCTCTAGGCCTGGATCTCAATTCACTGAACCACCTAGCTAAACTGGTGCTATTAGTATTCTCATTTTATAGTTGATGAAACTGATGCAGTGACTCAGCCAGGATGACATAGCTAGGAAGTGTCTGAGGCTAGATTGGAACTCAGGACTGGACTAGCTGTCTCTGTACTGTGTCAGTAGGCAATTTTCTTTCTTTCTTTTTTTTAAAATTTAGAATATTTTTCCATGGTTACATGATTCATGATTTCCTCCCCTCTTCCCTCCCCACTTCTAGAGCTGACAAGCAATTCCACTGGAATCAGACAATTTTCCACAATTACTATGGTAGAAAAATTCATTATCATCTGGGCAATCTGATAGTAAGCCTCTGTGACCATAGCAAAACTGACCCTCCAACAAAAGATACCCTGAATATTGCTGGACCATTTCCACTGGCTATAATTTGATTACCATTTTCATGGTTATAATATGACAGGGTTTGTGAGCCTTTATTTTTAATCTTCAAAAACCCAGGGTCAGCTTCATGCCATATTGATGGATTGAGGAAAGTTTTAGGGAACACTAGTAGGTTCTATCCAGATAGAAAGGCTTTGACTTTGGGCCTGTTATTGGATTAGGAATCTCTCATTCAAGAGCCAACTTAGTTTAATTCATTTCACAGGCAATTCTTAATCATCTACTATATGTCAGGTACTATACTAGGCACCAGGAGTTTAAAAAAAGCAACAGTACGTGCCCTCAAATTGTTTACATTCTAGGGATGGGGGATTTAGTATGCAACAAATACAAAAACAAACAAATAAAAAAACATACATAGTAAAAATACAAAATAATTTCTGGTCCATGAGGGGCACTAATAGACAAGAGAATTGGAAAAGTCTTCTTTATTAGTTAATTAAGTTTAAAAAAAACTATCATCAGAAGGTGAGTCATTAAGTTATGAATTATTTTGTCCACAGCAACTCATGAAGACTGTGTAATCTTGGCCCAGAATTATAACTCTGGGCTCATAGGGACCAATTTCAGTCCTGGGAATTTTTATAATAATAATCTTTTTAATTGTTTACCCCTCTTCAGAGGTTCATCTAAGAATATCAGAATTTTTTCATATGTCTACTTTTTCACATGGAAAGGAAAAAGCTGCCATGTATAGGTTGATTTTTTTAAACTGATCAAAAATTTTTTAAGAGACTCATATCAGGACTCATAAACAATCAAGACACTTTCTTTTCCATCTCTAGACTTCTAACTTAACCTATATAGTTCTCTATAAGCTTACTTAGAGTATTACCTTGGTTAGTCCCTTGACAATATCTACATCTGACAAGGGGACAGGATTTGAGGATGCTCCAGAGTCCCTGTTGAGCATCACCTTCCCCAAGAATTTATACAATTAGGGGTTCAGCAAATTGATACAGTCTACTTTTGTGCAGTCTTTGAGCAAAGAACAATTTTTATATTTTTAAATAAAGCTTTATTATTTTTAAATGGAAAACTTTATAAAAATAGAATAATTTTTGCCTAGATTTGGCCTTCGGGGTACTTTGTTGACTCCAGATCTAGATTTCACTTGCCAGCCTAGGATGGCTGATTCCTTCCCCTCATCTAAGAGGTAAAGAGAAGAAGGAAACACACATTTATTAAGCATCTACAAATATCATCTCATTTAAACCTTAAAACAATCCTGAAAGGTAGGTGCCATTATTATCATTTTTGCAGTTGAGGAAACTGAGGCAGACAGAAGTAAAATGCCTTGCTCAGGGTCATAAACTAAGTATCTGAAGGGAGATTTGAACTGAAGTCTTCCTGATGACAGACCTAGTACTCCATCTACTGTGCTACCTAGTTACCTATAGAAAATGAGAACTCAGGTTATTAAAGATTCCATTCCCCTTTATTCCCAAAACTTTCACAGTACACATAGTCCATAGCAACAGTGATCTGCTACTCCTCACCTTGTCTCTGTGACTGGTTCTAGTTTCTGTGTCCTCCAAATCGAAACAGGGCTTTGGCTTGGTACATGTACTATTCCACTTCTCTATTGCCCTATTGCTGTTTTTACTGTTGTTGGCTCATGTACTTGAAACTTCGTGGTTGGCCCAAGAAGTTCTCACCTTGCTTTTGGCTTCTGACATCACTGGGTCCCTAGGCTTCTTTACAGGGACCACATGATTGTTAGTACTTCTCTTATAGGAGTTGAGTCTGTGTGTAGCCACCCTTTCTTTCTTGTATGACTCTTGTATGATCCCATCTCTCTCCCTCTCTTTTCATCCCTCTCCTCCCTCATACTCTCACTCCCACTTCCCTCTCTTTGGAGCCCATACACCCCTTTTAATGGCCAATCCTAAGATGTATCTCAGGTGTAAATGAGCCCTGAACTTAATCATTAGTGGGGTAATAGGTAATCAAGAAAGGTCAAGTTCATTCTTTGTTCAAGAGTAATCCTTGTCTTGGAAATTTCACACATCATGTAGGATCCAGTTGAGAGAGGAAAGCCCCTCTTCTCTGGGTGTATTTCTCACACCAAATACATGGATACTACTAGGCTTTGGCTAAGACAAAGGAGATGATTACCTTCATATGGTGATACAAAAGACAGAGGGATAGACCTTTCCTATTTGTTCCCTCCTTACTTCCCCCTCTCCCAGCCAATTTTCTTTCCCTGAGAATAGAGATTTTCCATTAGACAGAAGGGGAGAGTTCATAGGTAAAGGAAGATATAAACTGTTGACCCAGGCAGTGTCCATATTGATGAAATATGTCATTAAAAAGTGGACAGTTGGGGGCAACTAGTTGGCTCAGTGGACTGAGTGCTAGACCTAGAGACAGGAGGCCCTGGGTTCAAATATGACTTCAGACACTTCCTAGCTATTTGACCCTAGACAAGTTAATTAATCCCCACTGTCTACCCCTTACTGCTCTTCTGCCTTATAACCAATCCATAATATTGATTCTAAGATGGAAGGTAAGGGTCAAAATTCTCCCCACCACCCAAGTGAATGGACTACCTGGAATAAAATTGTTGAGGAGGACCCTGAGCTAGCTGGTATGCTCTGAATCCTCAATGATACAACAAATCCTGTTTGGATTGGTTTCTGTTGCTATCTCAGAGCCTTACTGTTTTGACACTGGTTCTGTGGTCTCCATAAATAAGACTGATCTTTCCCTCTGGGGTGATGTGGGATGCATGAATCAGATATCAAGAATCCTGTGGACTAGTAGGAGGTGACTATAAAGAAGTCAAATGTGTTTCTGGGACCCTTCTGGAAAACAGGCTTCCTTTAACAGGGCTCATACAAAGTGAGGACCTCACAGACTGTTGTATGAAATTGGTCGATGCAGCCACCTTCATTTATGTAGTGGAGAGAGTGCTAGACTTGGAATCAGAAAGTCCTGAATTCACATTCTGCCTTAGTCATTTTACTAGCTGTGCAACCCTGAAAAAAATATTTATGCCTCACTTTCCTCACCTGTAAAATGAGTTGGAGAAAGAAATGGCAAATGACTTCAGTATCTTTGCAAAAAAAAAAAAAACACCAAAAAACACAAACCCTCAACCCCAAATGGAGTCATGAAGAGTGGGACACAACTGGAAATAATGGTGACCACTTCAAAGAGTTGTTGTGAGGATCAAATGAAATAACATGAAAAGCATTTTGCAAATCTTAAAATGCAATGTAAATGTGAGGTATTATTATCATTTCATCAGGAAATTGAAACTTAGATGTGATTTAGGGAAGTGACTTTACTAAACTGAAAACATTAAAAAATTAAAACCCTTACCTTGTCTTAGAATTAGTACTAAATATTGGTTCCAAGGCAGAATAGTGTAGCCCTTACTAAGGGTTAGACAACAGAGGTTAAGCGGCTTGCCCATAGTCACATAGTTAGGAAGTGCTTCAGATCAAATTTGAACCCAGGACCTCTTGTCCCTAGGCCTGGCTCTCAATTCACTGAGCTACCTATCTGCCCCATGCAAAGCTCTTTCAGGAGGGTACCCTTCAAGGTAGAGATAATTTGCTCTCCTGTGAGGGAACCTGGGAAACAGGCCCTCAAGTCCCCATTCAGTCAGTACTCCACACAAGTTGCTCTCCTTGGAGAGCTTCTGTCCATTGCTTCTAATCTCTGAGCAGACTTTGCTTGGCAGTGCTTCTAACTATTTGATCCTGCCCTGGCTTGCCAACTCTGCCTCTATCTGCTCCACCTGCTTGGTTAATACACACTTAATGAACCAAGCCCTACCTTGCCCTCTCCTGGACCCTGACCCCATTCACCTAGCTCTTTGCAGGACTCCAAGTAAGGACTACTTGACTAGGCATCCACCTAGGCTTTGAGGTGAGTCACAGCAATATATATTCACCTGGGCCAAACTCCTGAACTTTAATTGCTGCTGCCTCCCAGCCAGACTGGCTTTGGCTGTTCCTTCCTCTCTACTCTTTACCTTGACTTGACAGCTATGGTATAGTCTTTTCTCCTCCTCCCTTCAGCTGTTTACTACCCAAGGCTTACTTGTTTCCACTTCAAGTGCCAGCCCCACTTATGGTTTTTCAATTCTGTCTGTAAGGAGGCAGAGTTTGGTTTAATGCTGAATTTTGGTTAATGAAAACCTTCAGGCTCCCTACATAAAGTCTGTTTTTGATAATTGGCCGCTTCTGTCTCATTTCTCATCCCATGGTTTAGATCCTTGACTCTTTTTACTGGCTTCTTTATTGTTGTTCACTGGTACCTGACCCTTTGTGACACCTCTTGGGATTTTCTTGTCAAAGAAACTGTAGTGGGTTTCCATTTCTGTTTCCGGATCATTCTACAGATGAGGAAACTGAGGCAAACAGGGTTAAGTGACTTTACCAGGGTCAGGCAGTTAGTGTCTGAGGTCAGATTTGGACTCAACAAGATGAATCTTTCTGACTTGAGGTCCAATATTCTATCCATTGTGACACCTAGCTGCTTCCTTTCCACTGACAGCCCCAAATGCCCATAGTGATTTTTTCTTACACCCCTTATAGGTCATGACCCTGGTTTTAAGGTGTCTGCCTCTAGGATTCAAGAGAACACAAGGGACTCTCCTTCCTCTTCTGAACCCCTAAATACATATGTACCTCCAATTTTAGACCTTGGCCATTGCTATTCTCCCAGTATATACCTTTTTCATTGACAATCTGATCCCTTTCTGAGTATCTTCCCTCTCACTGTTATATGCCAATGGTCAACAAAGTGTAGGGGAAAGCACTAGATTTGGAGTCAGAAAGCAAGAATATGAATCCCAGGTCTTCTACCTGCTACCTCAGGGAAGTTATTTAACTACTCTGGGCAATAGTTTCTTCATCTTTAAAACCAACAGGTTGGGAAAAGTTATTTAAGATCTTGTTTAATTTTAAATCCTTTGATCTTATTGCTTTGAAACAGGACTCGATATCGCAGTCACATAACTAGGAAATAGCAGATTCTAAGTTTGAGGTCAAGTCTTCTGAATTCAAATTCAATGCTCTTTTCCTGTAACATATGACTTCATACTGACCTCAACTGGAAGAGGAATATTGAGAATGGAAGGGAAAAGATGACTCATACAAAGAAGATGAAATAAATGTTCTTTATATTCATATTTATTTATTTTTAACATTAATTTTAATAACATTTTGAGTTCTAAATTCTTTCCCTTTCCCAATTCCTTCCTCTACTCATTAAGAAGGCGAGTCAATAAGACACTTATTATACATATGAAGTCATACAAAATATTTTCATGTATGCCATGTTGCAGAAAAAAGCAAGAAAAATAAAGTAAAAAAAAAGCTTCAATCTGTACTGTCATTATTTCTCTTTGGATGTAGATGGTACTTTTCATCATGAGTCCTTTGGAATTGTCTTTGATCATTGTAAATATCTCTTTCACAGCTGATCATCAATACATTATTGCTGTTACTGTGTACAATGTCCTCCTGGTTCTGCTTACTTCACTTTGTATCAATTCAAATAAATCTTCCCAGATTTTTCTGAAACCATTCCCCTCATCAGTTCTTATACCACAACAGTATTCCATCACATAGATGGATCTTTTCAATATTGTTTTACACAAATTGCTCTCTTTGCATTTTTATCCTTTTTCTTCAATTTGTTTTTGTACCAATCTTTCAGAGTTCTAGCTCAAGCCCTTTCTTTCTCCATAAAGTACTGTCTGATGCTAGCCCACAGTGATCTGCTTCTCCTCTGAACTCAGTAGCAGAACTCTCTAGTATTTTTATTTATGTTTTTACCTTCATCTGCTTTGTTTCCAATAAGACAATTAACCCCTTGAGGGCAAGAGCTGTACTTCATGCCTCAGTTTAATTAGTACCATACATATGATAGGTTCTCAGTGAATGAATGAATGGTCTAGCATTAAAGTTGGTTGGTAATGACAATAAAGGAAACACTGAGTATGAAGTGGGAGAGCTGATGAAAGAGGGATAAAAAGCCTGGAGAAGGAAAATAAACTTGATAGGTTTCACAATTTTGCTGAACCTATATCTAAGTATCCTTAAATGTCCTAAAAGTTTACAGATTCATTTCTGAGCATAACACGTAGTCTTTTTTTTTTTAACAATCTATAATCATTTTAACAGATTTAAATATTTTTTCTCTATTTCCTTAAGTTGTCCAGGGACAACTCAGAAACCAAAGAGATGACACATTAACTGACTACTGGTTCCAATGATTAATTTACTTACCAATTTATATATATTTGTTCATTTGTTAGCCTTTCATTCATTCATTCACTCATTGATTTATTCATCTACTTATTCATTCATTCATTCCTTCAGTTTCTTATATGCAAAGAGCTGAATAGTCAGTTGTAATCCCGAAGAACCATCAAACTTCTCAAATCCAAAAAGGGCCTAGGCTACATTAGCACCTAGCCCATAATATTAGGATTGTTAATGAATTAAAGCTGCTCTGAATCAATTTTAAATAGGCTTGGTCGATGTGGAGTTATAATGAGCATTTTAGTTTGAATATCATTGTTAAAAAATTTCTCTTAAGATCTGTTCAGTATTGGAAATCCCACCATTTTCTTTTAAATTATGTGGTCTACTGAGGGACTTATGAGAAAGAAAACTAGCCACATTCAGAGGAAGAACTGTGGGAGGAGAAACACAGAGGAAAAACAACTGCCTGAACACATGGGCTGATGGGGATATTATTGGGGATGAAGACACTAAACGATAACTCTAGCCCAACTATCAATAATATGGAATTAGGTCTTAATCAATGATACATGTAAAACCCAGTGGAATTGTGCATTGGCTAGGGGGGTTAGGCGGGCTTGGAGAGAGGAAAAGAACATGAAACATATAAATATGGGAATATATTCAAACTAAAAATAAAAATGAAAAAAAATTATGTGGTCTAGGAGACCTGATATAATTAGCAATTACTTTAGCAAGCATATGTCAGTTTTTCCCTACCTCTGGATGTGTCTCTCAAACATTTCCATCAGTTAAGGCAGTGCTGCTTTTGAGAGAAAAGCAATGTAGGAATAAGTAGACTGAAGCCCATTTATTTCTCAAAAATTTATTGATGATACATATGCTATGAAATAGGGAGATGGATTAAGGGAAGCAACCCACAGCCTGACATATCAAGTGTTACTGAAAAATACAATACTACTTCAGTGTCTTTTCAGGCTCAGACTCACAGAGAGATTTCTATTCTATTCTCAACTAGATTCTATTCCTCTTAATATTAATAAAGACCCAAGGGTTGAAAAGCTCAACTATATATGAAGAGACCAGCAAAGACAATGGATTTACCTTATCTATTCATCTGCACGAGCTCTGAACTGGAATCTATGAAACATATTTGACCAATCATGGAGTAAATGAAAGGTCTCTCATTGAGAGAACTGTACTCTGAAATAAGAAGGATGTTATAGAGGAGAATCTGGTCCTCCCCCCCCACCTCCTAGCTCAAGGAGGCAAACCTCATAGCTGAGGCTCTGAGAGAAGGCAAAGAGGAGAGCCTACTGCCAATTCGAAGGTAGCTGCCCTTGCAGAAAAAGTATAGTTGATCTCTAAATTTAAAAAAAGCACTGCAACACCCAGCTTAGTCAGAGTTTGGAGGTTGTAGATATTGCAGCTGTTCACAAGGTGAAGTCCAGGAAATCTAGTGGATTAAATTATCCAGCAGAGATGCTTTGCTGTATGATGCTCAACACAGCCCAGGCAACAATATCCTAGCAGCCAAATCTCTGTTTGGTCTAGCAGCCCACCAGCAAAGTGATTTACCTTGTTCACCCTGTCAATAGCTGCCTACTTTGCCCAGTGACTTGCCTAATCTAGTCTACCAGTAGCCAGTTCCAGTGGTTAAACTGCCTAATCCAAACTAGTAGCAGCTGAGCCCTTAGAAAAATCTAATCAACAGTCAAGCAATCTGTCTAATCCATCCCAGAAACTAAGCAACCTATTCAGAGGAATGATATTTCTTTCAGGGAGTCAACCCAGATTGAGAATGGAGTGATTCATTTATCATTGTCACCAACATCCTGCCCTACAGTGAATTTCACTAAAACTTTCCAGATTTCACTAAAACTCATCAGAATTCTGGTTCAGTAGTTCCAGAATTGTGAATTGTTTTTGCCACTTATATTCTCTACATTTAGGCCTCCCTACCATTGTGCTTTTAGTTTATGTTCACTATTCTCTGGATTCTTTGTATCTTTGTAAGAGAGTATGCCTTAAGCTTTTGGGAAAATGCTTTATGACAACTGTTTTTACTATGCCATTTGAACAAATACCTTTTCTAAAAGGCTGATTATTCATGCCTACAAGTGTTAATGAGATTTGAGAAAGTGAGCCCCAAACAATTGTACATGCCAAGACCTGCTTCTTCCCTCCTATTCAGCAGTTCAATAATCAACTATTAAAAGCCTACTATGCCAAACAATTGAATGAAATATCAAGATTAATAAGTCAAGTATCTTGACCCTCAGAGCTTTTACTCAAGATGGTTAAGCAAAAAATGATATCAAAAGAAAACTGGTACTCTTCCAGGCCATCACTTCCCTTCTAATTTAATTTCCTCCCTCCCCAACATTAACCTTATAGCTAAATGGTTCAACTATATTGGAAGGGAAGGAAATAAGCATTTAAGTGTCTACGATGTGCCAGTCACTGGAATAAGTGTTTTACAAATATCTCATTTGGTTCTCACAACAAATCCATGATGGAATAATAATAGTAATTGGTACTATTATCATCCCCATTTTTATAGTTGGGAAAAGTAAAGAAGATGCAGATTAAGTGATTTAGTTACATAGCTAGGAAGTGGCTGAGGTTGAATTTGAACTCGGGTCTTCCTGATTCTAGGCCTAAGACTTTATTCACTTTGCCATCTAGCTCCCTCTAAAGAGTTGTTGTGGGGATTAGACAAGTTCATAAATGTACTTTATGAGCTTTAAAGTTTCAAACTTGCCAAATACAAACCTTGTATTCTTTCCTTCATCTATCTCCTTCATTTCTACTCATGAGCTGCTGATGGAGCTAGAAGAAAGCACTCAAGTTAGCCAAATGGGTCACTACACACTTACATGATTAAATCTGGGCCCTTGCTGAAGTAAGATAAACATTTCTTTCATTGCTAATTTGATTCTCTGGCCCACCCACTAGAAAGCCTGTTCCAAGTTTTTTCTTGTCTTCTCAAGCTTCTTATACATCCTCTCCTTCCCATTATAATTGAGGACCTTTTATCATACTTTATCATCACAAAATAAATACTGTTCACCATAAACTCCCTGTTCTCTCCTTTATATCTCAAAACCCCAATACATCATCCACCATTATTATTTCCTTTATTCCATATTATTCCTTTATTCCATTAAATGATGAAGAGGTTTCCATTCTCCTTGTCACACTCTACATGTGCAATTAATCCTATCTCTTCCTGTTTACTCCAACACATTGTTCCCACCTCTAATCTTCAATTTCTCTGAATTAATTATTATTATTTTAACCCTTACTTTCTAACTTCGAATTACTAAGTATCTGTTCTAAGGCAATAGAATGGTAAGGATTAGGCAATTGGGGTTAAGTGACCCCTTGCTCAGGGTCACATAGTTAAGAAGTGTCTGTGGCCAGATTCAAACCCAGATCCTTTTGACTCCACGTCTGATGCTTTATCCAATGCATTACCTAGATGCCCCTCCTTCCCTGCTGTCTACAAACATGCTCAAATGTACCTCATTCTGAAAAACTCTCATAATATACTCATGTCCTCTGAAGTGATTGTCTACTATTTCCTTTCTTTCATTTTTAGTCAGAATCCTGTAAAATCTGTACTTATTACCATCACTTCCTCTCCACTGACTTTCTCTTCAGACATCTACAATCTGACTTCTGATTTCATTATTTCATTGAAACTTCTCTTTCCAAAGTCATCAATTTATCAGTCAGTCAATAAGCATTTATTAAACACCTACTATGTGCCAAGCACTGGGCTAAGCATTGGGGATTCAAAAGGAGGCAAAAATCCATTCCTTACTCAAGGAACTCATAATGTAATTGGGAAAACAACAAAGAAACAAATTTGTACAAATAAGCTGAAGATAATAGGAAATAATTAATGGAGGAAAGATACTAGAATTATGAATTATCTATCCTGTAGAAAGTGGGATTTTAGTTAGGACTTGATGGAATCCAGGAGAGAGAAGAAGAGGGAGAACATTGTAGGTATGGAAGGCAGCCAGAGAAAATGCCTGAAGCCATGAGATGAAGTGTCTTGTGCATGGAACATCAAAAATGTCAGTGTCATTGGATAGAAGAGTATGTGGTGGGGAGGATACACAATAAGGTGTAAGAAGCCTGGAAAGGTGGGGAGCTAGGTTATGGAGAATTTTTTATTTGATACTGGAGGGGATAGGGAGCCCCTGGTACTTATTGAGTGTGTGTATCTTGAAATAAAAAGGAAACTGAAATAAGCTAACTGAAATATAGTAACTGGATAAGGAAACTTACTAAGGGAAACTGGAATAAGTAAATAAATGAACTAGGTAACAACACTGAACTGGGGAATAGCTGGGGTAACAGATTTAACTGACAAGTCTCCCGGGAGATTGAATCATTCAATACTCACAGTGGATAGATTGAATGGGTAAGGACAACAGATAAATAGATAACAACCAGGGAGTCAACTGGGATACACAGTGGGTTCTTATATTTGTCAACCTAAGTATCTGGGTAAAGACTTGACTAGGAAAGAGAATGGTAACTGAGATGTTTAATGATTATTGGGATAGGTAAGGAAGGGGTATGGATAAACTGAATCTAAGATCTATGGATCTCCATCCTGGAGTTTAGGGATGGACAAAATCTACACTATGGCTAAATGTAACAGCAGAATTATCAAGGTCTTGCTGAGAGAAGGAGATCTCACATAGAGTCCAATGGAGATGTTCTTCAAAGATGATCACAGGAGTCTTGAAATATAACCAAATAATCCAGTCAGGAGTTGGAGAAGGGATGATCTCTATGTCTACCACAGAGAGTCAAAACCCACTTCTCAACCTTACTCCTTCACTGGGATGCTTGATTGCAGATGGTATTTAATCCAAAATCCAGGGAAACAGCTTCAGGGCACATCTGTTTCTCACCAACTCCCACCATTAGACTTCATACTTCACGTCTTCAGTGCCAGATCAAAACTGTCACTGACTCTCCTCTCAAGGTTCTGGAATCTCCTTGCTAATCAGTCTGCCCTGCTAAACTAAAATCCTATATTTCTATGACAGTGTGTGACTGTGTGTGTGTGTGTGTGTCTGTCTGTCTGTCTGTGAACATGGTTGAAGCTGCACTTTTGGAAAATCACTTTAGTGGCTTAATTGAAGATGGTCTTGAGTGGGGAGAGACTTGTGGAAGGCAGACCAAACAGTAGCCTATTGCAGAGTCCAGGTAGGAGATGTTGAGATGTAAATGTTAAAATTAATGGTTGGACGATGATTATATGAAATTATGTGATCACCAGTATTTATTATATCTTAAGTCAGAAGTTTATTTACAAATATTTATAAATAGAGAGGAAACAATAAAGAAGAGAAATGTGAGGGGATAGAGAAGTTATCTATCTTAAATGTTTTGCTCTGTCTCTACTTAATACAGACAAAGATTAATTAGCTCTCAACCAGGAAGGCTGGTAGAGAGTAACCACATGGTCTCCTCCAAGATGGAAGCCAGTCTCTCCAGAAGCTAGGAAAGGGGTCAGCCTTTTTCTCACCCAATGAAGTAATCCAAGAGTCAGAGTCCAAGTAGAAGCTGAGCTCCAAGCCCATGATCGAAGCCATAGTCTCCAGCGAAGTTCCCTCAAAGACTATCTAAGACTATCTCCAGAAGACAATTTCTTCAGACTATCTTCTCAAAGACAATCTGCCCTGAAGGAGTTTGAGGTTTTTATAGTGACTTCTTGTCCTTCCCCTCTTCATTAGGGCCAATCACAGTTTCCAAATTGTCTAGCACTGCCCAGAGGGCAGTGTCTGTAGGATCAACTTCTCATTTTCTGCAGGTTAAGTATAATAAGGGAACAAAGCAAGTGGGTGGGGGTTGTGGGTCCCTAAGTTAATAGGTGGGAAAGGAGGGTACAGTGATGGAGGTAGTAAATTAAGGGGGTAGGAGAGATGTAAGAGAATGACTGAGTTTAGGGAAATATAAGATGATGAAGTATAATGAGTGGCAAGGGGAGAGAATGAGGTAGTTGGCCAGACAGCTGCAACAGAGAGACACAAACTGGGTACACAGGCTTGAGACAAAGAACACAGAAGGGAAACAGGCTGAACCCCTTTAGGTAGGAAGGGCACTTCTACAGACAAAAGGTTGGGGCCAGTCAGAAATGGTTTGAAACTAACTAGAGGACTTTCTAGTCAGTTTCTCAGGTTCACAAAGAAGGAGTCCCAAGGCTCTTCCCTGTCTGTGAAATAGACGGGCTTCTCAGAGGAAGTATAGAGATCACCACTTCCTCCAAGATGGACACCTCCAACTCCCCTCAGGACCCAAAGGGAAACTATTCCTTTTTCTCCTTATCCCTCTTTTATCATTCAACCAACCATTTAGCAAAAGGTTTGATTAAGTGACAACAGGATTTATTAAGTTTCAGGGTTGATTATAAAGGACAGAGGGATACAAGGTTTCTCTAACAACTGCCTAGGGAGAAGCTCCAGGTGGGGGAGAGACACAGGAATAGGGTAAACTGAGCAAAAGCCTGCTCCCACTCATCCCAGGAGGCTTTTTTGCCTTTAAGGTTAGGGAAGTTATACAAAATGAATCAGGAGATAATTTGTATCAAGGGTAAGCCCTACTTGACTATGGGGAAAACTAAGTCTTCAAAGTTTGATTGCTACCACCCAAATCCACCCTTCTCCCAAACCCACAGGAAATTAGGAAAGGAAATGGGGATTGAAATAGGGAAGGTCAGGGAGATCTAGAGGAATTAGCTAAGCTACAAAATCTCAAGAGAAAAGGCACAGAATCAAGGCCAGGTTTCAGCCCAAAGACTGAACCCAGTTGACCCTTCTGCTCTGACCGGGCCTCCCGGATCAACTGCCTCTAGTCAGGATTCTAAACCCTCTCAGCTGCCAGAAATTCTGCAGTTAGCCTTTTGCAGGGTTGATTGCACCTTTGCATTACATAATTTATGATAAGAAAGATTCACAGATTCCTGGCTGATTGAATTTCTAAGGGTGGGAATTCTCTAAGTACCTTGCTGGCTTCTCACCCGGTACTAAGTAGGTGTCTAATCTTTTGTTGATTCAATTCAAAAGTAGCCAAAGGAGAGTCAATCCTGTCTTCACAATTTAGGGAGGTACTAAGTAGAGGTACTTAAGTTATTCTTAACTCAGGATAAACAATAAAGAATTCTCTTTCACAGAGGGTGTGCACCAGGGATGTGGCAAAATTAGAGGAAATAAGGGAGTGTATTCAAGAGATGTTGCAAAGGTGAATTTGACAGGTCTTGGCAATAAGTTGGATATGGAGGTGTTTGTGAAAAACAATGATGAGCTGAATATGTCATCTAGTTTGCAAATTAGGGTACTGGAAGGATGATGGTGCCCTAGATATGAACAGAGAAGTTTACAAGGAAAAGGTTTTAGGGGGAATGATAATGAGTTCAATTTTGAACATGCATATAAGATATTTACTCTACATCTGGTCTGAGATGTCTGAAAGGCAGTTGGAAATGTGATCAAGACGATCAGTAGAGAGGTTAGGGCTGGTTAGGTAGATTTGAGAATCATTGATGTACAGATGATCATTAAATCAATGGCTGATGAGATCACCAGTTAAAGCAGGAGAAAGAAGAGAGAAGAGGATTCAGGACAGAACCCTGGGGGACATCCCTGGTTAGTGAGTAGGATTTGGATGATGGTCCAGCAAAGGAGAGTAATAATGAGTGGTTACACAAATAGGAGGAGAACCAGGAGAGAATGGTGTTCCAAAAACCCAGAGAGAAGAAAATATCAAGGAGAAGAGGGTGACTGAAAATGTCAAAGACAGAGCAGTCAAGAAGGATGAGAAGTGAGAAAAGGCTATTTGATTAGGCAATATGGCAAATCATTGATAACTTTGAAGAAACTTGTTTTAGTGGAATGATAAGCCTAGAAACAAGATTGCAGGGGGTTAAGAAAAAAAGAGAGAAGAAGTGTGTGTGTGTGTATATTATGGTATGATAGTATCTATTATAGATGACCTTTTCAAGGCATTTAGGAAGAAGAGATGTAAGATGATAGCAAAGATGGAAGGATCTAGTAAGGGATTTTTTCAGGATGGTGTGGAAAGTTACTATTGAACTCTAATAATTTTTATATCAAACTTTTCTTTAGCTTTGGTTTTAGAAGGTCATTCATCTTTCAAGTTAATACACCATCTCAATGAGCTGGCTTTTGTCAAAAGCAGGCTAGAGACCTGGTCCTTGTTTATCTGTAAACAAGAACTCTCTTGGATAGTGAAATCAACCAACTCTAGCCACCACACTGCCAGGCAGCCATCATTTTGGACTGCTATAGCCTTGCCACATGGCAGAATGTGTTGGAGTTTTTCAGGTTTTGTTGGAATCTTTAGGACATCTGACTCTTCCTGTGATGAAACAATAAGGGAGGAGTTGAGGTCTCTGAGTACCAATTCCTGTATGACTGTTTTCTAATCAGAGATATCCTGGGGAGGGGTTGGATGTCACCAGTGGTATATAAGATGTGTGCCAGTGGAAGTCATTCTCTTTTGTCCCTCTCTTCTGGCTCTATTTTTTGCTTTTGCTGTTGTTCTTTGGCATGTGTTCAGATTGTGGAGGAAGTCCAGTGGCTATTTAGGTTTCCTTGAGTAGTCTTTTAATAAATTAATTTTAAAATTTAATATACTTCCAGAAAATTTTATTCTTTGTAATGGAGGGAGGCATGGGTATGTTTGTAGGTAGAAGGAAATGAGCCAATAGAGGACAAGATTAAAAATAAATTAATTATCTTTTAATCACCCAATATAATGATCAGTCCTCATCCCTCATCTTTCTACAGGTTTGACGCTGATAACTACTCTCTTTTCCTAGGGATTCTCTTTTTGTGTTTTGTTACACTATTCTATCTTCTTTCTCCTCCTACTTATTTGACTGCCTCATCTCATTTTTTTATGCTGATTTATCATATGTATCATACCCTTTAATGGTGGGTACTCCCCAGGTTTCAATCCTGAGTCCTCTTTTCAACATATATTCTCTCCCTTGATGACCTCATTAGATGCAGTGGATTTAGTTATCATCACTATGAAGACAACTTCCAGCTTAAGTCAGCTAAGTAGCTCATTGGATAGAGTTATAGGCCTGGAGTCAGAAATTCCTGAATTCAAATGTAGTCTCAGATACTCATTTGCTAACTCTTGGCAAAGCACTTAATCTCTGTCTTAGTCTTTCATCTAGAAAATGAGGATAACAGTAACACCTACAACCCAGGGTTGTAAAGATTGAATGAGATATTTATAAAATGCTTTGGAAATCTTAAAGAGCTCTATAAATTGTAGCTTTCATCATCATCATCATTAACAACTGAGCCGTATTTTCTTCCTTGAGCTTTAGTTGTTCATCTCTAACTGCCTAATGGACATTTCAAACTGGATGTCCTATTGGGGCAGAATGCCCACAAATGAACATATTATCTTCCCCCAGAACTCAGGTCTTTTCAAATTTCTCTGTCTCTATTGAGGGCACCACTATTGTTCTGTCACCCAACTCTAATCTCACTCTTTCACTCACATATCCAATCACTTGCCAAATATTGCCATTTCTACTTCCATAATGTCCCTGTGTATGGTCTCTTCTCTACTCATATAACCTTAGTTCAAGCCCTTGTCACCTTTCCCCTAGACTTCTGTGGTAGTCTCCTCATTAGTTTCCCTGGCTTAAATCTCTCCCTATTCTGATCCTTATTCCATATGTAATTGAGGATTGCCAGGAAAAGGTGCCTTAAACAGTAAACAGGTGGATGTGTGGGAGACAGGAATGACAGGAAGGGGCCCAATAAGTAGGGAGATTAAAGTTTAACTGCAAAGGGGTGTCTGTTACTGAATTGGCTGTTAGGTCCAACTGCCACTCTGAAGCACCAAGACTAGGCCTATGGCAATCAGCAAAGTAAAGGCAGGAGTTTATAAGTTAAGGCAACACATTTAATCAAGGAACAAACTAAGATTAAGGATGGGATAGGGTTTACTACACTTAAAAGCTAAGGGCAAACCATAGGGGCAGGGGAAGGACGTGTCTACACTAAACTAAGGCCTAAGCATAACAGGGCCCAGGGAAAAGCAGGACAGGAGTGAGTATCCTCACAACAGTAGTGTTTAGCCCCACTCCAGTGATGTTTCTGCTCCTCCTGGACCACCATCTGCACTCTTCCAGGTGGGTAGATTCTGTGAGCTGACCTAGCCCAAAGTTGACCTGCAACTCAGGTTGGGATTTAGCAGTCTCTACCAAAATCTCCTACAAGTAGGCGACAGGCTTTCCACAGGATCACTGGTAAATCTGGTGTCTCCTAGTTATCAGTTGCTGCTTGCCCCAACCACCATGGAGTCTATCTCAGTGAGCAAGAAACACACTTCCTGCTTCTTCATTCCATCTTGGAATCCTCCAGCCCTTCCTGCTAGGTCCAACACTCATACTAAATTAATAGCTAAATAATCCTCATAACATATACCACTATTAACATAGTTTTCCTACAGCACATGTCTGACCAGATCACTCCCACACTCAGTAAACTCCAAAGGCTCCTTATTGCCTTTTAGTTTATGTGTAAAAATTTCTGTCTGAACTTTAAAGCCATTCAAAACTTTCATCTGACCTCTCCAACCATGTTATACATTCTTTCCCTTATTGTATTCTGTGGTTCAGTTAGACAAGCTGTCTTGAGGCTTGTGGAGATTAAAATTAATATACAAAATACTAAATATTTTATTTATGAATAGTTCTTTACACACAATACTCTATTTCCCATCTTTGTGTCTTTATATTGGCTGTCTCTCATGCCTAGAATGCATTTCCTTTTCACTTCTGACTTTTACCATCCTCTAAAAAAATCAAAACTCATTTCAAATGCTATGTCTATATGAACTCTTTCCTGATCTTTTCAGTTGCTAGCATCCTACCCCATTATTATATATATACCCATATATGTACACATTGTCATCTCTGGCTAGATTTCAAATTCTTTGAAGGCAGAGATTGTTTTGTTTTTATCTTTGCATTCTCAGCACCTAGCACAGTGCTTAATACATAGTAGATATTTGATTGCTCATTGATCCCTTAATAGAATATCAGGCATAATAAAGGCATGAATATCATTATATGGGAATTCATAGGAAGGAAGTATGCATTTCTGGGTGGGAAAACCTAGTAATGCCTTATCTTTCTATCCCCAGAATCCCGGCTGTGGTCATAGTGGGAGAAAGGATATAATTATTCTGAAGAGTTTTTGAGCATTGGCCCATTTGAAGACATCATTGCTCAATTTAGGCATTTTCTTTTCTGAACTTACTGAAATTCTATGTGTCTCATAACTTATTTTCAAAGTTCTATTGGTACAAAATTTCTGCTATCATCCTGTATGTAAGTCATGAACAAATTTGCAGTTTTTAGAGAGTTTGTGAGTTTAGAAGTAAATACAAGGTAGAATTTATGAAAAGAAGAAAAAAGCTTGGGAGATCTTACTCTGGGCGTAGATTCCTAGGCACAATTGACTCATATATGAGCTCCCTGGGCCCCAAATAGCTGTCTCTCTGATTGCCTGTGGTTTTTTTTACTTCATTTTTTCTCTACTCCAATTCTAGTAATTAGAGATTATTTTAGGTCACTAGTATCCTCTTCTTAAAAGTATAAATGTTTCTTGGAGAGTCACTGGTCATTCATATATGAATATGAATTCATTTGGATTGTTTCCCTTCTAGCATTTGTGTTGAGAACTAGTGCATTGAAAGAGTTTTGGTAGAAGATATAATAAAGAAACGTGGTCAAACTTGGAGCCTGGAGCAACTGCAGGGGATGAATGCTTTAGAGTTCAGGACAGTATGCCATTGGGCACTAGAAGGTAGGAGAGGGCACAGAAACAGAGGTGAGAGGACCCTAAAGGTAAATTAGGGCAAGATGGGGAGGAAATTCTCTTCCTCTTCTTTATCCTGCCTCATGAATCACTTGGCTCTCAGCTTCTAGGACCCACAACATGGTATACTACTAGAATTATTCTATTTAGACTACATTATGGTTTGAGAGATGGCTTGAGGATCTAAAACCATTATATATCACATTATTTCAACAGGAAATCATGTTCCAACTTAAAAATAAATTAAAACATCTTTGTGTGGAAATTAGTCACAATCTGACACATTTACTATGTGTCAAGAGGTAATGATGGAAGAGTCACAAGGTCATGGTAGAAGAGAGTCACAGTTCAACATGGAAAAGGACAATCAGTATGAATGCTTAAAGAGGTTGAAGGGTAAGAAAACATACTTCGTTGATTCATATGTGCTTTCACGTACCAGGGATACTAAAAATGACGTCTCTGCTATTCTAGGTTTGGGTATGAATAAAAGAAGTGATGCAAATATATAAGGAGCTAAATCAATTGTACAAAAAAAATCAAGCCATTCCCCAATTGATAAATGGGCAAGGGACATAAATAGGCAATTTTCAGATAGAGAAATCTAAACTATCAACAAACACATGAAGTGTTCTAAATCTCTTATAATTAGAGAAATGCAAATCAAAACAACTCCAAGGTACCACCTCACACCTATCAGATTAGCTAATATGACAGCAAAGGAAAGTGGTAAATGTTGGAGAGTATGTGGCAAAATTGGGACATTAATGCATTGCTGGTGGAGTTGTGAATTGATCCAACCATTCTGGATGGATGTTGGAACTATGCCCAAAGGGTTTTAACAGACTATCTGCCTTTTGATCCAGACATATGCCCCAAAGAGATAATAAGGAAAAAGACTTGTACAAAAATATTTATAGCCACACTCTTTGTGGTGGCAAAAAATTGGAAAATGAGAGAATGTCCTTTGATTGGGGAATGGCTGAAGAAATTGTGGTATCTGTTGGTGATGGAATACTATTGTGCTCAAAGGAATAATGAACTGGAGGAATTCCATGTGAACTGGAATGACCTCCAGGAATTGATGCAGAGTGAAAGGAGCAGATCCAGGAGAACATTGTACACAGAGACTGATACACTGTGGTACAATCTAACATAATGGACTTCTCTACTAGCAGCAATGCAAGGATCCAGAGCAAGGCTGAGAGACTTATGAGAAAGAAAACTAGTCACATTCAGAGGAAGAACTGTGGGAGTAGAAACACAGAAGAAAAACAACAGCTTGAACACATGGACTGATGGGGATATTATTGAGGATGTAGACACTAAACGATAACTCTTGTCCAACTATCAATAATATGGAATTAGGTCTTAATGATACATGTAAAATCCAGTGGAATTGTGCATTGGCTACAAGGTTTGGTGGGGTTTGAGGGAGAGGGAAAGAAAATGAAACATGTAACTGTGGAAAAATATTCAAAATAAAAATTAAAAAAAGGGAAAAAAAGAAGTGATGACCTCAGTCCACATATTAGAGGAAAAGATAAAGTTTGGTATGGTAAATATACCTGCCATTTTCAGAATTGTTTTTTCCCTTCCAAAAATACTTGAGTAAAAGACGATTTGTCTGCAATAGCAAAGCCTCTTGATTTCTTTTTGGAAAAGAGCCATTTTGAGAACTGAAATGCTGAAGCTAATGAGCCTCTTTTGCCAATAGTTATAATAGACTTATAGACAGGTTAAAAAAATCTGTGCCTACTCTATATTTTCATCAGTTCGGAGGGCCAACACATAATCTAAAACAAGCTTCTAGGGCTCTTGTTGCATTTTTGAATGTGGCTGTACAAAGTGAGTTGCCTAAAGTAGAATTTATTGCACAATATAGACCCTCAGTTCCTTTGGGATGAATGCCTTGGAAAGCATGCACTTAGCTGACAACCGCTAAGGCAGCCAGGCTCACTTGGAATCTGCTAGAGCCCAGTTCTATTTATTGATGGTATCAAATGCTTTTATTGCATAAAATCCATGAAGACAGGGAGTAGAAGTCTTTGCATTCCTGGCCCCCTTCTGGGTCCACACTGGTGCCAAGACCACAGTGATATCAATAATACCTCACATTTATATTGTGCTTTAGCTTTTCAAACATTATCTTATTGAATCCTTACAAGGCTGTGGGTGCAGGACAGGAAGGAGCAAAGTAGGTCAGATGCTATCCTCTTTATTTGAAGAAAATGAGTCAATAGGAAACCAGTGATTTGTCCAAGGACCTCAGGTTAACTAAATAAGGACACAACTTTACTTAGAAGGGTAGCTAGGTGGCACAGTAGATATAACACCCAGCTTGGAGTCAGAAAGACCTATGTTCAAATCCAGCTTCAGACATTGACTACCTACATGACCCTGAGCAAGTCACTTAACCCTGTTTTCCTCATTTTCCTCATCTGTAAAATGAGTTGGAGAAGGATTTGGCAAACCACTCCAGTCTCTTTGCCAAGAAAACCCCAGATGGGGTCATGAAGAGTCAGACATAACCAAAGTCACTGAATAACAAGGCTTATGTCTCCATATTCTGAGTCCAAGGATCATTTTACCACATCATGTACACTGCTTCTTCTTAATGGCTTAAAGTTGCTTTGATATCTTTGTAGATATGACATGATGCTATTGGGTCTGCAAACAATTCAAGCAGGCTCCTGGAAAGTGCAAAGAGTTGACCATCTTTCGTGTATTTTTTCTTGAAGATAATAATCAAGATAAAACATGACATTATAGGACATCCCTTTTGTTCAGGGTAGAGGTGAAGCCTATGTAGAAGTTTAAGCAGCTTTTTATCTCTCTGTTTGAAAATATTAAATAAGAATTTCATGGAGTCCTTAAAAGGCTTTTCATTATTGAGTCCGATGGCAGCACTTGCTTTCTCATCAGATAAAACTGCAACTATTCTCCAACTTTCTCAAACCTGAACCTTCAGAATCTTTTTTAATATCAAGAGATAGACAAGAGAGACAAGATATTCTTTATCCTTTTTAGGGACTTTTCCTCTATGTGGAGTCTTTCACATAGCCACTGGTTAATGAATATTTGTTAAATGTATGAACCTTTGACTTCTCACTCTCCTTCAGCCCTCACATCCAATTAATCACTAAGGCTTGTTGATAGTTTCTTTAAAATATCTCTTGGATTTGTTCCTACAACTCTATTCCCACCAACATGATACTACTTCAGAATTTTACTCCATTTCTTCTCCACTGTAATAATATTCTAATAGGTCTCTATGAGTCCACACTTCCTCAACAACCACAATTCATATTATAGATTGCTTCCAGTTTAAATAAAATCAGCTTTCATCACATCATTCTCTTGATCAAAAAATATATACTGACCTCTTATTCCTTGCCCCCTGGATCAATGTACCAAAGAGCAGTTAAAAAAGACCATTTTGAGGGCCATATTTGACTGTAATCTCTTCTATTTCTACTACTTCCTAAAAGGAGTCTTCTTCATTCAGACTAGTGTGGTCTCTTGACAGAAACACATCTGAAGGGGAAAGAGAATGATATGGTAATGTGAACTAGGGTAGGCAACAAAGTTGAGCTTAAACTACTTTGTTTATCATTGGTCTTTTTCCTACCGGGCATTGTGCATTCCAGGAAATCATTAATCCGCAAATGCAACTATAGACACCCTCAATATCGAAGCATCATAGACATGGGTTCCCTTTCTAGACCAGAGGATTCTGATCTCAGCAGAAGAACTCAAATTCAGAGAGAACATTTCACTCTGCAAACTCCATCTTACTGCAGTCAAAGTACTTTTGGTCTCATGATCATAATATTTATAAAGGACCCTGTTATTGATTATTTGCATGGCTTTGGGCAAATCACAGTCCTTTTTGAACTGTAGCTTCTCATCTATAAAATTAAAGGTTTGGATTGGATAATGAGTAATGTTCCTTCCAATTCTATGCCCTATTATGTGTAAATATGTAGGGCTAGTCTATATTTCAATACCAGTATTGGTTTCAGTGCTGTCCCCACTTAAACATACCATATTTTTTCATTTGTACCTGAATGTCTTAATGACATTCTTCTATCCTAAATGTCCATACCTGCTGCATTCCTGCTTCTGTGGTTCTGCCTTGTTGCCTTTCCCTCTGCATCATCTAGTCAAGTCTTTCTCTTTTCTGTTCCTTACTCTATTTATGGCTGAGTCTTTGTTTATTCTATTTCACTTCACCAGAAAGACTTTCCCTTTTCCATAAGCTTATCAAAATTTACACTCATCCTCCACGACCAAGATTAAATCCTACCTCCTCTGTGAATCCTTTTCTGATACTCCAGCTCCTATTAATATCTTTCCTTAAACTAATTCCCTTTTCATTTATCATCAGCACTAGAATACTTCACACATCATTGCAATATTTACTCCTTTGTACTATTCTCCATTGGTTGTCTATGTATAATTCTTATCTCTATTAAGATTATAAGGTCCTCTAGGGCAGGAATCATATCCTATCTTTACTTCCTTCTTTTTTTCCTTCCTTTTTTCTTCCCTCTTTCCTCCATTCCTTCATCCTTCTATCTTTCCATCCTTCCATTCCTTCCTTCCTTCCCATGCAAATGGATTTTGAGGTCAACTTACTATCCATATTGCTTTGGGCAAGTTAATTAACCTGAGCTTTAATTTTTTTCAGCTGTAAAAGACACCTCAATTGCTTCTGAGATCCCTTCCTGTTCTAGATCTAAAAAACTTTGTCACCTAAAGCCTCACACAAATACTTATATCAAATAATATTTATTTCTTTTCTTCTAGGATGCTAAAAAATCTTTTATATCTACCCAAGATAATTACATTAATTCTATGGCCTGTATAATAAATGCACCCCAAATATAGAATGAAATTTTCCTAATCAACAAGTATGAAGAAAAAATCTTACATTGATCAAAGTATGCATTGATACATACATTGTTTGATCCTTTAAACATCCTCTGAAGTAGGCAGATATTTTGATCCTGATTTTCTGGACATGGAAACAGTGGTCCAGAGAAGTGAAGGGACTTATCCTAAGATGTTACCTAGTGTCTAGATCTCCTGACTCCTAAGTCTATTCCTTTTCCCACTATTTACACAGTCACCAGCTCATAGTTTCTGCTGAGCACTGCATGTATCTTTCATGAGGAATTTAGCTGCATTTTCAACAAGCATTTATTAAGTATCTATTATGTTTCAGGAACTATGCTGGTTCCTGGGGTTTAAAGACAGAATGGGAAAAAAAAAACCCTTAGCCCCAGAGAGCTTTCGTTCCACTAGGTTTTTAATATACAAGCTGAAAAAGAGATACCCACCATTGCTTATGCAAAGACTCTTTTCTGTCAAACACCACACAGCTCTGGACTCTTGGAATGATATTCTTCAGTTTACCAGGAGGAGCATGTGGGAGACATCAACTCTTCCTTTTGCAGTCTGAAGTCTCAGCCTACGTGCCTAAATACTACCAGACACATTAGACGAAAGGCCTCCAAAGCACATGATTGCTTGTGTGGCATTTTATGTCTCTGGGATTTTATTCAAATATTTCATGGTCTCTATACAGCAAAGTCCATTTTTAAGAGACTCTATTAAAGGGATAGACCTCCCTCAAGATGTGTTTCTGTGCCAAGACAGAGAAATAGCCCCAGTGAAGGCAGCCTTTTGAGTAAATGTTCAGTTTATAACAAAAAGAAAAAAAAATTGAAAGGAGAAGAAAATAGTATTTCCTTTGACTAAAACCAATTATTAAATGAATTCATGTTCTAGTGAGTTAGTCATTCTAGGTGAATCAACTACACTGACTTTTAGAGTCATTTTTGGCATACATATGCATTAATTCTTTTAGGCACATTAGTTTTGGACACTTGGTGTCTAGCACACAGTGCTTTTTCATTCATTAATTCATTGTCATCTTAATTACTCCTTCAGTGTTTTCACACTAAAGATTAGGATGCTTTCAGAAGTTCTTTATTTGGGAGCTATGCAGTGGGTATGATAAATATGGGCCTATTTACCATATAGGTCTGTCTGGTGAGGAGCCTAGAGGCTTCATTGGTGGCTGGAATAGAAGGAAAGGTAATTTGCTAAGTGAGGACATATGCTTAAGAGGATATGAAGTAGATTGCTATATGCTTGGAGTGATACATCTAACATATTGCCTTATACATAGTTGGCATCCAATATATATTCATTGAATAAATTAATTAAATGCACCAGAGTCCTTTGCCTCTCAAAGGTTATTCCTATAATTCCGTCATTGTCACTTCCTTTCTTTGAATCTTGAAGACTTCTGGATCTTCCAACAGTCCCTATCAAAATACCAATACTCTTGAACTATTATTACATAACAAAAATTAATGAGTTAACAAGAATTTATTAAATATCTACCATATTCCAAGCACTATACTGGGAACTGTGGATATAAAAATAAAACAAAACAAAAAGAAATAATCTGTACTCTTAGAGAATTTGCATTTTATTGAGGAAGACAATATATTCATTCACACTCATACACATATACAGTATATGTGTATACACACACAAACACACACATAATAAATACAGAGTAGTTAAATATAGGATAATTCGATCTTGATCTACTGGACAAGGAAACAGTGGTCCAGGGAAATGAAGAGAGTTATTCAAGATGCCACACAGCTAATGGTAAATCCAGTTCTCCTGACTCTCATTCTGTTCCTCTTCCCATTATTTATACAGAAACTCATATTTTTTTCTGCCGAGCATTGAATGTATCTTCCATAAAGAAGTTAGTTGCATTTTCAACAAGTATTTGTTAAATATTCCCTATATGTCAGGCACTGTGCTAGTTCTAGGGTTTAAAGATAGAATGAACAAAATATCTCTGACCCCATTGAGCTTTTCATTCTACTGAGAGAAGGTACTAGAAGTTGGGGAGATTAAGAAGGCTTCATGTTGATGGTGATTAAACTATGCTATGGAGGTGAATCAGGAAGGCTTTCCAGGTATGGAAAACGGCCATTGAAAAGCCCAGAGATGGAAAATGGAGTGCCATGTGTTAGGAGGAGCAAGAAGACCTGTTTATCTGGGCTCAAGATGTGGGAAGAGAAGTACAGGGATGCATATTGAGGATGGAAAGAGAAGTTAGGAACTTATATTTTATCCTAGGGGTATTAGGGAGCTACTAGAGTTTTTTGAGAAGGTGAGTGACATGATATATATCACATTTATGGACAATTACTTTGATGGCTGTGTAAAGGATGGACTAAAATGGGGAGAGATATGAGGGCAGGGAAACCAATTAGGAACCATTGCAATAGTTCAGGTAAGAAGCAACGATGATTTGTCAGGGTAATGACTGAATAAATAGAAAGAACCACATAGTTTTTAGTTAAATTCTTATGCATCAGTTAACATCTTAGAAAAGAGTAGTAGGAATGGGATCCAGGTTAGGGCCTGGGGCTAAAGAAGAATGGGCAAGATAGAAAAATGGAATCTAAGTTCTAGAAGAGGCAGATAGCATCTTAGCCTTTGAAGGGATCATAGTGATTGTTAATCCCAAACCCTGATACCCTTTGCATTTTGTAGATTAGTCAAGGAGGAAAGAAGGAAAATTTAGTACCAGACCAACGCCTTGGTAAGCTGGCATCTATCTAGGGCCATATGTTATGGTGCATCATCTTTTAAAAAGACATTTCTTAAAAGTGTATATGTTCACATTGCCTGGGTGCACAAAATTCTAGGACAATTCTAGGGCAGTGCTTGGAAAGGGCATTATGACGGAACAAATGGGCTAAAAGGTTAACTCTTGGTAAAACCCAGTCCTACTGCATTTTAAGAATACCTGCATCGAACTCTGTGTAACTTATAGGAAAGATCTCTCTCATCTAAAATGAAAAGCTTCTTACCCATACCCATAAGGACCACAGAGAAGCCCAGTATCTTATGCTTGAGCTCCACAACTACATGGTTGGCAGAGGTTGGGCATTTAATGTGTTTCTTGAATTTCATGAAAATCATTATTTAACATTCATTAGAACACATCTGTGCTCCATGAATCAGGCCTGGTTGAATTCATTTAAAAGGATGCTTGGTGAAAAAAATGTCAGCAGAAAAGAAATAATGTTTGTCATGAGCAAACCTGCCAGGGACTTCAGGCAAAATGCCAGAGTAGAAATGCAGGCCTTGCCTTGTGCCATCACTGGGAAGAGCTGTCTCTAAACTTGGGCCCTGCCAATCCCCTGCTGTCAGCACCCCGGGGGCTGCTGCTGAGATCTTGGGCTTGAGGAAATTGTAATTCCTTCACATACACGGAGAGGAGTAGTGTCCAAATAACATCAGTTAGGCAGGGGACAGACAATCAGCACATATTTTCCCACCTTGTTTCTCTTCCTTTGTTTTTCTGTCCCTTGCTTTTCCCCACCCCCACCTTTTCTTTTCTTTTAAACAAGTAAGTTCACAAGACAAGCTAATTAATTCTGTTTTCCTATAGATTGTATGTACTCAGGGAAGGGAGTTGGGCCAGAGACAGTTCCCACTGGATGCAGATGTCCAGAAAGCAACAAATATGTCCTATAAAATTGCCAAGGCAACCGTAGCTGCTGCTGACATCACTGGGAACAGAAGAAGGGGGGCAAGGAGGAGGGAGAGAAACAAATTCCAGGTGTGCCTCCCTTAAGAAAATCTCCCTTTAGAATAATCATAACATGGATAAATTAGGTGTGGCTTCTTTGCATGATAAACAGATCTTTCTCTTTACCAAAAATCATCTCCAGAAGTTTTCTTTAGATTGGAGCTCCCTTTTTACATTGTTTGGGATTATCTCCCAGTCTAGCTTGGAAGGTTTTTGTGCTTTCTTCAAGCTCAATGTGGTAAAAGGAAACAGCCTTAGTTTGAACCCTGATCCAGTGCAGATTCTACTCAATGTTCAGGAAAATAGCCAATAATTAAATAAGAAGGTATTTATTTGAACCATGCTGATAAAATATAACTAACAGAACAATCCAGGCAATAAATTCATTCTTAACCTTTCACAAACCAGTTGCAAACAATTCCCCCACAGACTTCTATGCAAGAAGAAAAAAGGAAACAAATCTTTAAGGCTACAGTGATGGTGAGGAGACATACCCTGGTGACACTACATTGTGTGTGTATGTGTGTGTATGTGTGTGTGTGTAATATGGTGATATATTCCATTCTCAGAATAATCTTTATTAAATATTTATTTATGTATAATATAATAATGTTTATTAAACACATAAAAGATATAAAGAAAGGAATTATTTTGGAATATACACATGTATGTGTATACATATATGTATATATGCACTTTTATAGATATATAGATGTATGTATGTATGCATACACACATGCATTTATATAGAGTTTACAGTGTGCTAGATTCTGTGCTAAGCACTTTACAATTATTATCTCATTTGATTCTCACAACCCTGGCAGGTAGGTGCTATTATTATCCCCATTTTACAGATGAGAAAACTGAGGCAGAGGCTGAGTGACTTGCCAAGAGTCACACAGCTAAGAAGCATCAGAAGTCAAATTTGAACTCTTCATATTGACCCCAGGCCTGCTATTTATCCATTGTACCACCTCTCTGCCAATCCCTCTCTCGTCCCTCTCCTTCCCTCCCTCCTTTCCTCCCTCTGTGTCTATCTTTCTGTCTCTGTCCCTGCCTCTCCCTCTCCCTCTCTCTCTCTCTCAATCTCTCTCTCTCTCTCAATCTCTCTCTCTCAGTCTCTCTCTCTCTCTTCCCCAGCACACACATAATACACATACATGCAACTTTATATATATATATATATACACACGTACATATGTACATATATATGTATATATATAATTTATCCATGTTATGATTATCCTAAAGGGATATATACACACATATTCTGAGACCTTAGGTTAGGAGCCCCAGCACTGAGCTGTCCAAGGTAAGGCTGTATCTCTACCACTGTCAATCACAAGCAGCTCAGCTTCCTATTTTCCAACTTAGGTACTTCAGTCTCACCCCTGCCTCTGTTGATGCCTTTGCAGAAATCAGTTTGTCCTAAAACTGCCTCATCATTTGCTGCCTCTCACACTACTTCTTATCTCAGTTATCTAATAAAGTTCAGATCATCTTTCAGTTGAGCTTCTACATATAAATGGTCTTTTAGTTTCAGATCTCTCAGGCTATTTAAGCTCCATGATATCAGGGAATGTTTCATTCTTTTATATGTCTCCCTGGTGGCCCACAGATGGTAGGAATGTAATAAATACTCCTTGAATGATTGATGGGCATTCAATACATTCTTTAACCTGCCTTCCATTTGCTTTAAACTCTACATAGGTGGCATAAAAACTCCCTTGGGTAGCTAACTTGAGACATTTTTCTTCACCCTACAAAACATGTGTTCTTCAGCCCAACCAACTGACTTTGTCTTACCTCTTCCCCATTTGGGAGGGAGGAGAGCAGCCATCATGTCCCATGTAGTAGTTTCCTGGGGCTGTAACTAAATATATACATTTTCCCTTATCTGTCTTTTTTCATTTCCATCAAGCTATGTAAAATTGTCTTGAAGCTTTAAAAAGGAAATAATTTCTGTCATGAGCAAACTTACCAGATGCTTCAGACAAAATGCCATAGTTGAAATGCAAGTCTCACCTTGTGCCATCATTATGAAAGTCTGTCTATACACTTGGACCTCACTGTGGGCAACCTGGGGGCTAGAACTGAGATCTTGGGCATCTATTAAAGAGGAAAGCAAATATTGGGATGGGAAAGGTCACAGTCAGTTCTTTGCTAATTTTCTTCCCATTCCAGAAAAGCCCTTGTAATTCTAGTATAAATTTATTTTTAAAATTTTTATTTTGAATATTATCCCATAGGTACACGTTTCATGTTCTTTCTCTCTCCCTCAAACCCCCCCTAACCCCCCTTAGCCAACACACAATCCACTGGGTTTTACATGTATCATTGATCAAGACCTAATTATATATTATTGATAGTTGGACTAGAGTTATCATTTAGTGTCTACATCCTCAATAATATCCCCATCAGTCCATGTGTTCAAGCAGTTTTTTTTCTTCTGTGTTTCTCCTCCCACAGTTCTTCCTCTGAATGTGGCTAGTTTTCTTTCTCATAAGTCCCTCAGCCTTGGTCTGGATCCTTACATTGCTGCTAGTAGAGAAGTCCATTATGTTAGGTTGTACCACAGTGTATCAGTCTCTCTGTACAATGTTCTCTTGGGGTCTGCTCCTTTCACTCAATTCCTGGAGGTCATTCCAATTCATATGGAATTCCTCCAGTTCATTGTTCCTTTGAGCACAATAGTATTCCATCACCAACAGATACCACAATTTCTTCAGCCATTCCCCAATCAAAGGACATTCTCTCATTTTCCAATTTTTTGCCACCACAAAGAGTGTGGCTATAAATATTTTTGTAAAAGTCTTTTTCCTTATTATCTCTTTGTGGTATAAACCAAGCAGTGCTATGTCTGGATCAAAAGGCAAATAGTCTTTTAAAGCCCTTTGAGTATAATTCCAAATTGCCATCCAGAATGGTTGGCTTCACCAGCAATGCATTAATGTCCCAATTTTGCCACATCCCCTCCAACATTCATTATTCTCACCTGCTGTCATTTTAGCCAATCTGCTAGGTGTGAGGTGATAGCTCAGAGTAGTTATGATTTGCATTTCTCTAATTACTAGAGATTTAGAACACTTTCTCATGTGCTTATTGATAGTTTTGATTTCTTTATCTGAAAAATGTACCTTGCCCATTTATCAATTGGGGAATGGCTTGATTTTTTTGTACAATTTGATTTAGCTCCTTATATATTTCAATAATTAGAATTTGTCTGAGTTTTTTGTTATAAAGGTTTTTTCCCAATTTGTTGCTTCCCTTCTAATTTTGGCAGCATTGATTTTGTCTGTACAAAACTTTTTAGTTTAATGTAGTCAAAATTATTTATTTTACCTTTTGTAATTTTTTCTAACTCTTGCTTAGTTTTAAAATCTTTCCTTTCCGAGAGATCTGACAAAGATACTATTCTGTGCTCACCTAATTTACTTATAGTTTCCTTCTTTATATTCATCATTTACCCATTCTGAGTTTATCTTGATATAGGGTGTGAGATGCTGATCTAGTCCCAAACTATCCCATATTGTTTTCCAATTTTTCCAGCAGTTTTTTTAAATAGTGGGTTTTTGTCCCCAAAGCTGGGTTCTTTGGGTTTATTGTAGACTGTCTTGCTAAGGTCACTTACTCCTACTTTATTCGACTGATCCTCCCTTCTGTCTCTTTGCCAATATCATATTGTTTTGATGACTATTTCTTTATAGTACAGTTTAAGATCTGGTACTGCTAGGCCACCTTCCTTCATACTTTTTCATTATTTCCCTTGATATTCTTGGTCTTTTGTTCTTCCAAATGAACTTCGTTATAGTTTTTTTCTAATTCAGTAAAAAAGTTTTTTGGTACTTTGATAGGTATAGGACTAAATAAGTAAATTAATTTGGGTAGTATGGTCATTTTTATTATGTCAGCTCATCTTACCCATGAGCACTCAATGGTTTTCCAGTTGTTTAGATCTAGTTTTAATTGTGTGGAAAGGATTTCTTAGCTGTGTTCATATAATTCCTTTTTTTGTCTTGGCAGATAGATTCCTAAGAATTTTATATTGTCTAGGGTGATTTTAAATGGAATTTCTCTTTCTAACTCTTCCTGCTGCAATGTGTTGGAAATATATAGAAATGCTGATGATTTATGTGCATTTATTTTGTATCCTGCAAATTTGCTAAAGTTGTTGATTATTTCCACTAACTTTTTAGTTGAATCTCTAGGATGTTTTAAGTAGACCATCATATCATCTACAAAGAATGATAACTTGGTCTCCTCATTGCCTATTTTAATACTTTCAATTTCTTTTTCTTCTCTAATTGCTATTGTGAGTGTTTCTAGTACAATTTTAAATAATAGAGGTGATAATGGGCATCCTTGTTTCACTCCTGATCTTATGGGGAATGCTTCTAATTTATCCTCTTTGCAGATGATGTTTGTTGATGGTTTTAGATATATACCATTTATCATTTTTAGGAAAGGCCCTTCTTTTCCTAAAGTTTCTAGTGTTTTCAGTAGGAATGGGTGTGGTATTTTGTCAAAGGCTTTTTCAGCATCTATTGAGATGATCATGTGTTTTTTGTTGGTTTGCATGTTGATATGGTCAATTATGTGAATGGTTTTTCTAATGTTGAACCATCCTTGCATTCCTGATATAAATCTCACCTGGTCATATTAAATAACCCTTGTGATCACTTGCTGGAGTCTTTTTGCTAGTATTCTGTTTAAGATTTTTGCATCTATGTTCATTAGGGAGATTGGTCTATAGTTTTTTTTTCTCTATTTTTGATCCACCTGGTTTTGTGATCAGTACCATATTTGTGTCATAAAAGGAGTTTGGCAGAACTCCTTCTTTGCTTATTATGTCAAATAGTTTGTAGAGTATTGGAATTAGTTGTTTTTTGAAGGTGAGATAGAATTCACTTGTGAATCCATCTGGTGCTGGGGATTTTTTTCTTAGGGAGTTCTTTGATGACTTGTTCAATTTCTTTTTCTGATATGGGATTATTAACCTAGGCAACTTATATATTTGTAAATATTCATCCATATCACCTAGATTGCTATATTTATTGCCATGTAATTGGGCAAAATAGTTTTTAATGATTGCCTTAATTTCCCCTTCATTAGAGGTGAGGGCTCCCTTTTCATCTTTGATACTATCAATTTGGTTTTCTTCTTTCCTTTTTTAATTAGATTGACCAGTACTTTGTGAATTTTATTTATTTTTTCAAAGTACCAGTTTCTAGTCTTATTTATTAATTCCATAGTCCTTTTACTTTCAATTTTATTGATTTCCCCTTTGATTTTTATAATCTCTAATTTAGTTTTTGACTGGGGATTTTTAATTTGATCCCTTTCTAGTTTTTTGATTTGCATGCCCAGTTCATTGATCTCTGCCCTCTCTAATTTGTTAATATATGCACTCAAGGTTATAAATTTCCCCCTGAGTACTGCTTTAGCTGCATCCCACAGATTTTGACATGATGTCTCATTATTGTCATACTCTTCAATGAAATTATTAATTATTTCTATGATTTGTTCTTTAACTGATTTTGGAGAATCATATTATTTAATTTCCAATTAATTTTTGATTTGCCTGACCATGTGCCTTTACTGATTATTATTTTTATTGCATTATGATCTGAAAAGGTTACATTTATTATTTCTGCTCTTTTGCATTTGTTTGTCATGTTTCTATGCCTTACTACATGGTCAGTCTTTTTGAATGTACTACGTGTATCTGAAAAGAAGGTGTATTCCTTTCTATCCCTATTTATTTTTCTCCACATATCTATTAACTCTAATTTTTCTAGGATTTCATTCACCTTTCTTATCTCTTTCTTATTTACTTTTTGGTTTGATTTATCTAGATCTGAGAGAAGAATATTTAGACCTCCCACTAGTGTAGTTTTACTATCTATTTTCTCCTTGAGCTCTGCTAGTTTCTCCTTTAGAAATTTGGATGCTATACCATTTGGTGCATACATGTTGAGTACTATTATTTCCTCATTGTCTATACTGCCTTTTATCAGAATGTAATTACCTTCCCTAATTCTTTTAATCAGATCTATTTTTACTTTGGCTTTGTCAGAAATCATGATTGCCACTGCTGCCTTCTTTTTCTCAGTTGAAGTCCTAAAGATTTTGCTCCAGCCATTGACCTTTTCCCTGTGTATGCCCATCTGCCTCATATGTGTTTCTTGTAGACAACATATGGTAGGATTTTGGTTTCTAGTGCACTCTGCTATTTGCTTCCATTTTATGGGTGAGGTCATCCCATTCACATTCAGAATTATAATTATCACCAGTGTATTCCCCAACATTTTGGTATCCTCTCCTAGTTCTACCCCTTCTTCTTATGCTATTTTCTTTTAAATGAGTGCTTTGTTTTAAATCAGTCCCCCTTGTCCCCTCTCTTGGTTTACTTCCCTTTCCACCCCTCCCTTTTTATTCCCCTCTTATTATTTTTTAAGGCCTAATGAATTCCCTCCCCCCTCTCTTCCCCTCCCTTTATGAACTCCCCACCCCACTACCCCCCTTGTTTATCCCTTCTGACTTTTTCTATAGGGTTAAATAGAATTTGATATCCCAATGGATGTAGCTACTCTCCCTCTCAGGATCAATTCCTCTGAGAGTAAGGTTTAAGTATTTCTTATTAACATTCTCTTCCTCTCCTTATAATAGTACTCATCCCCTCCCCTTCCCATGCCCTCTTTGTGTGGTATAGATGATTCTATTTTTCTTATTCCTTCAATTTTCTCTTGGTGCCATCTTCTATTCCACTCCCCCCCCCACCACTTTTCTCCTCATATCATCTTAGACCATTTAGTACTCCAGTCTCTCCTTATGACTAATTCTTCTAATTACTATAATAGTGAGTACAGTTTTTTAGAATTACACATAATATCTCTCCATATAGGAATACAAATAATTTGATCTTATTGAAGTCCTTGAAGGAGGAAATTTAAAGATAAGAGTTTTCTTTCTTTCCCCTCTGTTTCTTATTTACCTTTTGATGTTTCTCTTGGTTTTTGTGGTTGGATATAAAACTTTCCATTTAGTCCTGGTCTTTTCTGTGTAAATACTTGGAAATCTTCTATTTTGTTGAATGCCCATACTTTCCCCTGGAAGTATATAGTTGGTTTTGATGGGTAGGTGATCCTTGGATGTAGACCCAATTCTCTTGCCTTTCTCAATATCATGTTCCAAGCCTTGTGGTCTATTTTGCCCTCTTGTTCAAGGACATTGGGGCAGTTTTCTTTGACAATTTCTTCTAGTATGATATCTAGATTTACTTTTTTTTTTCTCTCATTTTTCCAGAAGACCAATAATTCTGAAGTTGTCTCTTCTAGACCTGTTTTCTTGATCTATCAAGTCAAAAGTCTGACAAAATAGAAGGAAACATGAAATATCTCGATGAGAAGATGATAGAAAAAAACCCCAAAAATCCTAATCAGATCCCTATCACACTACATGATGGAGCATATATTTTTCTAATGCATTTCTGGTTCCACAGTTCTTTCTCTGGATGTGGATAGTATTCTTTCTCACAAGTTCCTCTTGATTGTCCTGGGTCATTGCATTTGTGAGGGGTGAAGGGACGAAGGTAGGAGGATTGGAGGAATGGGAGAAAGGAGAGAGGAAGGTAGAGGAAGGGAAAGAAAGGCAGGGGGAAATTGACCAGAGCCTTTCAGGGGTTCAAATAAAAGATCAGAGAGCAACTTTAGGGTTTAAAATAGCTGGGTTTTATTTTAATTAAAAAAGGGAAGGTCTAGGAAAAACTAGGAGATAGATAGAAAGGGGAAAAGGTGCCACTCGAGGGAGCTCAGGATTTGAGAACCTCCAGGCTTCAAAGCAGACCCTCCAGGGTAGAGAGTAGAGAGTTCCAGGGTAGAGAGAGGGAAAAGGAGCCAAATTCTTTCTTTTATACTTTCTCTGACACCTCCCACAAAGGAAATGGGAGTTGTCAGGGGGAAATTGTAGCAGAGAGCCTTGGGAGTTGTAGTCTTCCAGGGCTTACAACAATTTCAAATGACACACATTGCTGCTGGTAGAAAAGTCTATTACCATTCTATTGTGCCATAATATATCAATCTCTGTGTACAATGCTCTCCTGGTTCTGCTCCTTTTGCTCTTCATCAATTCCTGGAGGTCATTCAAGTTCACATGGAATTCCTTCATTTCTTTATTCTTTTCAGCACAATAATATTCCATCACCATCATATACCACAATTTATTCAGCAATTCCCCAATCGTTGAGGGCTGCCTCACTTTCCAATTTTTTGCCACTACAAAGAGCACAGCTATAAATATTTTTGTACAAGTCTTTCCCCTTATTATCTCTTTGGAGTACAAACCCCATAGTAGTATGACTGGGCCAAAGGGCAGGCAGTCATTTAAAGCCCTTTGGGCATAGTTCCAAATTGCCATCCAGCATGGTTGGACCATTTCACAACTCCACCAGTAGTTTATTAGAGTCCCAATTTTGCTACATTCCCTCCAACATTTATCACTTTACTTTGCTGTCAAATTGGCCAATCTGCTGACACTAATAAACTGTTGATAGAAGTATGAACTGATTCCACCATTCTGAAGAGCAATGTGGTTTTATGCTTACAGAGCTATAAAACTATTATACCATTTCACCCATAAATACCACTATTTGTTTTATTTCTCAAGGTGATCAAGAAAAATGGAAAAGAAACTATATGTTCTAAAATTTTTATAATAGTTTTCTTTGTGGCAGCAAAGAACTGAAAACTGAAAAGATCCCCATTAACTGGGGAATGATCTAATAAGTTGTGACATATAATTGTGATGGAATACTACTGTGCCATAAGAAATGATGTACAGGTTAATAAAAAAAATTTTTTTAAACCCTTACCTTTCTTCTTGGAGTCAATACTGTATATTGGCTCCAAGGCAGAAAAGTGGTAAAGGCTAGGTAATGGGGGTCAAGTGACTTGCCCAGGGTCACACATCTGGGAAGTGTCTGAGGCCAGATTTGAACCTAGGACCTCCCATCTCTAAGCCTGGCTCTCAATCCACTGAGCTACCCAGCTGCCCCCAAACAGCTTAATTTTGAAAAAAATAATAACATAAAAAAGACCTATATGAAATTATGAAGAGTGAAACTAGCAGAACCAAGGGAACACTATCTATAGGGTCAGAAATATTGTTTGAATAATGATTTGTGTATGTCCACCTCCAAAGAAAGAATTGATAAACAGAAATAAATAAGGCATAATTTTATATATATATATACAAATCTTTTTGCCTTCTCTAGTGGGGGTAGGAGATGGAGAGAGGGAGTTCACTGGTATTTAAATGTAACAAATAAACAAAATAATTAAGAACTATGTGGATACTTTTTTTTTTGTGAAGCATTCTTTATTTCTTTGCATCTTAGAACAGGTGATGGAATAATGGCACAAAATAAGACATACATTTTTTTCAGACATGGCCAACATATTGATTTGTTTGCTTGGCTACAGCTACTTGTTACAAGGAAGGCCTTCCCTTTAGTAGGGATAGAAACTGAGTAATTATCATAATGATGCAAGAAAAAAAGATTATCAGTGAAACATTTTATATTTTAAGATATACAGAAAAGAGCAGAAGTTCAAAAAGGGACAAAGACAAGCAGAGAAGTTTTCTTACTATCATATTAAATATAATACATACAATCAATCAATATTTTCATTAAGCGCCTACTATTATATGTGCCAGGCATAAACATATATAAACTATACATAATAGTTTAATTACAACTCTCTTTTCTATTCTTAATATTGAAATGTTCATTTTTGATATAAGAAAAAACATTCCATTTTACAGATAAGCTCTGAGAAATTACATGATTTATCTATGACTATAAAGCTAGTAAGTATCAGAACTGAAAGGCAAACTCAGTTTTTTTTGACTTTGAGAGTTCAGTTCTTTTTCTAATCTATGTAAGGTTGTCTTTATCATCTCTAAACTATCACCAAAAATTCAATATATAAACAGGTTAAAGTAGTTTTATTTTAACATTTGCTAACAGAAAGGTTTTGATTTTTCATAAGAGACCAAGCCAGTGTGTTAAAAGACTAACTGACTTAACCATACATTCAAAAAACTAATGCAGTTGAAGGACTGTATTTCATGGGGAAAAAGTCACTTTAAACTTAAATTATACTCAACAATCATGTTCTATTAATGGAATATTTTTAAACAAAGCTTATATTTTGTGATTCTTAAATACGTTTTTTTAAAATACCAAAATTCTTACATGCAGAAAATTGTACTGGTTTCAGTGTATAACTGGTTTCAGTGGTGGTGATGTTGTGTAAACTGAAGTCCACAATACCCACAAGTCCCAGTTTTAGTCTCTTTGTCCAAGTTTATATATACTTTTGGATGACCCAGAGCTCCTCCTCCACCATCACATGATATCACTCGACTTTCCACTTTGCTTACTGGTTGCTCTGCTATCAAATCAATTGCAAAGTTTTCATTTACCTCTTTCTGGCGACCAACAAAGCGAATCCTCCTGTAATCATCTTCATCATAAACCTGGCCTGTGTGGGTAATTTTCTCCCCCGTGGGCGACACCTGCACACCAAAACATCTGGCGGCCACAGGGAAGCCCTGGCTGCGGCCCAGAAGGCGGCCGAAGGTCACCTGGATACTTTATTTTTAAAGAAAAAATTGGAATTTCAAATCTCTCCATCTCATACTCTGAAAAACTAAACTACTCTAATCAATTTATAATTCAGAAGACAAGCAGAATGATTCCTATCATACATGTAGTCATGAAAAACACATTTCCATATTAGTCATGTTTAAAAAAAAAGCAAATAAAAGTATGCAAGAAAAAAAGTGTTTTAATCTGTACTCAGTGTCCATCAGTTTCTTCTCTGGAGGTGGATAGCATTTTTCATCAGGAGTTTTTTGGAATTGTCTTGAATTATGAATTGATTAGAATAGTTTAGTTTTTCAGAGTATATCATCTTTACAATATTGCTGTTACTGTAGATAGTATTTTCTTGGTTCTGTTCCCTTTTCTTTGTATCAGGTCAGATAGATCTTCCTAGGTTTTTCTAAAACTATCCTCCATCTTTTCTTTAAAATAATATATTATCATAGGCATATATCACAGCTTATTCAGTCATTCCACAATTTATAGGTATCCCCCTAATTTCATAAAAAGAGCTACTATAAATATTTTTGTACTTTTTCCCCCTTTTCCTTTCATCTCTAAGAACTAGTCGTTGTATTATTGAGCCAAAGGGTATGCCCAGCTTTATTGTTATTGACATTGTTGCAATTGTTGTTATCATTGTTATTATTGTTATCAGTGTCATTGTTATGGTTACCATTGATATCATTGTCATTGTTATTGTCATCATTGCTGTTATTATTGATGTTATTGTTGTCATTGGCATTGCTGTTATTGTTGTTGCTATTATCATTGTTATTGTTCTCATTGTCATTGTTGTCATCATTTTTGTTGTTATCATCGTTATTGTTGTAGTTACTATTATTGTTGTCATTATTGTCATTGCTATTATTGCTATTATGATCATTGTTATTTTCATTGTTGCTGATATTGTACTCATTTTTGTTAGTATTATCATTGATATTGTTGTCATTGTTACTACTGTTGTTATTATCATTGTTGTTGTCATGTCCTACTGCTGTAGTTACCATTGTTATTGTTGTTATTATCAGTTTTATCATTGTTGTTTTTATCATCACTTGTTATCGTTGTTATTGTTGTTATTGCTGTTATTGTCACTGTTGCTATTGTTATTGTTACAGTTACTGTCATTATTGCTAGTGCTATTATCATCTTTGTTGTTATTATTATAGTTGTTGTTATCACTATTGTAATTATCATTGTCATTATCTTTGTTGTTATGGTTGTTATTGGTATAGTCATTATTATTGTTGTTTTCTTTATCATGTGCCCAATTTTATAGCTCTTTGGACTTAGTTCCAAATAGTTCTTCAGAATGGTTGGACCAGTTCATAGCTCTACCAAATATATATTGGTAAACTTTTTTCCTCACATCCCCTCTTCTTTTTTTGTCATGTTAGCCACACCAATAGACATGAGGTATCATTGCCTTCTGAGTTTTGTCTTGATTTTCCTGTTGTCATAGTATATTTTTATAGTCAGGCTATATATATATTTATCATTTGCTCCTTTTCCCAGCATATTTCCTGGCTTTGATATTTGTGTTAAAGTTAGGCTCTTCTTTTAAGGGTCAGGGAGGGGAAGAGATTGTGTTCTAAGCTTCAGGCTTTTTTTTTTCTCCTGCTGTTTTTACAGTGGCTTCCTTGAATTTGTAAGTTTTCATTGCTTCCAAGGAGGTCAACTCAAAGGAGAGAAATGTTGTCTTTGCTCTCCTAGTCTGTGCTCTCTTCCTTATCCGATAAGGTCCCCTCTTGTCTGATAGCTAAAAGGAGCAGTTTTTCTCTGTCTTGGAACTGTGACCACAGGTCCTACTTCCTTGTGATCATAAGCACTCCTTGATCTGGAACTGGATATGGGCAATGGAGTTGCAAAACATCTCCCAGTAATGCACCCAGTGTGTATTAGAACAGAGGTCTCCTATAATCTCTTTCTGATCAGTTGCCTAATCCCCTTATTCTCTCTGGATTGAGTTTCTGAAGCTGCTGTTAGTACTATAACAATCACCTCTAAGGCCCACAACTGCTGTTGCTGCTGGGTTTGCTCTGGACCAGCTCCACTCTAGTGTCACAGACTTCTCTTTCTTACCTCCTAAGTTGTCTTGGGCAAAAAAAGTGTCTCATCTTGAACTTTGTTTTGGGCTGTGCCATCCCAGAATTCAGTTTGAAACATTATTTTAAAGGTTTTTTTTGAGGGAACTATTGGAAGATCTGGACTGTGGTGCCTCCTCTACTCTGCCAGATACTCTGACTCTGTATCATATTTTTATAATTTTTAAGAAAATAGTTAGTGATCAGGGAAAGATTGGGTTGGAGGTAGTTGGCAGAATAAAACCCTAAAGAGAGATTGGAGGGGATAAAGTCAAGATCACAGTTGAAGAGTTATCTGTGGAAAGAAAAAGAAACATTCTTAAAGAGAAGTTATTTGGAGATAAATAAAAAACTGAGAATGGAGAGAAAGTAATATAGAGTTGTTGCGTGTGATTTTGTTTTTATCAGTAAACTAAGAGGCAAGTCCATTTTATTGGAATAAAGAAGGCATGAAAGGAAATCTTTCCAGATTTCTTTGCACTGAAAGGAAATCTTTAAAAGACCTTGTTACTTACTGTACAACAGAGGGAATCCACAGTGAAGCCAGAGGTGCCTTTTGTTGGCCTTACATTAGAATCTTTCTGTATCCTCCAGATTTCTCCAAGAGCCAGATCCTTTGCATTTCCTTCTAGGATGATTAGCACCATGTGACCACAATATCTTCTTTGGAGAGGATGATGACAAAACTATTAGCCTCTGTCTTAAATTTGGATGTCTTTGCCAGGGTTATGGGGATTGTCATAGGGGAGCTGTCTCAAATTCTTGGCCCCAAAGATGAGCTAGACAGAACTGTCTGATATTTATAGACTAATATTCTTGGTGGCCAGAAATAAGCTGTCTCTCTGTATTTAAAGTTCAGAGTAGAATCTCTTAACTAGTAAGGTGGTAAAATTAAGAATATAAGGTATACTTTGTTTCATGTGCAATCATGGGCAAGTCCCATAACCTCTTTGAACTTCAGCTTCCTCATGTGAATATGTGAATAATAATACTTGTACCTCCTACCTCAGAGGATCATTACAAGGAAAGCCCTTAGTTAACCTGAATGCAAAATATAGAGTATTTCAATATTTCGTAAAGTTGCATGTAAATTAAATTTTATTTTAATTTACATTTAAAGTAGGAGAAAGCTGCAGGTAAAGGTGTTCCCTCTGGACAGATAATACCTAGAGTATTTTGTTCCATTTATGATATATTTGATAAGAGATATTTCCAAACTGGAGCAATTTCAAAGGAGCGTAAATGAAGGATTTGAGATTGAGATGAAGGATCTCTAATAAGAGTTCTATGAGGAACAATGGAAACAGCTAAGGGCTTTTAGATTGGAGGAGAGTAAGGGTACACATTGGGAGGAAATTATATGTTTAGGTATTTGGATAGCTAATATGTGAAGGAGATAGTAGACTTATTCTGTATTGTAGGCTTAGGATCAATACACGAAAATATACTTGACAAATTTTGGCTTAGTATGAGGAAGACTTTAGCCAAAACAATGAAATGGGTTGTATAACAAGACAGTAGAAGATGGCTATTTGTCAGAGATGTTGTAAAAGACATTTCTATTGAGTGGGACGATGAATCAGATGACCCCTGAAGTTCTTCTAACTATTAAGATGCTATGATTCCGTGAATTTTATCATGAATTCTTTTGTAAAAAACATAATAAAATGAAACCTTATGAAAACTCAATAATCACTCACATATAATAACATAATTTATGTAACATATAATATAACAGATATATTTGTGAATATAGATTTTCCACAGATAGGGGTTTTAAAAAACAAAGTATGCCTGTGGAAGCATACTAAGGAAGATTTAAGTATACTATTTAATCAGTGAAAGTAATTTAATTTTTAAAAAATATACACAAAATTTTGTCTTCTTGAAAGTTACCCTGGGAAATTACTAATAAGACCTTGCATTTGCAAAGCCAAAAAAAGAGATAGCTTAAGGAGGTCTTCTTTACTGTTTTCAAATGTCTGTCATGTGATAAGGTGAATAGAGTCAAGTATCATTATCTCCATTTTAAAGATGAAGAAACTGACCCTCAGAGAAGAAGTAATTTGTCAAGGACCATAAAGCTATCTGGTGGCAGAGATAGGAGCTAAGTCTTCTGATTCCCAGTTTAATGTCTTCTTCACCCTGCCTGTGACATTGCAGTACATTGGTCAGAAGCTGAGATGAACCTCTGAAAGTCTGACTTTGGTTATTCTATGAATGCCAGGTGTACCAGTTACTTGACATTTACAATAGGTTGCACTTAGTGCTCCCCTTTTCAGTCCTATGAAATAGAAATGATAGGACCACTAAGCTTTTTGGTATGTCATGACAAGTATTAAGGACACTTGCCTAAAAGTTTGGGAGCTCCCAAGGGAAAGATGCTGAATCAACTGAGGAAGCGGCAATGGTGCCTGACTCCAAAAGCATTTTGGAGTCCTCGGAATGTTTAAGATGAGGTTCTTCTGATGCTGTCAGTAATAAAGCACCCAATGATTGAAGGTAGACTCATCAAATGTATCAAACTTTGCTGAGGTGAAGAGGACTAGAGTGAGACTTCAATATCATTAAACTGGGATGAAAACTCATCTCTCATTCAAGCTAAGCAGTGTGACAAGCTGCCAAATGAGAGAACTCCATTTCCTTCATGGAGGAAAACCTTCTGGTGCCTGATGAGGTCTCTGTGGTTGCTTTAATGCTCCATCTGCTCAAGTGGAGGGAGACCTGAGAGCTCTTCTGGCACGATTTGTTTCCCTTAGGATGAGCACCTTTCTCCCACTTGGCAACCAACCCTATCGTTTACTAAACAAATCCAAGCAGAGGCGTACTAAGGCAGAAGGTTTTCTGCACAGCCTATGTATCAAGACTTCAGGACTGGGCCAGACAAGTGAAGTAGACACATTGGCCTTGGGGACGGGGTGTGGGGAAGGAGCAGATGGGCAAAAAAGGATGATGCCAGAAGGAAACACCTGCCTGAGATTTCAGCTGTGGGATCCCCACAATCTGATTTCCAGCCAAAGACTGTGTCAGAAATGACGATCAGGTACACCCATAGACAAATATCCTTGTTAAAAAATCCAAAGCAGATATTTTTCTCAAGTCCTTATTAATTATTTGGTCACCAATATATTCTTTACCAATCCTTCAAGGCCCATCTGGAGCCCCACATCCTCTATAAAGTTGTTCTTGTCTCCTCTAACACTATTCCTAGACCTGATTAAGGGGGCTATCAATAGAATTGTAGATAAATGACCTTAGGCATCATCTAGTCCAATTCCCTTATTTACTGATGAAGAAATCAAGGCCTGAAGACATTACATGACTTCTCCAAGGTCATACAGACAGTAAGTATAACAGCTAGGATTCAGACTCAGTTCCTATGACTGCAAGTTCAGTGTTGTTTCCATGACCTCATGCTACCTTGGTGATTGATTCCAAAAGCTGTTGCCTGATTTCCCTAGTTTCTTCATGCCAACTCCCTTTAGCATCATGGAGGGTGTGTTACTAAAATTATACTTATGACTGTTACATACCAAATGTTTGTTAATTGTTAAGTATTAGTGATTTTTTTTCTTTCTGTGAGGTGATGTAGAGCAGAAAGCATCACTATTTTTCTCTTGAAGATTCTTCCAATTGATGGGTAGGTATAGAGTCATACTGCTTTGGTGGTCTAATACCTGTAAGCTAGAACAGAGTGGAACAGGGTGAGGTAGAATTGATAGGTGAAGAGGAAAAGACAAAGGAGAGGATAGAGATAATCCAGATACTGCCAGCTCAGGAAATGGCCACACCAAAATCCCCAAGCAACCAACTACAATTACCTGTTGCAGACTCCAGATGTGTCGCATAGGTGAGCAGAATGAAATAATTTGAGGCAATTTCTGTTCTGGAGAAAAGCAGCAACTTAAGTCAGTAGTCTGATGCACCAATTTACTTCATGGCTCTGGCTAAGGACAGATTTCTGCTTCCTTTTCTCTCATGCAGTAACTGAACTATTATTAGGCCAAAGTAGAATAAATACGCAAAATTAATTAGACTACTTATTGCTATCTTTGATTTTGCTATAATATAAATGAAAAGCATTTATTAAGCCCTTACTATGTGCAAGTTCATTGTGCAAAGACAAGACAAAAAAGAAACAGTCCCTGCCCACAAAGAGCCTATATTCTAATAGGAGATTCAGCACATAGATGGAAGTAGTGGCCATGGAAGAGAATTTTGGTTTGGAGAGTCACAGGAATGAGGAGCTGATCTATAGGGTGACTGATTTATGTGACCTTTCTGCTGCCAATGAATGTACTGACTTGATGAATGTTCCAGAGTGAGATGTAGAAGAGATGTACAATGGTAAAGCAGAATGATAGTGGCTAGAGTGGGCTGGAGTATGATGAACTTTCACATGTGGGACAGCATGGCCCCACGACAGTCCCTCATTAATAAAAGATGGGTAGATAAAGTGATTGTTTTCCCCTGGCTCTGTCTGTGATAGATAGCTCTTTGAATTGCTTCTTTTGTACTTCTGATGACTAATGAGCAAAGGAAAGCACCTCCCTAAGTGGAGCTGCCCTAGAGTTACAGAAAGTGGAGGCCACTGGGTCTTAGAACATTTCCAGGGCACTTAGAGTGTCTTGTAAATGTCACATAGCCAATATGGGTCAAAAAGAAGTTGAACCCAGATCTTTATGACCCCTAAGCCTGCCCTCTATTTATATCTCCATATTTCCTCTTAGATCTATGTATTCTATTCAGCTAAAAAGGTCTACATTGGTCTGTTTGTAATAGGGAAAAGAAGAGATAGAAGGAAGGAGGTTTCTGTCTTTGTGTTCAGAAGCTGAAGAAAACAGCTCTGCATATTCTGTGCTGGTCTTGGATGTTGTGTAATAAATGTCTGGTTAGGTCCAAGAAAAGATGTTGGTTATTTAGAGAATCCAAAGAACCTTCCACTTTAATTTGGAATCCATGACCTCTGTGTAGGAAAGTCTGCCCCTAACATGCTGTTATGTGCAGTCTTGGACAAGTCCCTTTATTTTTCCAGATGCCTGCTTATTCAGTTTGAAGCAAAAAAGAGTTGGAATTGGCATTTTCTAGCTGAGTGGTTTTGTTGTTGTTTTGCACATATCTTCCTCGTAAACCTGCTTTTGTTGTTCAGTCATTTCAGTTATATCTTATCCTTCATGACCCCAATCAAGGTTTTCTTTGCAAAAATATCGGAATGGTTTGCCAAATCATTCTCCGGCTCATTTTACATATGAGGAAATTGAGGCAAACAGGGCTAAGTGACATGCTCAGGGTCACTCATCTAGCCACGTGTCTGAGGGTGGATTTGAACTCAGGAAAATGAGTCTTCTTGACTCCAGGCCCAGAATTCTATCTATTGTGCCACCTAGCTGCCTCATGCCGGCTGTTGGAGGTCATTAAAAATTAATCATACAATTTAGACTATTTTTTTTAAAACAATCCAATAACTTTCTATGTGAAAAGCTCAAAATACTCCCCAAATTGAATTGTAATGAAGCCAAACATTCAGGTGACACAGGATTTTACAAAATGCATTTTAAGTGTGTATTTTTGAATGTATTTCTATTAAATAGATTTCATTTTTTTATTTGAAAAACCATTGTGGGATGTCTCCTTCTTGAGAGAGACTCTATTTCTCATACACATGACAAGTAAGGTAGATTTTATGTATAGGCTGAGTATGTGGTTTCCTAGGTGATATGATTTGAAGCATCCTGTCTGAATGACTCTATGTCCAAGAATATGTCCTTCACTGACCTGCTATTATGCTGAAAATCTACTCTTAGAGATGCATTTCTTTGGGTTAAGACTTTGCAGTTCCAATAGCCCCTTTCCAAAATGTAAATTTTTCTGGCTATGGTAACCAATTTTAAATCCTGAATACAAATTAGCTTACAAAATTAATCTAACAAAGTTAAAAGTGAATGGGAGATTGAATAGGTTGCAAAGATGGAATCCTGTTAGGAAAGGTAGATGTGGGTGGGAAACCATGATAGGAGAATCCTAGGGAACCAGGGAACAAATGAAGTCACTGAGGAATGAGAGGGTATTCAAGAAAAATGCTCTATTTAAAAAATGTGGGAGGAAGCTGGGTTGCTCAGTGGGTTGAGAGCCAGGCCCAGAGATAGGAGGTCCTGGGTTCAAATCTGGCCTCAGATATTTCCTAGCTGTGTGACCCTGGGCAAGTCACTTGACTCCCATTGCCTAGCCCTTATCACTTTTCTGCCTTGGAACCCATACCTAGTATTGGTTCTAAGACAAAAGGAAAGAGTTTTTTTTTATTAAAAAATAATAAAAATATGGAAAAGTATGACCTACGGAAAAGTAGGTACCATGAATACTTGTTGGATTGTATCTGCTCATGTGTAATTGCTCTCTAGCATTGTTAGTCACCGTGGGAGAACTCCAATCACTCAGATTATAGGGACACTATTTAGTACATGCAAAAAAGAAAAAAAGACAATAGATAATTTAGTCTTTCACATAATTTTTCACCAAATGTGTGTGTGTTTCAATTAAATACATATTTATTAGGTACCTACTGTGTGCATTGGTAAAAATAATAGTTAACATGTAAGGCTTTTTGATCCTCACAATTTGATGGTTCAATATGCAATCTGGGGGTATCTCTCACAAAATCTCTCTGGTTCATATCTCCATCTTGGATACCTTTGCATTTAACATGTCTCTCGTGAAAAATTGCTCTCTCACTTTTCTTTCCAAAAAATAGGCACTTCCTTGTAAATCATTCAGTCAACTGAGACAATGAGCATAAACATACACTTTAGATAGCTTCATGCTAATAGATTAATATCAGAGACCATAGACAGTCAGGAAAACCTTTTATCCATTCCCAGAGGGAATATACAATCCTCCTGACTTATAGTACTACCCTTTGTAGTTCTTCATTATTAGGGAGTCAATCAATAATCTTCTCCTAGTGGGTCCTACTTTCCTATGAGAAAAGAATCAGAATTAGATTGTGAAAACCAAAAGACTTACATGGTTCACACAGCCCACAGTACTAACCAAGGTCTGCTCTTCCCCATTAAAGCGGTGTGTACTTAATTGCTCTTTAGTGTGCATGATTCCCTCAATGCATTCATCTCTCTCTCTCTCTCTCTCTCTCTCTCTCTCTCTCTCTCTCTCTCTCTCTCTCTCTCTCTCTCTCTCATCTTCCTTTATCTAAGCAGTGATACTTCTTGTTGAGATTCTGTCTTTCTGTCTCTATTTTTCTATCTCTGTCTTTCTCTTCTTGCCTCCTCTCCCATATCTGCTGTGATGCTCCTTTGTTGAGACTCTTTTGTTGAGACTCCATTTCCCTTGCCTTTTTCTGTAATTAAGACTGTCTTTCTTGCCTCATTCTCTCATCAAAGCTCTGTCTCTCTGCACAGTTGCTTAGGTACACTGGCCTTAGGTCTCTCCTTCCTTCTTTGGGCCACCATTTTACCCAAGTCTGAGTAGAGTGCCGGTCCTGTCAGTGTCTCTGACACCATTTCAGCTTTTCCATCTTACCTTGCCAACTTGGTACACACTTTTCCCTATATAAGCACCATGTGGATTTCAAGCCTCTTTTCAAGAAGATTCCCTCCTGTGTATTTGCTCTGGCCATTCTTTATGAAGAGGCAGGATGGACTTCCCTGCCTCCTACTTACACATGTATCATTTCATTTGAATGCCCTATAACTCTTGTGATATACATACTAAAAATATTATTCCCATTTTACATATGTAGAAATAGAATCTTAGCAATATTAAGTGACTTGCCCAGGGACATAAAGCTAGTAAGTGGCAGAACCAGGACTCAAACCAGTGTCTTTTTGACTCCAAGTTCATTTACCCTTAAATTTGAGATAGAATGCTGGCTCTAGAATCAGAAAGCTATAAGTTCAAATACAGCCTTAGACACTCTAGGCAAGTCACTTAACCTGTTTGTTTTATTTTTCTCAACTGCAAAATGGGGGTAAAGACAGCAATTATCTCACAGGGACATCTTGAGGATTAAATAAGAATATTTGTAAAATGTGAGCCTGCGAGCAGTATATAAATGCTTTGCATTGCTATTATTATTGTTATTATTTTTAATGGGAGTAACCTTGAATGGAGCCATGGGGCATAAATTCAGATAGATTTTATCTTGTTGGAAAGACTTTGAGTAGAAACCTAGGAACTGATGCTGTCTATTGTCTCAGGCTTGACCTATTACATTGAGAGATACTCATGAGCAGTAGGTGAACCATTAAGAGAAGAAGTATTTGACTATGTTAATCCATGAAACCATGTATTAGGAGGTCACAATCTACATTAGTGGAGAGGGTCCCCTCATCAATGAAATTAAGCAAATTCTTGAAGTATTAGTGCTTGTATTATTTAGATCGGATTTCTTAACCTTTTCTATGTCATGTGCCCCCTTGGCTATCCAATGAGGTCTAGTATGAATTGTGTTTTTAAATGCACAAAATAAAATGAATAGGATTACAGAGAAAACCATTAATTTGAAATGTAGTTAGCAAACTATTTTTTAAAAAACAAGTTCTTGTAGCCCAAGATAAGAATGTCTGATTTATACCATGGATATGTACTGTGGTCTTTGGATTGCGGAGATTTCTAGTCTACTTGGAACTGCAACCATCTCAGTTTGATTTCACTACCATTGTACAATTTTTCTTTTAAAATTGAGGCAAATTAAAATGAAATTCTCCTTCAGAAAAGATGTTGGAAATTTTCTCAACACCTCTTGACATCAGTAGAAACACTCTTGGGTGTTGCAAAATCCACAATGGTAATTACCACTGAAGTTTGCTAAAGTATGCCATAAACCTTTAGCTGAAGTACTTAACCAAGTCCCCTCAGAATTGGAGAATCAAAGTAAAATGGATACTCATTCGGCAGAACCATGTAACCTAAAAATTTCCTGGCCAGGCTACCCCCTAGTTAAACAGTTTTGGAAGCAGCCATTTCTCTCTTCTGGTCTCCAGGGAATCAGTCCAGTAAGTACTGGATTGTATCCCTCATATTAACATCTGCCTGAAACAAATTCACTCACAACTCCTCCACTGACCCAGATTTTCTCTAAAAGTCAAACAAGAGTATGGAAAAATCATGGTATAAGAAAAATTTCCCAAGTTCTTTGCCTAATTTTTTCAAGAGGCCTGCCTCTGTCTTTTGGGCCCCAGGTCCATGGACCACTAAGCTAGCAGATAAATAAAATCCGGTATGATTCTTTGACTTCAAAGTCAATCTCTTCCATGTGTGGAAAAGATAGGGTAGGGTGTGGGAAGGGAATGGGAATTGGGGATAGAGAATAATTTTTTACTGGCGGGGGGGAGACTAAATGACCTAATGGATTTTTTTTTCCATTCCTAACTTCAGGGATTCCATGATTAATTCAGACATCTGGTTTACCTCTCCAGTGAGATACCATTTTATTAACTACCGTGTAGGAAACTGTCTTGTTATCCCAGACAGAGAAATAGTCACTCCCTGCTTCCTCAAAATGTGCAATTCAGCCAAGCTAATAACTTTCCATAATCTTTTCTAACTGGCCTAATGCTGACTTCTTTGGAAAGAAACCCAATAAGGACCTGTCAAAAAGACCTGAAAAATGGTGTGTGTGTGTATTTCAAACAAAAGCAGAAATTTATGGGGAAAACTTTTCTCATAGATACTGGAAATTTCTGGGCATACCACCAAGTACATATCCATGCTTGTAAACAGTATTGTTTTACTGTTATTGATATAACAAACAAGCACTTTCATGTTTGCCACAGGCTGTGTGTCATTTGTCTCCTTTTGGAACAGCTTGTTCTGATAGATCTGAGGATCGGAAAGGGATGAGGAAGAATAATTTAATATTCAAGCCAATCCAGTTCAAATCATTCCAATCAACATCTATTAAGTGCCTAAAATGTATAAGGCACTATGCTAGGCACTGGGGATACAAATATAGAGATGAAAAAACCCAACCCAGAACAAAACCAATCCCTGCCCTCAAGAAATTCACATCTTTCCTGAGAATAGCTATCTTCTGGAAATAATGATGGAGACTATGACCAAGAAGGTCATATCCTGTACAGATCCAGTATTTTCAGGGGTGGGGGTGGGGTTAAAGTAGAGGATGATCTAAGTGCTGACAGCTTCATTCCTGGCAGGATAGTTTGCAAAATCTTGAAAAACCCTAGAGTATAATGGGGCTCAAGGGGCAAGCCTAGCCCCTAAAGTTGCCTCATTTTCCTTGCTTCTAGGAAATGGAGTTATAGAACTCAAGAGATAATTGTTTTTGAAACAGGAACAAACTATGGTTTGGACTTAAGATGTAGGGGAAGGGGATAGTTATCAGCTCCTTGGAAACAGGAGAGGTGGAGAGAGCAGGGTGAGAGTCAGACTAAAGCTAAACCAGGAATGGAGAGTTTAGGAGCTGAGTGGAGTGACTTGCATACTAAAGGTGCACCTATATCAGCCCACACCAAAGGTCTGGAGAAAGGTGAGGCAGAGGGATAGAATATCTTTCTCCTCTGTACCCATATTGACTGTTTCCCTGACCACACCCTTGGCATAGCCCTAGGATTTAAAACCTAGAGTCCTTGGTTTGGGGGAATATTTATTATTGTGTCATTTTTAAGTGCTGTCTGACTCTTTGAGGTTTTCTTAGCAAAGATAGTGGAGTAGTTTTCCATTTCCTTCTCCAGTTCATTTGACAAATGAGGAAACTGAGGCAAAAAGGATTGGGTTTCCGGACCAGGGTCACATAGCTAATGTTAGAAGCTGGATTTGAACTCAGGAAGATGAGTCCTCCTGACCTTAGGCATATTGCTCTATCCCTCTATCCATATAATCTGTGTCTAAATTCTGATGAACAAAGAGGAGATGCACTGACTACAACTTAGTTGCTTATTCTGCCTTTCTCTTTACTACTCCTTATTTCTAAATCTCATTAAAGTTTTTTTATCTTCCACTCAAGCAAGTTAACTGATATTTGTTTAACATCTATTGGGTGGGAAGCCTGTGTGAGCTAATATAGGGTGGGAAGGAACACAGATATATAAGCTTTAGGCTCTGTATTTTTTACCAACTTCCCTTAGCAATAAAGGCTAGGCAATGAAGATTAAGTGACTTGCTCAGCATCACACAACTAGGAAGTTTCTGTGTCCAAATTTGAACCCAGAACCTCCTCTCGATAGGCTCTTCTTCTACTGAGCCACCTTGCTTACCCCTGAGACCCATATTTTTAACACAATATACTTCCAGTGATGCTATGTAGCTATTAATATAGAATGTTGCCATTTCCTGGGAATGTCATGGAAAGGGCAATGTAGAGATGCATAGTAGGATGCAGAGTAAATCTTACTTTCAAACATATTATTAGTGGAAGAAATGATTACACCAGAACCAATATCAATGATATATTTAAAGAAGTGGATTAGTCATTTGGAGAGATTGCCATATAACCACTAGACAACCTGTGGCCTCAACTAATATCAACACAATGTCAAGAGACTTAGAAGAAGGTCTTCAGATGATTGAGAGGATTTATTGTGGAAGATTTATGGGAAGGCAGTATGGGCATGTATTTCACAGGATGAGAAGGTGAAGACGGATTACAGAAATATAGATTTGGAACTGGGACTTTAGAAGTCTTCAAATGCAACTCTCTTATTTTACAAATTAAGTAACTGAAGTCCAGGGAGTTTAAATGACTTATCCAGATTCACCCATCTACTGAAGCTCTGAGACTAGGTTTTTTTGAGGCTAGGTCTTTCTGACTCCAAATACAGTGCTCTAATTATGATACCACACTGTCTTGATTTACCTGAATGACTGCTCTGATGAGATCCCAGATCCATGGAAGCATTGAAATATCTCAGGGTTGTTGAGGGAAGTGCCTTATAATCCTTTAAACATGCTGTGAATGTGAGAGATCACTATACTGTGGTTAGAAATGCTATTTTTTCAGATTATATGCAAAAGTTCGAATCCTTGAAGGTCTCTGCTTCAAAAATTCATTAATAAATAATGACTCACATTTCTCCAGCACTCTGTGGCTTCAAAAGCACTTTCCTCACAACAGCCCTGTGAGGCTCCAAGAATAGGTATTTTTGTTCCAATTTTATAGTTGAGGGACTTGAGGCTCACAGTGATTTTCCCAAGTAATAACTTATTTGCTATATTATGCAGGACAGGTTGAGTCAAGGATTACATGCATTTGAGATGGTCCATTTCACATTCTCCACCTGACATCATGTAAGCCAATGATAGCCTCCTGACCAGCAACCTAACCTGGTACCCTGGAAACTCCTCTTTCCATATCCTTCTCTACATGATCCTGTGGAGGTTCTAAGGTAGAAAAGTAGTAATGGCTAGACAATGAGGGTCGACTTGCTCAGAATCACACAGTTAGGAAATGTCTGAGGCAAAATCTGGAGCCAGGAACTCCTGTCATGTACACCACATGGCTATAGATTTTATTCTGATTGATTTGTCTCAAAGATATTTACATTTATAAGAACAACAACCACAAAATGGCACTAGGAGTCAGAAGGAGATTTAATGAAGCCTGACATTCTTTCTGTCATTGGACCCAAGTATTTACTTTAAAAAATTTTTTATTAAAAAAAACCAAAAAACTTCTTACCTTCTATCAGTCCTGTGTATTGGTTCCAAGGCCAAAGAGTGGTAAGGGCTAGGTAATGGGAGTTAAGTGACTTGTTCAGGGTCACACAGCTAGGAAGTATATGAGGCCAGATTTGAACCTAGAACTTCCTATCTCTAGGCCTGTTCTCAATCCATGGAGCCAACTAGCTTCCCCCAGCATTTATTTTCAAAATTCATGTTTATTATGACTAGTATACACAAAAATATCTTGGTTTTCCTTAATATACAGTGCAGTGGAAAGAATATTGTTCTTGGATTCATAAAGTCTGGGTCCTAGTCCTGAATAGTTATGTAACCCTAAACTTCTGAGCCTTGGTTTTTTCAACCATAAAATGAGAGCTAATACTGCCTGCCCTATCTACCTCAGAGATCCATTGAGGATCAAATGACATATTATATAAAAATACTGTAAGTTGAAAATTATAGAGAACATATTACATCATCTTTTACAATGAATTCAAAATAGATATATGGTCTGAAAAGTGAGGATCACACCATAAAAAAATGAGAAGAGAAACAGATTGTATACCTTTCACAGCTATGTATGGGGATGAATCTTTATCAAACAAGTGATTGCTGCGCCATAAGATATGATGAGCCAATTAATTTAAAAAAAAACTTGGAAAGAACTACATGAGATAATGAAGAGAGAAACAAACAGAACCAAGAGAACATTATATACAGCTATAGATTTAATATTTGAAGATTAACTTGTGAATGTTCGCCTTTAGAGAATAAACTGAGAATTGAAAACATAAAAGATATTATCGAGATCTTATGCCTTCTATGTTATGTGGGGGGAGGTAGAGGCTGAATAAAAATTTTTTTAAGTATTGAATAAAAAAACAAGTGATAGGGGCAACTAAAAGATAAAAAAATCATTTTGATTGCATGAAATTGAAAGGTTTATTTATAAAAATAGATATGTCTAGGATAAAAAGGGAAAGGATCAATTGAGAATATATCAAATATCTCTCTTAAGGACTTGAGATTCAAGACAAATAGGCAACTACATATACACATAGATCGATATTCAAACATATATGTATAAATACATGAATACATTTCTGCATACATTTATGTTTATACTAACCTACATATACATACATAAATATATAACAAATATATATATAGATACAAAATCTATAAATAAAACACAGAAGCCATACCCTAATAGAGTGGTCAAAGGAATGAATAAATAGTTCTCAAAAAAGGAATTGTAAATTAATAATAACCATATGAAAGAAGAACAGAAATAACATACAATAAGAAAAATGCAAATCAGAGTTTTACTTTAAACTCAACAAATTGGCAAAGATGGCAAAAGTTGGGAATCTTCAATGTTGCAAGCATTCTGGAAAAATAGGCTCACTCATGCATGGTGGGTGAAGCTGTGAATTAGTGCAATTTTGGAAAGCAAATTAGTATCGTGTAAACAAAAAGTCTAGAATATCTATAACTTTGACATGGAGTTTACACTGCTAGGCATATATATCAAAGAGGTCATTGGCAAAATGAAATATATATATATGTATATATATATATAATTTACAGCAGTACTTTTCACAGTGGAAAAGAAATGGAAAACTAGTGGATGTTCTTCTATTGGGGAATGACTAAACAAATTGTGGTTCATGAATTTTGTAAGATATTAATGTTTTATAAGAAATAACAAGCATAATAAATTCCTAAAAAGCATGGGAAGACTTAGATGAACTGATACAAAGTAAACCAGAGCAACCCAGGAAAACAGTATCTACAACTACAACAACATGAATGAAAAGGACCACAACCACAATACAATGTAAACTGAATATTGTAAAAATATAAAAAAAAAAACAAATGTAGCCCCAGAGAAGAGATATGAGAAAATATCTTCTCCAACTCTACTGCTTTGTAGAGATGGGACTCCCTCAGTGTGGAGCATTGTCCAGAATGTCAGATTTTTTCAATGCATTGAAGAGTTTTGGTGACTTTTTTCTTCTGTCTCTTTAAAAAAGTTATTTATTATTAGGTATGGGGTTGCTATGGCTTCTGAGCTAAAAGAATGACTTTTATATTTTTAAAATAAAATAAATTGTATTTTGTTGTTGTTCAGTTGTTTTTCAGTCATTTCTGACTTTTTGTGAACCTATTTGGGGTTTTCTTAGAAGGTATACTGAAGCAGTTTACCATTGCCTTCTCCAGCTCATTTTACATATGAGGAAACTGAGGCAAACAGAATTAAATGACTTACCCAGAATCACACAGCCAATAAATGTTTGAAGCCAGATTTGAACTTAGGAAGCTGATTTCTGGACTTTAGGCCTGGTAGTCTTATTTACTGTGCCACCAAGTGCCCTTACTGCATTTTAAAATATATTAAAAATGCCTACCTCTTAAAAGAAGGAATGACTCTCTGGGATGAGGAGTGGAAGAAGAAGGTAGTACACAGGGGGAAATCTGGGGAATTTAAAAATAAAACATATTAATTAAAAATCTGTAATCAAAAAAAGGAAATTGTAAATTACTACATGCATTTAAATGCCTTTTATGCCATTTAAACATCTCTCTTTCACTAATTCATCTAAATCCTTCTTGAGCTCATTGATATTTTCCCTTTGGATGGTGTTTCAGTGTTCCAGATGAAGAGCATCCTTAAATAGGGATGACCTTAGAAGTAAGTAAGTGATAGTCTAATTTGTATGATTTAAGGGAGTACTAGGAAAGTTCTTTCATCCAAAAATACTTTCCCATCAATCATTCAGCAGTGACAAGGAGAAATTTCACCATTATAGATTCATTCTTTTGGGTGATTGCATTATCTTTTTTTTACAATGCAAATATTTCTGTAAGTCACCAGCACCAGCAATTAAGATTTAAACAGTTAAATTATAAGATCATGTAGAGCACATGACAAAATTTCATCTGATGTTTGTGTGGATAAAAGAGACATAGCTTAGGGTAGAATAAAAGATGTTTGAATGACCTGATCCAAAGAGTAGTCATTAATAGATCAATGTCAGCTTGGAAGGAGACTGCTAATAATATTTCCCAGAGATATGGCCTTGGCCTTGTTCTATTTATCATTTTATCAATAAGTTGGATGAAAGCAAAGATAGAATGTTTATTAAAGCTCCAAATTCCAATGCAGTGAAAAGGAAGGGAAGAAGGGAACAAGCTATTTATCAAGCACCTTCTATGTGCTGGATATTATGCCAAATGATTTTCAAATATTATCTCAATTGATCCTTACAACTCTGGGAGGAAGATATTATTATTATCCCCATTTAACAAATGAGGAAACAGAAACAGATAGCAGTTAAGTGATTTGGCCAGGGTCACACATCTAGTAAAGCTTTGAAGCCAAATTTGAATTCAGATCTTTCTGATTCCAGCTCCAGTGAACTATTTAGCTGCCTCGCCAGAAAAATAGATCTAGTCAAATAAGATAAAATTTAATAGAAATAAATGTAAAGACCAAATGGTGGATTAAAAAAGAACCAATTGTACAAGTAAAAGTTGGAGGAGTCATATAATGACAACAAATAATTTACACCAAAGTTTTCTAGAGGATTCAGAGGATTGCAAACTCAGCATTGACCAATACTGTGATGTGACAGAAAACAACCTAATGCCATTTTGTGCTGCAGGTATAAATGAGAGGCAGAATGTTAGAAGAGAGGGAGAGCTGGCTCCAAGCCAAGACAAACTGGGGTCCAGGGTGGCCTTTCACAGGTTGTATGACTGCTCAAATTATTTAATTTCTCAGTGCTCTAGGCTCATGTGGAAAAGCTAGCACAGAGTTCAAAGATGCATGGGGACCAGGGACCAAGAAAAGAGCAGGAGGAGGAACAGGTAGGGCTGGAGCCAGCCACATTGGGGTCAAGATAGAACTGAAGGGATGGGTGATACTGGAGGCCAACGACAGATGAAAGGCAAACATACAGTGGATAGACATACAGGTGGGTGGATGGTGTGGGCCAAAGGTCTTTTCTCTCTGCTCCTCTGGGTCTCAAGCCAGGCCTCTAATCTGCAGTGCTGTTCTGCTTTCACTTGGAGAGTTTTTTAAAGTTTTTTTTTTAAACCCTTTTACTTCGGTGTATTGTCTCATAGGTGGAAGATTCGTAAGGGTGGGCAATGGGGGTCAAGTGACTTGCCCAGGGTCACACAGCTGGGAAGTAGCTGAGGCTGGGTTTGAACCTAGGACCTCCTGACTTTCACTCCACTGAGCTACCCAGCTGCCCCGTTAAAGGTTTTTTTTTTGATGGTAGCTGCAGGGTGGGAGGCCACAGAGCACCAAACTGAGGGGCAGGAGAGAAGAGAGAGCACGGTACTATAGAGTAGAGTTAATATAGTTGACCCAGCAATACCACTATTGGGTTTATTCCTTACAAGTGACTGGGGAAAAGGAAAAGAACCTCTATGTTCTAAAATATTTATAGGAGTTTTCTTTGAGATGGCAAAAAACTGAAAATCGAGGGGATGCCCATCAATTGGGGAATGGCTAAACAAATTGTGGCCTATGATTGTGACAGAATATTAATACATCATGGGAAATGATGAGCCGGTTAACTTTGGAAAAAACATGGAAAAATCTATATGAGATTGTGAAGAGTGAAGCAAGCAGAATCAAGAGAACATTATATGCAGCAACAAAAATTTTGTTTGAAGAATAATTGGTGTTTTGTCCACCTCCAGAGAAAGAACTGATGAACAGAAACAAGCATAACATGGTTTTTTATATGCACTTTTTGGTCAAGTGATACCTCCTCTAGCGTGTGAGAGAGATGCAGGTGAACTTTAATGTAACAAATGAAAATTTTTAAATGATATAGAAATTAATATAAGTGGGTTTTTTGGATTGCAGATTTCTTTTAAAATTCTTTACTTAAGGTTGAATTTGCTTAATGTGAATTTATATAAAGCTAGAACTGTCTGTACTAGGAAATCAGAATGGTAAGATGGGTTGAAACCTCATTAATAAAGGGTTTTTAATGTCCTAACTGAGGAGCTTGCATTTTATTCTTTTTTTTTTAAACCCTTACCTTCTGTCTTGGAGTCAATAGTGTGTATTGGCTCCAAGGCAGAAGAGTGGTAAGGGTGGGCAATGGGGGTTAAGTGACTTGCCCAGGGTCACACAGCTGGGAAGTGTCTGAGGCCAGATTTGAACCTAGGACCTCCTGTCTCTAGGCCTAGCTCTCAATCCACTGAGTTACCCAGCTGCCCCCCTTTGCATTTAATTCTTGAGGTAGCATGGAACCATCAAAGCTTTTTGAGTATTTGGAAATGACTGATTATCTTTCTGTTTTAGGGATATCAATTTGGTAGCCATGTGGAGGATGGATGGGAGAATGAATGGACTGGATACAGAGAGACTAATAAGTATTTGTAATGGTCTAGGTAAGAGGATATGAGGGTCAGAACTAGGCTGGTACCTCTGAGATTGTAGAACAAGGGATGAATACAAAGAATATTGTAGAGGCAAAACTGATAAGACTTGTCAAATGATTGAATATTAGATGAATGGATAGGGAAAGAGATGGATCAAGGAGGATTACAGATTGCAACCTGGATGAGTGGAAGGATGATGGTGCTTTCAACAGAAATCTGGAAGTGAGGAAGAGGAATTAGGTTTAGGGGAAAATCAATAGATAGATCAGCCATTTATTAATCTTCTCCTATGTGTCAAAGTCCTTCAAAAACTAGCCCTCTCCTACCTTTCTTACACATTACTCCCTAATACCTATTCTTCTATCCATTAACGCTGGTCTTCTGGCTGTTCCACAAACAAGACCCTCAATCTCCCAGCTCTGAGCATTATCCAGTTTATCTTTTATGCTTGGAATACTTTCCCTCCATAAGTCTGACTACTGACCTCACTGGCTTCATTTAAATCCCAAGTAAAATCTCACTTTCTATAGGAAGCTTTAACTAATACTTCTCAATCCCAGTGTCTTTTATTCATTGATCATCTACCATTCATTCAGTAGTTGCTTGCTTTGTATATATTTGAGTGATGTCCCCTAATAGATTGTAAGTTTTTTGAGGCCAGGGACTAGTTTTTGCCTCTTTTTTATATCTCCAGTGTATAGCACAATGCCTGGCACAAAGTAGGCACTCAAATAAATTTTTGAATGAATGGTGTCAGGCACTGTGCTAGGTGCTAGGGACATCAAACAAAAATGAAACCACCTCTACCTTGAAAGTGATTACATTCAGTCAAAATGATGATTAGGTTAACTTTGGAAAAACATGGAAAAACCTACAAAATTATGAAGAATGAAACATAAATATACCTAAATTAGTGTATACAAAATAAATACAAGGTAAATTTTAGGGAGGAGGCAGCTGGGAGATCAGAAAAATTAATTAGTTCTTTTTGGGAATATATTGAAAACAAGATGCCTACAAGGTATCCATATGGAGAAGCAGAGCATTCAGGAATAGGGATCTAGAGAGTATCTAGAAATGAGGGAAAGAAGTACAGATTTGGAATTCACGTGAATAGAGATTATAATTGAACACAAAGCAGCTGATGAGCTCACCAGAAAAAGAGGGCTCAGGTCTGAAATTTGTGATGTGTCACACACAGGATGATGATGCAGCAAAGGACAATGAGTAGTCTGTTAGGGGGAGGAAGAAGAGGAGGAAGAGGAGAAGGAGGAAAAGGAAGGAGAGAGAGAGAAACTGTCATAAGACCCAAGGATAGGAAAGAATCCAGGAGGAGGGGGCAGTAATGTCAAACACTGCTAGGAGGTCAAGAAGAATGAGAAGTGAGAAAAAGTCATTTGATTTAGAAATTAAGATACTGTTGCAAACTTTGGAAAGAACAATTTTAGTTGAGTAGTGGGATTTGAAGCCAGATTGCAAAGGGTTGAGAAGTGAGTGGGAAGAGAAGAAATGGTGGAGGCTTTGGGTGCAGATGACTTTTTCTAGGAATTTGGCTGTGAAAGAGAGAACTACAGAATGACATTTTCAGAGGATGTTAGCAAGATTAGATAAAAGTTCTTTTTTTTAAAGGTTGAGGGAGATCTGGGCCTGGTTGCATTAGGGTAGGAGTTATAGAGATTAGAGATGAGAGGAAGATGACTGAATGGGCAAGCTTGAGGAAGAAGGAAGGTTTGGACTCAAAGTCCAAAGGAGAGGTTTTGGCTATGATGAGGATAAAGGCTACCTTTTCAGAGATCTTTGGAAAGGAGGAGAGAATGGGGAGTTTTGATGATAAATAGAATTGGATCCAAATAGGAGCTCATGCTGGATAACCTCAATTTTCTTAGTAATGTGTGATGTGAGGTCCTTTGCTTGGATAGGGGTGATGGTATTAGTGTCTGGAAGAGAAAAGAGAAGGTTTGGAACAGATGCTACAGATAGTGTAATATAGTCTATTAGGGAGGAGTAAAGGAATCACAGTACAGCTGTGAGGGTCCAGCTGAGATTAAATAACATAAATGTCTAGCTAATCCAGTCAACATGGTTATGTGACTTCCTCCAGCTGTGTTTAGCAGCAAAGGAGAGGAGAAGTTGAATGGTGGCAAGAATTGTTGCTTGAGGTTTGAAAAAGGAGGAGCAGCAAAAAATGGCAAAAGAATTCTAAAGACCAGGACAGTGTAAAGGTGAATTGCCCAAACATAAGGATTGACACTGTAAGTAGAGGAAGTGAGGTCAGAACAGAGATATGTATTGGACAGACATGGAGAGGTAGAGGGATGATGATGAATAATGAGGAGGAGGAAAGCATGTATTTTGGAGGGATGAGACACTAGGAGATACAGGATAGGAAGTTAGAGTTAGACACAGGAATTTTGGAATTCTGGAGAGAGGATGTGTAACATTTGCAGATGACATCCAGCTCAAGGATATGACTACTCTCTGATGGGCGGTTGAGGGATCAAGATGAAGGTCAAAACAACTGAGGAGGTTGATAAAGTGGAAAGCTAGAGGATTTTGTTGTTGTTGACTTCCTTGGTAATGGCTGCTCCACCAGGCTTTGTTGATGTTTGTTCAATTCCTTCTGGTGGCTTGAAGGGCAGGCTGGCAGGCACTTTTGGGTGTTTTGCCACAGGCTAAGGGAAATAGCACTCTGCTAAAAATATTTGCATTTTAACTGGATGCATGTTTATACAAATGAATTGCTAACTAGTGGCATTTCAGGGAAAATGTGGATTGTATGGGTGCTATTTAGGGGTAAAAGGGACTACTCCACATCACAAACTCACCAGGGAGTTTAACCCCTAGCCTTCTTGTACATTAGGTATTTCTACATTTTACAGATTCTTCTCTTACTCCCTCTTTTAATTTCTGAACCTAAAGATTCTTTAAGAATTCAGTATTTTTTTTTTTTACAATCAGGACTATAGCAGTGGTAATTTTAACAATAATGGATGTTTACAAAATAGTTTAAGGCATCCAGAGTGTTTCACCTACATTATCTCTTGTAAACTTCAGAGTCCTGGGTGATAGATATTTAAGCAATCAATTCATTTTTATTCAATAAGCATATATTAAAATACCTGAGTCACTATGTTGAGAAGGATGGGATGTACAGATAAAATAAGGTTATACTCGGATAAATAAATGCAAGTTAATTTGAAGAAGAGAGAGTACAAACAACTGAGGAGAATCAGGAAAGATTTCCTTTAGGAAGACAGAACTGAATTGTGCCTTAAAGGTAGTCTAGGAGGAGGCAGAGATGAGTGAGGGAATACATTAATCAATCGATCTGCATTTATTAAGGAAGCAGTCAGGTGGTTTAGTGGATAAAAGCCCTGGGCCTGAAGTCAGGAAGAAAGACATGAGTTCAAATTTGATCTCAGACACTCATGTGTAACTCCAGGTAAGTCCCTTAACCTCTGTTTGCCTTACTCCAATAGAGAAGGAAATGGAAAACCACTCCAGTATTCTTCCCAAGAGAACCCAATAGACAGTATGATTAATGGGGTCATGAACAGTCAGATGTGGCTGAACAACAACAACAAAATATGCCAAGCCATTTGATAGGTACTAGGGATACAAATACAAAAATAAAACAGTTCCTACCCTCAAGAAGCTTAGATTCTAATACAGGAAGATAACACATATGGGGAGTAGTGGCCAGAAAAGGAGATTTGATTTAAGGTGTCAAAATGAATGAATAGATCCATAGGACAATGGATTGGATTACAGTTCTCAGAACAAGTGATTGAAGGCAGAAGGGGTAGACTGAATGTGGTGGTAAGATACTTAGACAGCATATGATGGTCTCGGTTGGGGTGGGGGGATGAGGGTTAATGTAGACATAATGGACTTTGCTTGCAACTACTAGTTACCAGTCAGGACAGCTAAGACTCAGGATTAGGGTTTCACAAATTAGTGATATAACTCCCCTAGGGACTAGAGCAGGGGTCGGCAACATATGACTCTCGAGCCATATCTGGCTCTTTTGAGGGCCAGATATGGCTCTTTCTGCAGGAGCCATAAAGTCAATTTTTTTTCAGGCGCTGTTACAGGAGCGCACACTGTGAGCACTGTACGGCTCTCACAAAATTACATTTTTAGAAATGTGGCGTTTATGGCTCTCACAGCCAAAAAGGTTGCCGATGCCTGGATTAGAGGCACAGTTTCCAGGAAGTTTTCTCTAGATGGTGTTGTTCAAGGTGAGGAGAAATGTGGCAATGGTAGGCAGAGGACAAATGGCAAGAGACCTAGGGTGGAGGGCTGAATACATCATGAAGCATGGTGGGCTGGGCATCATGATGAGTATCTCACCTTCTGCTCTTAAAGGGACATGATACATAGGAGCCAAGAGGTCTGCCCCTTTTTTTCTTCAAGAAATATGTCATATCAGAAAATCTTCCTAGAGAAGACCTGGTGTGTAAATTCTTGGACTCAGGAACTCTTGAAATTGAGATTGCCCAGAAGATTTTCCTTTGCCCCAAGGCTAGATTCTAGGATCATGCTACCTGGGGAATTCACAATTCCCACTCCTCTTCATAGGAAATTGGGATTCAGGACCACTGTCTTTGATTTTTTTGGGGGGGATTTTATTTAATTGATTAATTTAGAATATTTTTTTTCATGGTTCCATGATTCATATTCTTTCCCTCCCCTCCCTTCACCCCCCTCCCTTAGCCAATGAGCAATTCCACTGGGTTTTACATGTGTCATTGATTAAGACCTATTTCCATATAATTGATATTTGCAGTAGGGTGATCATTTAGATTCAATATCCCCAATCATATCCCCATTGACCCATGTGTTCAAGCAGTTGTATTTCTTCTGTGTTTCTACTCCCACAGTTCTTTCTCTGGATGTAGACAGCATTCTTTCTCACAAGCCCCTCAGAATTGTCCTGGATCATTGCATTGCTGCTAGTAGAGAAGTCCATTATATTTGATTGTACCACAGTGTATCCGTCTCTGTGTACAATGTTCTTTTGGTTCTGCTCCTTTCACTTTGCATCAATCCCTCGAGGTATTTCCAGTTCACATGGAATCCCTCTAGTTCATTATTCCTTTGAGCACAGTAGTATTCCATCACCAACAGATACCACAATTTGTTCAGCTATTCCCCAATTGAAGGGCATCCCCTCATTTTGCCACCACGAAGAGGATGCCTATAAATATTTTTGTACAAGTCTTTTTCCTCATTATCTCTTTGGGGTACAAACCCAGCAGTGGTATGGCTGGCTCAAAAGGCAGACAATCTTTTAAAGCCCTTTGGGCATAGTTGCAAATTGTCATCCAGAATAGTTGGATTAATTCACAACTCCACCAGCAATGCATTAATAGGACCAGTGTCTTTGAACTGAATTCCCTTCTCAGGGCATGTATAAGCACATGTCTCTCAGAGCTGGGTGGAGAGTTGTTTTATAGATGAGGAGACTGAGACCTAGAGAAAGCAACTTTTACACATTTCTGTATCTGGGAAATGTTAGAGATAGAATTCTACTCTACAGCGCCTCTTACCCTTGTTGCCAACTTTTTCCTAGTGAGCATCAAGGGTAAATCTTTTAATTTTAGTATTTACTTAGTAATTAAATTGCCCACTTTTAAAATCATACTTTGATACCATGTTGGAGCATGTAGTGGTCCAGAAAGGTTCTACTAAACAGGAAAGATCTTGAATATGTTTGGTTATAGGTACTTTGTGTCTTCTTGGAAATCCAAATTGGGCACAGGGTGATGAATTTTTTGGCCATAGCATTTTATGAAGACATTGAGTTAAGAAAAGAGTAGTTGTAATATACAGGATAGAGAGGTAACCCACAATGAGGAAATCCTAGGATCATAGGTACAGAGTTGGAAGGGACCTCAGAGGCCAGCTAGTCTGACCCCTTTATTTTAGAGATGGGAAACTGAGGCCCAAGTGAATTAAATGACTTGCTCAAGGTCACGTGGGTAGTAAATATCAGAGGTGGGATTTGAACTGAATCATTCTGATTCTAAAGCCAGTACTCTTTCCACTATTTACTATACTGCTTTACTCTCAGATCTTTGAAGGACTGAAGAATTTGTAGTTTTGAAGGGTTGGATAAATAGTTTTTTTTTAATGCTCTTGATTTTCCAAGTCTGAATTCCATAGTTGGAAAAAAAGTGGGAGTCAAGAATAAATGATGTCATATACTGGAATCACTAAAGAGAGAAGGTAAAGTATTTGATCCCTTTTGTTCCCTCCTTCGGCCAAGTGTTGAAATGTAATTGCTGAGATGGATGCCTTGGGATATTTTCTGGCAAGGCACCTATAATTTAGGTTCTGTTTTCCAGTGCCCTGGAGACTACTCCTTCCCAACACACTGATGTTTCTGTCCTATCAGTTTTCCCCAAATAGAACCCTTAATGCAAGCTGTATTCATCTGACACATACCCTAGTTCATTCACACTTTGGGGGTGCCATATGTTAACTTATAGCAGTGCTGTAGCATGAGGTTAAAAAAAAAGATTGCTTTGCCTCCACTGTTACACCCACGATGTCTCTTCCAGCGGAACTGGTTAGGATTGAGAACAGCTTGCTTAATACAAATGTGTCTCCAATCTTTTATGGAGCTGACATTTTCTCATGATATGGTGTTTGCTCTGCCGACAATACAGATAAATTTGTTCCTATTTTGAACTGGCTGCTCTGATGATTATATAGAGCCAATCCCTTTTGAGAGCCTAGTATATATCATTTCAGCTCTTTTTTAGTTGGTTGCTTTGCAGGTTCTTACACGTCACCTGTGGGATTACGGAATGGTCCCTGTCCCTCTGGGCCAGTATAGGTCAACCAGGAATGGGATTCTCTAAAGGCTGGAGTTCTCTCTTATTCCTTTGCATTTAAATGGTCATCAGACTTATTTCTGATCTCAATTGCCCTTGAGTGTGATTTGCTAGTTCTCTCCCTCAGAGATTCCGGGGCATCCCTGAAGGGTTAGGATATCTCTCTAGTTTGTAGTATGAATCTGAGTCCCCATTCCAGGGTGGACTCCTCACTGTTAATCTCACTGGGTCTCAAATTTCACTTAAGCAATTAACATTGATTTTGCTTTGAAGATATAATAAGAGTAGAATTATAAAGATTTTACTCTGCTACATAGGAGGTACACTCCTTCCCATATCATCTCAGTTCCTGGGAAATCTCTAAATTAAAGAAGTTTCTAGATAGTGTTAGTCCCACCAAATTCACACCCAAATGTGGGAAAATATTTATTACCTCAACGAATCCCTTTCCCAGCTACCCTGGGCTAGGTGCTGAAGGACATTACTCTGGATCTTGAACTGGCTAACTGCAAACCTTAGCACAGACTCCACTTCCAGACTTCCTAGTGGCCTTCTCTCCTAACCTTCTGAAAATCAAAACCACCTCTAATTTCTTTCACCTCAAGAAGACAAAATTTGCAATTAAGCAAGAAGCAGAAGTCTACATTCCTGGGACATATACTGACCTCGAATGGAGACAATTTAAGGCCTCTCCTCTTACAGCATTGTCTCTCTTCTTACCAGAATTCAGCCAGGCAAGGACTCAGACCAAAACGAGGATAAGCCTGGTCTGACTAGTGCTTTTGGAATGTACTTCAGTTCTAGCTCCATAGCTGGGGAGGCTGCTCTTCACCATGTGGTAAGTAGACCAGAGCCATTTATAGAATGTCTGCCTATCTTCCAGATGGGACTTGCATTAACTGAACACTCTGCCTATGCTCATAAATGCTAGATTTATTTGTCAGTCTCTTGTTAAACAAAAACCAAGCTTCCAGGAAAACACAATCAAAGAAAGTAAATTAAATATTCCTATTTGGATTCCTGTGTAAAAAAATATTCTTATGGAGGAAGGTCTTACAAGATCACTTTATAAAGAGGTAAAACATTTATTGAATACTTAAAAAGGAAATCAGTAAAGCCAAGTCATTCTAGTGCATTTAAGGATAAAACTAGGAGGAAAAGAGACAGACAAAAAATGGGAAATATCTTTAAAGATTGCTATAATAGACTATTCCCAATTGATAACATTGAAGTCACTCAGGCAATTGAGAGATTAAATGACTTGTTTAAAGTCATGCATCTAGAAGGTATTAAAGACAAGACTATCTACCATGCCATACTTTAAAAAAATTCATACTGTGTATTGGTTCTAAGGCAGAAGAGTGGTAAGGGCTAGGAAGCAGGTGCTAAGACACTTCCTAGCTGTGTGACTCTCAGGGGAGGTGGGAGGAGAGAGAGAGAGAGAGAGAGAGAGAGAGAGAGAGAGAGAGAGAGAGAGAGAGAGACAGAGAGACAGAGACAGAGAGACAGAGACAGAGAGACAGAGAGACAGAGACAGAGAGACAGAGACAGAGACAGAGACAGAGAGAGATAAACTAGAACAGTCCCTTTAATTTTCTAGATAAGGAAATGGAGGTCCAAAGCAGTGACCTAATCAAGGTCAAGGTCACATATGTAGTTAACGAAAAAGCAAGGATTATAAGGCAGATCTTTCTCTGTCTCTCTCCCTGCGCTTACTTTTTGTCTTAGTAACAACTCTAAGACAGACTAGACAGATGGACTTGCCCAGAGTCACACAGCTAGGAAATGTATGAGGCCATATTTGAACCCAGGACCTCCTGATTCTAGGCCTGGTGATTTATCTACTGTGCTACCTACCTGCCCTATTGTCATCTCTTTCACAATATCTATTGCAGGACTTCTTAGCATCTCTCAAAGTGCCTAATGATGGAGTCCATCAATTTATTAAAAAAAACCTTGAGAACAATATTTTAATATAATTGGTTCCCTCTGCATTTCTATGTATTTTATTCTATTCATTTAAAACATTATTCTGAGAAGGGATTCCTAGCTATCACCAGAATGCCAAAAGAGTCTATGATACCAAAAAGTTAAAAGAACCTCTGGTCTAGTGTGATGCCCATGTCCAGAGGCAACATTCTACAAATGCTCTTAACTTACTTTCTGGTAAATATTTGAATTAATATTATATTTGGAGCAGAGGATCTGAGTTTGAATTCTGGCTCTTAATGTACACAACCAATAGAGTCTTGGGCAAATCATTTAATTTCTCTTGGTCTTGGATTCCCCATCATCAAAACATTGGTATTTGATGGCATCTAAGATCTGGTTTAAATCTATGGTCTTAGAATCCTATAAGCTGGGTTTAAAAATGTTCTTAAAGCAAAAACTACAATTTTAGGACTCTATAGTATTCCTTAAACATATTAAGTCTTAAATGCATCAAGCAGGTGCCTAATATATTCTTAAATGAATTGGATTGAATTAGTTAGTCCTTTTCCAGGGAGGTGTGGAGGAACTTAAAGGGGACAATGGCATTTCCCACCATTCTTAGTTCTAATAGGTAATGAAGTTTAAGAGTCCAGTAAGAAAAGTCAATCCAAGAACTTTTAATTTAATGCTCTATCACTGAATACTGGACTAGGCCACCACAGTCTTTAGTTTTTTGCTTCAGCAGCTGACCATCCTTTTTTTTTCAGACTTATAAGAAAGCAATACCCCATTAACTCAAAGTAGTACCTAGAAATGCAACTTCCTTTCGGGAAATTTCTCTGGCAAATGTCTATTCTAAGCTCCACATATATTGTTGCTAGCACCTGCAATTCTATTTCCCTCCCTCCCACTCACAGATGGCTTTCATGGGTGGTCCAGATGGTAAGAATTAATTTTCCTTACTTTCCTGAGAAAGTAGAAAATATTCTTTTTAAGCAGATAGATATAATATGATAGATAGATGATAGAGATAGATTGCAGATAGGTGATAAGAAAGGGATAGATGGATGGATTAGTAGGTACATGGAGAGATAGAAGGGTATATATATATATAACTAGGCAGGTAGCTAATAGAAGTCAAAGAAGTTAGAAAGATGAATGGAAAAGTAGATGGATATGTAGATGAATGGATGGAGAAGTATAAAAGCAGATAAATATGTAGGTATGTGATAGATGGACAGTCAGATAAGTGAATAGATGATACAGATAGGCAGATGGTTGGATAGGTAGAGAGGTGAGTGGGTAGATAGGTAGGTAGATATATAGGTAGGTAGTTAAGTGATTGATGAATTAATAGATGGATTTATTGATAGGTAGATAAGTAGATGGATAGATAGAAAAAAGAAAAATACATGATAGATAGATAGATAGATAGATAGATAGATAGATAGATAGACAGACAGATAGGCTATAATTCTCATGACCTGAGTCTCAAAGGAGTGTGTGACTCTACTGTAACCTCCTAATAACATATGCAGTTTACTGGAGAGCAGAATCCAGCTTAAGGCAGGGTTGCCTCAGCAGGCCTTAATGCAGAGAGAGTTGAGTAAGGTGGGGGAGAGGTACCACATTTATGGCATAATGACACCATTTCAGCAATGACTCTGTAAAGAACAAACTGTCATTTAGTGGTATATTTAGATGACGCTAGTCCATGCTCATGTCACCCTAGCCTTTGGAACACTGCCCTAGGCTCTACTTCATGACTTTTTTTTTTTTTTAAAACCTTTACTTATATATTGATTCCAAGGTAGAAGAGTAATAAAGGTAAGGCAATGGGGATTAAGTGACTTGCCCAGGGTCACACAGCTAGGAAGTGTCTGAGGCAAGATTTGAACCTAAGACCTCCCATCTCTAGGTCTCGTTCTCAATACACTGAGCCACCCAGCTGCTCCCTACTTCATGACTTCTGACTAATGTCTAGATTTATTTTCCCTAGTGAATTTATTTTTATCTTGACATTGTGCTCCATTGACCTTTTCAGATCACAGAGAAGGTGGCAAATTCCTTTCTCTTTACTAGGAATTTCACGGGTTTCTTTTGCCTTTATCATTTATCTCTTTTTAAAATTCACTATACTGAACAGATTGTTACTACTATTATCTATGGATCCACACAGGTAATTCTCCCTCTTTCCCCCATAAGTTGAGTATGTAATTCAACTCAGTCTTCTTTTTATGCCCTCTGTAATGGATAAAAAAAGGGGGATACACTAAAGTTAGGGGGTGATCTCCATCCCTTGCTGAGTGACAGAGGGGTAAAGGGTGATTGAGGTAATAGGAGAGGAATGAAAGGAATTACTAAGTTTAGGGAGGAATGGACAGGGCGGTATTTGGATGGTAAGGGTACAGGTGAGGTATTCAGGAGAGGCAGCTGACACAGACTAGACACTCAGGCTAGAGACAGAGGATACTGAGGGGAAACAGGCTGAAACCCTTCCAGGCAGGAAAGGTACTTTTACAGACACAAGGAATAGAGCCAGACAGAAGTGGTTTGAATCTAACTTGAGGGCTTTCTTGTCAGTTTCTCAAATTCTCAAAGGAGTAATCACAAGGCTTTTCCCTGTCAGTGAAAATGAAGGGATTCAGGAGGAAGCATTGGGCAACTACTTCCTCCCAAGATGGATGCCTCCAGTTTCCCTCAGGAAATAAAGAGAATTATTCCTTCCCCTTCACCCTTGCCTAATTTCTTCAACTCAAAGATTCTCCAGAGGGTTTGATTAGGTAACAAGGGTTTTATTAATATTCCAGGGATGGTCTGGAAGGAGAGAGGAGTTTGGGGTTTCTGACAGCTGCTAGGGAGAAACTCAAGATGGGGGAAGGTCTCAGGAATGGGTTAGACTGAGAGAGAACCTGCTCTCTCAGCCTGGGAAGATTTGGCTGCTTTTAAGGTAGAGGGTATACTAAAGGGATAGTTTGAATTCAAGGATGTCCTATTTGCCTATTAGGGAAAACTAAACCCACAAAGTCTTTTCACTAAAAATCCAAAAGCCACCTGCCTCCCAGAGCCCCCGGAAAACAGGCAGGGAAAAACAGGGAAATAACATGGAGAAAGGTCAGGGAGAGGTCCAGAGAAATTAGCTAGGTACAAATTGTCCAAAGACAAGGCACAGGCCAAAGCAAACCGAAAGCCAAAATAGAGCTCTGGTTGATCCTTCCGCTCTGTTCAAGCATCAGGGACCAACTGACCTCTCTCAGAATTCTAAGGCTTCCAACTGCCAGAAGTTTTCAGTTGGCCCCCTGCAAGAGCAAAACCCCTCTTGCAACTTTTGCATTACACCTCTCATTTACTCAATTTCCTTCCATTTCTATGAATAATCTCTCTGGTCTAGTGGATCTAGACTTAGAGTTAGATCCTCCATAGCTGTATTCTTTCCCTGAGGCCTATTAGTTATCCCTAACCAATAGGACGTGTCAATCCTATCTTTCTAGGAGGAAGAAATTTTATAGTACATTTTGGCCTTTATATTAGGGAATTTAGTTATTAAAAGACCAAAAGTCCCATATGGTAATTTTTCCTATATGGCTTTGTCAACACCTCTTCACACTAGACAATTTACTCTTTGAAGGCAGGTACTTTATATTATCTGAAATTTAAATATCCTCAAATCCTAGCTATAGGCACTAATGAATTGTTGGATCAAAAGGGCAAAGTAAACTGTTTGGGTCCAAATAATTGCAGATTATGCTATACAGAAATCCAGATTAAACTGTTTATATCACCCAGCAATGTGATCTGGAAAATCCATGTAAAAAATTTGGTCCTCCCTTTATTCCAGAGAAGAAGTCTGAATTTTTCTTTTTCTTTTATGGGATGTTTACAAAACCTTATTGTAAATTTTGGTCTAAGTACACATTTCTGAGTTTCTAAAGCTTTTCTGTGTTGTCTGCTGGTCTTTGAGCATTGTCTATGGCTTCCACAAAAATCCTCCAAAATTTCCTGAGAACAGGGTTATAATGAAGTTTTTGTATATTTTGCTGGTCAGAACCCATCAGGGCAGGGATTGTTTCTGAATTAATTGGTCATGAACACCAAATGTGCCATTGATATGACTGGAGCTGAAGGTGACTCCTGAGACCTACTTTCTTCTTTGAGCTGACCTTCTTCTTGAAGCCAACTTCCTTCTTGGAGTGACTCTCTTCTTAGAGTTCACTCTCTACTAGCCTCCTCCACCAGACTGATTCCTTCACCAGCCTCCTTCATGGCTTTTATGGTAGTTTCCTATCTCTCCCCCTTCTCATGAGGGCCAATCACAGCTTCCAAATTGTCCAAGTTCTCACCTTTGGAATCACATCTTTCTGAGTGTGTGAACTCTTAAGTTTCTGGCTTGTTCTCATGTAGCATCAAGTAAGGTGTGAACTTAAGTGACTTTCAAGCTTCTTCCACCTAGTTCAAGCTTGTATTGATTCAAAATTATTGCCAAAGTGTTAACTAAGCAGAGAGAACTAAGGATTCCCTTTTCACAAGTGTGAACTCAAAGAGAACCAAAAATTCCCTTTTACAGTTGCTAAAATAAGAAAATATATAGATAAAAATTAAAATTTATAAAGTAGACCTTAGTGACAGTAAACAACTTGATATCACTGAAAGTGCAATGCATTTTCTAAAATTTGAATCAGGCTTCTCTCTACCTTCTATTCAGTTTTGGGCCCAGCTCATTGTTCACCTGCTGGAATAAGTTACATTTAATTCACCTAGCAATTAAGCACCTACTATGTGCCCAACAGTGAGTGAGATGCCAGGATACAAATACAAAAATCAAACAGTCCCTTCCCTTACATTCTGCCAGAAGAAAATAACATAGAAACAGATAAGTCTACATAAAGATATATAAAGTAAATACAAAATAATTTCTTGGTGATGGGAAATAGCACTAAAGCTGGGTGAAAGAGTATAGAGGCTTTCAAGAGAAAGATGAGTTCTATTTTGGACAGATTGAGTTTGTGATACCTTCGGGACATTCAGGTGGAGCTGTGTCATCCGATACTTAATGATATGAGACTATTACTTAGGAGAGGGGTGAAGGATGGTTACATAGATGGTCATGGAGAGGTGAGAATTATTTGTGTAGAGGTACCTGAGGCATTTAGGTGGTGCAGTGGATTGAGTGCTGGACCAGAAGGCAGGAAGACTTGAATTCAAATTTAGCTTCAGATATTTACTATCTGTGTGACTCTGGAGAAGTCACTTAATCTCCATCTGCCTTTTATTTTCTCATTTCTAAAATGGGCATAAAAATAGCATCTACCTTCTAGGATTCTTGTGAGAATAAAGTAGGATAATATTTCTATCATGTTTTTCAAACCTTAAATCTAGGTGTAATAACAATAATTAGTGGTTAATAGTATTGTTTTGAGAATAAGAATAACAATTATTATTATAAATGATTGTTGAACTCTGAAGTTGATGAGATCATCGAAAGAGTGTGGAGACAGAAAAGGGCCTAGAACAGATATATGACTAAATCAATGAACAGGCTGTCCTTTTAGTAACCTGTCATAATCTGGCCAATAATCATTCTTCACTGATTTGGCTTTCATATATGACTTGCTAGACTGAGATGTGAGTCACAGTGGGTCATGTTAAGTAGGCCCTGTAGCATTTCTAGGGCTCACAGTAATTGGCACCAAGTTGCCCACAAACAGGAGGAGGTACATAATCTTATCATCTATAAAGGATCCTTATTTGGTCTCAGCACCAGGCTTTTGCTGGCACTGATAACCCCTTCCTTTATGCCTCACTTCATGATGATTAGAGAATCTTTGAACTAAGTTATCTTTATGACTGTATTTTTCATAAATTTTTATACTGCTTTGCTGAAGAAGAGCCTTTCAACCTGTATTTTTCTATTTTGAGTCAAATAGATTTTTGTAATCAGTAAACAATATACACATTGGGTTCTTATAGTCTCTAAACATCTTTGTCAATTGTGTGACTGCTTCTCTTTTGAAATATCCACAAGAGTGTGCTTGTTCTGTTCCCATGTCTGTATCAACACCACCTACAATGTACACATTGTCTATATGGACTTTATAGAGCAGAGAATAAAGACATAGTGCTGTTTGTCTGTTTTAAAAGAGGACCTATGATGTCATGGGGTGATGTCTTTACTTGAACATGAATTGGATTTAAATGAGGCAGAGTTGCACAAAGTCATCAGCCTCATTCTTTCTTCCAGAGTCATAGAAGTTCAGTGGCAAGGCCAAACGATGGCTCAGAAGGCAGTGGATGACCTTGGCATTTTGGATGTCTGATCAAGCCTTAAGTGCTCCACAGAGCCTGTTTCATGGCCTTTGCAACAAATTTTCCTTACTTGCCCATTCCTCTGGGGAAAGTCTTCATATGGTTGGGCAGGCATCCACCTAACACCAATGGGTTTGAGACCTGTTGGTTACCCTCAACCTAGTTTAGCCACCCTGCCAAGATGACTTCTTGGGTGTGGGTGCTATACATGCTACAACTTCTTGGGGCCACAAGTGAGAGTTGGGTGACAGATGGACAGCAAAGTTGGATGAATGGCCCTGAAAAGAGATCGGCAAGTCCTCATATTGGAGGTGCCATCTTCCTTGATCACCTTTCTTTTTGTTTTTGATAATAATGATGTGTTTTGTTTTTTTCTCATTATTTTGGATTCTTAACATTGGATTCTTAATCTGGAAAACTGATCCTTGAATGTCTTTATAGTGTATTCTTTGTTACTTTTAGGAAAATAGTAAATAGTGCAGATTAGAAGAAGTTAAGAGTCAAGAAATTTGAGCTTCAATCCTAGCTCTGCTGCTTACTATCTGTATGGCCTTTGTCAAATCACCTATCCACTCTGGGTCTCAGATTTATGTAAGATAAAGGCCTCAGTCTAGGTGGCCTCAGTGTCCTTGTAGCCTCGGATTTATGTATCATCTTTTGACTCTGGTCCATGTGATTAGTTCTTGTCCAATCACTCTTCCTCTCTTCTCACCTTCCAAGGTCACCAGATATCAAGGTGTATGTTAATAGAGTTTGGAGGAGTTTTCCAATGAGACAGGCTGTTTGCACTTTTATCATTTTACGAATAAATCTCTCCTATGTCAGTTTCAAATCAGAAACTTCCAAAATCCTACCTATTTCTAAAAGTCCATGTAGGAAGCCCTGTCTCCCAGAATCTCAGGGATGAACAAGAACTGAATAGTTATCTAGTTCAAGCCATGCTTGATGAGACACAGTGGTGTATTGGAATAAACACTGGACTTATGGGGGAAATTATTAGTTACATTATTTTGGGCAAATCATTTAGTTTCTTCAGGCCTCAGTTTCCTCATGTATAAAATAAGATAGTTAATTACATAATATTGAAGTCTTTTCCAATTCTAACATTCTATGATTCCCTTCTGTAACATCCCTAATATGTGACCATTCACATCTCTACTTGAATATTTCTAGTGATGTGGAACTCACTGTCTTACCCAATGGTTTATTTTATTTTTGAACAGTTCTAATTGTTAGGAAAATTGAGCCAAAATCTATCTCCTTATAACTTCTTTTCATTTACTTGCTTCTGTAGCAGGAAAACAAACAAACCAACTTTACTTCTTGGCTTACAGAAACTGAGTTTTGTCCTTGTAGCCTGGCTTAATTTTTTCTTTCTTTCATTGATTCCCATTCTAGAGTTTTCCCCTAGAAAATCTCCTGAATATGTTTGGTGGGGTGCAAGATATAGTGGAAAGAACACTAAGTCTAGAGTCAGAAGAGGAGGATCCCAATCCTACCTCTGGGACTTATCACTTGGGTGACTTTCAGCAATTGACTTGGTGACCCTGGGCATCAATTTCCTCATCTGAAAAATGAAGGAGATCTACCAAATGGTTTCTGAAGCTATTTCATGCTCTAGCTCTTTAATACTATGAATGAAGCTTTAAGGTTTGTGGTAAGGCCTTTCCTAATGTATGAAGAGTGGTCCTCTTCTCTCACACTTTACCAGGCTTAGTTTCACCTTTTGTCACTCACCATGGAAAATGCAAAATACATTAAAAAAAACCTCACAGAAATCTCTGAGTAATCCCTCTCCCATTTTTGCTGTCCTTTGGTCTAAAAGGCCAAGGGAGAGAAAGGGTAAGAAAATAAAGGGCAGAGTCATTTCACAGACTGATTTTATTAACTACAAGAAAACCCAATAAGAACCTATTTCCTGACTATTCTTAGTTACCAATCAACCTGGAAGAAGCTCCATTCACTAAGGAGCAATCAGAGTCTCTTGGGTAGGCATCCCCCTGACACTGATGGGTTTGAGATCTGAGTCCCTTGGACCCAAGGTACTGGGACCACACTTCCATGTCCATGGATGCTGCCCTTAAGACAAAGGTTTACACCTTGCAGTCTAATCAGGTTGAGGGTGCCTGACCAATAGCAATTCCCTGCACTTACCATGCACATGAGATCCATCACCAGTTGGGTCTCCTGAAATTTTTATTCTTCCAAGACGATGATGGCCAATGCATTTCAGTCATGGTGGCATTTTTGCTTGATTTTTTGATTTGCTTGATACTCTTAATGGTGAGCACTCTTATTAAACACTCAATGACTTGACTTGACAGGAATTTGTAACTTATATTCAGGGAGCACCTTTAGGTCTTTGAAAGTATTATACAATGTCCCTAAATGTGAAACAGGCCATTCTCATATTTTGTTTTGGACTCAACTTCTTGTTAATTGTACTGCCTATCCAATACAATAGGGATGAATGAGCTAATTCAAAAGGTTTCATATTCAACTGCACATCATGAACTCAACAACATGAATCCATCTTTCACTTTTTTTTTTCTGTTTTTCCTATTTGGATTGCTAGGTCAATCTCTTTTGAATGACTGTGGACATCCCTGAGAGGGGCTCTATGGTGTTCTAAGCCTTAATGAAACCCAGACAATGTCACCTGCATACAAGAGCATCCTACGAACTTCACTTCATCTCTAGGAAATCCCTTTCCCATGTGTATCTGTTATGTTTGTAATAACAGAGATGTTGGGAAGCTGATAGTCTGGCCAAGGCCAGATGCCTGCAAGACCCACTTCTCCCACACAGACAGGCTTGAGTGAGTAGGGAGGGGGTTAGGTAGTTCTTGCTCTCAAACCCCTCCCCTCAAGCAGTAGGGCTTCAGTTGAAAATGGAGACAGGGCTGAGTATCCTCACGCAAGATTCAGCAAAGGCAATTCTTCAATGATGTTCCTTTTCTCTAACTTATATTCCCCACAGGTCTGATTGAGGACTGAGTTGTAGCTAGATATCTTAATGTTAAGGACTGAGATGGATCTGACTTCTTAGGCTGGCAACTGACAGGAATCAAGCTTGATGGCTGCTGTGAGTATCCTCAAATAATTCCCAGGCACAGATATTAAAGATAAAGCTTATATTGATAAAATAAGGAAGGGGAAGGCAAGAGGGGGTAATTAGGATTTGGATAAGAACTGGGAAGCCCTGAACTGTCAGATTGAAGCTGTCCCTCCCCTTTCCCCCAGGAGGGAGTGACAGACCTTTAGCTAACTTGCTCTCAAAGCTAATAGTAATTACTTCTAATGTCTATATAACTAAATAATTATTATATTGATGCTGGAAAGGTCTAATCCTACTAGACAGGCAAACTCCTGAGTAAAAACCACAATGACTTTTGCCACTATGGCCTCCCAGGCGAACCCCCAAATCAGGAGCAGCAAACAGAAAGCTCTGTTTCTCTCAATCCCCAGGAATCAACTGTTTAACTCCTTCTCAACTGTCCCCTCACCCAAAGTTCTCCAGGGGAGGGTCCCCTGGAATTCTGGGTGAGGCTTGACCCTGTATTTTCCAGGAATTCCATGCTGCCATTTTCAATATTACAGTATCTTATTTAGGACATCCTCCATAACGATGACAAACACCTTTGGTCAAACATACACAGATAAATAAATAAATATTTAAAAAAAATTAAATAAATAAATAAAGATGTGTGGTATACGTAGTAAGTGTCCTGTGTGAATGGTTATGAAGGTGAAAGATTTGTGCCATTCGAAGGAAGAGAGAAAAGACTCCTAGTAAAGTTGCCACATTTTAGCAATCATTGATAAGTTGTCGTTTGTATGGAATAGGATGACTAAGATGCTATGAGGACACTCAAAACTATATCTCAGGAGGATAGGTTGAAATGCAAAGGGTGAAATACATGTGTACCAGAAATGTAAAAGACATTCTAAATAATATGTATGACTGGAAAAGGAGGAGGATTGGTTATAAAGTGATAGCAAGAGATAACAGATGGATGGTTTGAGTGTCCTGGAATTCCTAAAGCAATAAATGACCCAGAGGAATGCGTCCAGCATGTTAGGTTGACTTGCTTTCTATCGTTTTTAGTACTATTTTATTTTCCCTCAATTACATGTAAAAAGAATTTTTAATATTTATTTAAAAAATTTTGAAGTTCCAAATTCTCTCCCTCCCATTCTCCCCACTCCAATCCTCCTTCCCTGAGATGTAAGCAACCTGACATAGAATTTACATGTGTAATGATGTAAAACATTTTTCCATATTAGTCATTTTGTGGAAGAGATTAAAAAAAGATGAAAAATAAAGAAAGTGAAACATATTTCAGTTTGCATTCAGAGTCCATCAGATCTTTTTTGGAGGACATATGGAATTTTCCATTGAATCTCTGGGATTGTCTTGGATCACTGCATTGCTAAGAATAACTAGGTCATTTACAGTTGTTCATCAAAAAATATTGCTGTCACTGTGAATGATGTTTTTCTGGTTCTGCTCACTGCACTTTATATCAATTCATGTAAGTCTTTCCAGATTTAAAAAAAATCATCCTGCTCATCATTGCTTATAGTACAAAATATTTCATCACCATCATATACCAAAACTTTTTCAGCCATTCCCCAGTTGATGGAAAACCCTCAATTTCCAATTCTTTGCCACCACAAAAAGAGTCATAATAAATATTTTTGTACAGGATTATTAGGACAGTATTAGTACAATATTATGATATAGATCTACTAGTGGTATTGCTGGATTGAAGGTTACGCACAGTATTATAGACCTTTGGTCATAGCTCCAAATCATTCTCCAGAATAGTTGAATCAGATCAAACTCTACTAACAGTGCATCAGTGTTTTAATTTTGTCATATCCCCTCAAACATTTATCATTTTCCTTTTCTGTCATATTGGCCAATCTGATATATATGAGGGGCACCTTAGAGTTTTTTAAATTTGCATTATTCTAATCAAGAGTGATATAGAGTATTTTTCATATAACTCTACATAGCTTTGATTTCTACATTTAATAACTGCCTCTTAATATCCTTTGACCATTTATTAAACTGGAGAATGACTTACATTTTTATACATTTGACTAAGTTATCTACATATTTGAGAAACGAGACCTTTATCAGAGATACTTGCTATAAAGCACCTTCACTCAAGCTTTCTGTTTTCCTTTTAATCTTGGTTGAATTGGTTTTGTTTGTACAAAACCTTTTTAATTTAATATATTAAAAACAATACATTTTATATCCTCTAATGCTCTCTATCTTTCCCTATCCATAGAGCTGACAGGTAAACTACTCTATGTTCCTCTAATTTACTTAAGGTATTGCCTTTTCTGTTGAAATCATGTATCTGTGTTGACCTTATCTTTGTATATGATGCGAGATGTTGGTCTATGCCCAGTCTCTGCCATATCATTTTCCAGTTTTCTCAACATATTTGTCAAATTGTGAGTTCCTGTCCCCAAAGCTTGGATCTTTTGGTTTATCAAACACTAAAATACTATGGTTTTCTATTACTAGGTATTGGTACCTAATTTATTCCACTGGTCCATGTTCTATTTATCAGCCAGTACCAAATTGTTTTGATGATCATTGCTTTGTAATACAGTTTTAGATCTGCTACTCCAGGCCATCTTCTATTACATTTTTTTATTGATTCCCTTGATATTCTTGACATTTTGTTCTTCTGGATCAATTTTGTCATTTTTTCCTAGCTCTATAAAATAATTATTGGGTAGTTTGATTGGTATAGCACTGAATAAATAGATCAGTTTAGATAAAATTGTCATTTTTAATATATTTGCTCAGCATACCCAGGAGCAACTAATATTTTTCTAATTGTTTAGATCTGACTTTATTTGTGTGAAAAGTGTTTTGTAACTGAATTCATAGTTCCTGGATTAGTCTTGCCAGGGAGACTCCCAAATACTATATATTACTATAAAATATACTATATACTAACTACTATATAATATACTATAACTACTGTTAATTTAAATGAAATCTCTTTTTCTATATCTTGCTGCTGGGCTTTGATGGTGATATATAAAAATGATGATGATTTGTGTCAGTTCATTTTATATACTGCAACTTTGCTGAGTTGTTAATTATTTCAACTAATTTTTTAGTTGATTCTCTAGGATTCTCTAAGTATAACAACATATCTACAAAGAGTGATAGTTTTGTTTATTTTTGCCTATTTCAATTCTTTCAATTTCCTTTTCTTCTCTTAGTGCAGTGATGGGCAATCTTTTGAGCTTGGTGTGTCAAAATTTGCCAAAAAAACGAGCATAACTCGGTTGGTGTGTCACTTCAAGAAAAAAACCACAATTTTGCAATATTTATAGTTTAAATAACAAAAATGTATAATTGTAACATATAACTATATTTAATAAACCAAAATAGATAAATTAATATAGGTAGAATTGTCGTCTATAACACACAGAGTGTCTATACTACACTATAGCAAATGTTTCATTCTCGGCATGTGGCCCCATACTTCTCTGTATGTAGTCGCATGCGACCACTTGTCATTGAAAATGGCTACGCATGTCAGTGTTGACACATGTGACATAGGTTTGCCATCACTGTCTTAGTGCTATAGCTAGCATATCTAGTACAATATTGAATAATAGTGGTGATAATGGATATAAAACCCAGTGGAAATGTGTGTTGGTAAAGGGGGGAGTGGGGGCAGAGAAAGAACATGAATCATGTAACCATGGAAAAATTTTCTAAAAAAATAATTTAAAAAATAGTGGTGATAATGGGCATTCTTGTTTCATTCTTGATCTTATTGGGAAGACTTCTAGTTAGTTCTCATTAGAGATAATGCTTGCTGATGTTTTTAGATAGATACTACTTATCATTTTAAGGAAAGTGCCATTTATTCCTATGCTCACTAGTGTTTTTTTT
>NC_058130.1:384714844-384816660 GCF_016433145.1 Gracilinanus agilis
CCTTCATTAGAGGTGAGGTCTCCCTTTTCATCTCTTATACTGTCAATTTGGTTTTCTTCTTTCCTTTTTCTTATTAGATTGACTAGTACTTTGTCTATTTTATCTTTTTTTTTTTTTTACCAGCTTCTAGTCTTATTTATTAATTCAATAGTTCTTTTACTTTCGATTTTATTAATTTCTCCCTTGGTTTTTAGTATTTCTAATTTAGTTTTCATCTGGGGATTTTTAATTTGCTCACTTTCTAATTTTTTGAGTTGCATGCCCAATTCATTGATCTCTGCCCTCCTTAATTTGTTAATATATGCACTCAAGGATATAAATTTCCCCCTGAGTACTGCCTTGGCCGCATCCCACATAGTTTGGTAGGATGTCTCATCATTGTCATTTTCTTCAATGAATTTGTTGATTGTTTCTATGATTCCTTCTTTGACAAATTGGTTTTGAAGAATCATATTATTTAATTTCCAATTAGTTTTTGATTTTCCTGTCCAAGTGCCCTTACTAATTATTATTTTTATTGCATTATGATCTGAGAAGGTTACATTTATTATTTCTGCTCTTTTGCATTTGTTTGCAATGATTCTATGCCCTATAACATGGTCAATCTTTGTGAATGTACCATGTGCAGCTGAGAAGAAGGTGTATTCCTTTTTGTCCCTATTTACTTTTCTCCACATATCAATTAGATCTAATTTTTCTAGGACTTCATTCACCTCTCTTACCTCTTTCTTATTTATTTTTTGGTTTCATTTATCTAGATCTGACAGAGGAATATTTAGATCTCCCACTAGTATGATTTTACTATCTATTTCCTTCTTGAGCTCTGCCAGTTTCTCCTTTATGAATTTGGGTGCTATGCCACTTGGTGCATACATATTGAGCAGTGTTATTTCCTCATTGTTTATACTGCCTTTAATCAGGATGTAATGACCTTCCCTGTCTTTTTTAATCATATCTATTTTTACTTTAGCTTTGTCAGAAATCATAATAGCCACTCCTGCCTTCTTTTTCTCATTTGACGCCCAAAAGATTTTGCTCAAACCCTGAACCTTAAACTTGTGTATGTCCACCCGCCTCATATGTGTTTCTTGTAGACAACATATGGTGGGATTTTGGTTTCTAATCCACTCTGCTATTTGCTTCCGTTTTATGAGCGAATTTATCCCATTCACATTCAGAGTTATAATCATCAGTTGTCCATTTGCTGACATTTTCAAATCCTCCCCCATTCCTACCCCTTCTCCTTAAACTATTTCCTTTAAAACCAGTGGTTTGCTATTAAGACCCTATCCCTTATCCCCTCCCTTTTTTGCCCTTCCCACTCCCCTGCTCCCCTTTGTTTATCCCTTCTGACTTTCTCAGTAGGGTTAGATAGAGTTTTTTATCCCAATGGATAATAAAGCTACTCTTCCCTCTCCGGGTTGATTACACTAAGAGTAAGGTTTGATTATTACCTCATAATGCTCTCTTCCTCTCCTTCTTATAATAGTATTTGTCCCCTCTCCCTCCCATGCCCTCTTTGTGTGTAATAGAATATTCTATTTTCTTATTCACTCAAGTTTCTCTTGGTGTCCCCTGCTATTTACCCCCTCTTTCCCATCCCCCACGCCATCTTAGATTATTTAGTGTTCCACCCTCACCCTGTGAATTATTCTTCTGATTACTATAATAGTGAATATTATAATAGTGAATAGAGTTCACTACAGAGAATTATACATAACATTTCTCTACATAGGAATACAGATAATTAGATCTCACTGAGGCCCTTAAAAAGGCAAATTTAAAAATTATAAGTTTTCTTTCTTTTCCCTCTGTATCTTATTTACTTTTTCAGGTTTCTCTCGATTTTTGTGGTTTGATATCAAACTTTCCATTTAGCCCTGGTCTTTTCTGTGCAAATACCTGGAATTCTTCAATTTTGTTGAATGTCCATACCTTCCCTTGGAAATATATAGTCAATTTTGATGGGTAGTTGATCCGTGGTTGCAGGCCCAGCTCTCTTGCCTTTCTGAATATTGTATTCCAAGCCTCACGGTCTTTTAGCGTGGAGGCTGCCAGATCCTGTGTGATCCTGATTGGTGCTCCTTGATATTTGAATTGTCTCTTTCTGGCTTCTTGTAAGATTTTTTCTTTTGCTTGAAAGCTTTTGAATTTGGCAATAATATTTCTAACCGATTTCTTCTCTGGGTCGAATGTATTGGGTGTTCTATGAATCCTTTCAATGTCTATATTGCCCTCTTGTTGTAGGACTTCAGGGCAATTTTGCTGAATAATTTCTTTTAGCACGGAGTCCAGGTATCTATTAATTTCTGGTTTTCCTGGAAGACCAATTATTCTCAAATTGTCTCTTCTAGACCGGTTTTCTTGGTCTGTCACTCTCTCATTGAGATATTTCATGTTTCCTTCTATTTTTTCAGTCTTTTGACTTTGTTTTATTTGTTCTTGTTGTCTTGAGAGATCATTACCTTCCAATTGCTCAATTCTAGCCTTTAGGGATTGATTTTCGGCTATAATCTTTCGGTTTTCGGCCATAATCTTCTGGTTTTCGGCCATAATCTTCTGGTATTCCTTTTCAATCTGGTCATTTCTGGTGTTCAATTGCAAGATTTTACCTTTTAAACAGTTATTTTCTTGCCAGATCTCTTCCATTTTCCTCAAAATCTCAGTTTTGAACTCTTCCATAGCTTGTGAGGAGTTTTCCTTATTTGAGGAGGGTCCGGATGCTTGTTTGTTCTCCTCCTCTGTTTGCTCGGTTGTCTGGATTTTCTCTGTGTAAAAGTTGTCGAGTGTTAAAGGCTTCTTTTTCTTGTTGTTATTCTTTCTCTTCTGAGTTTCCTGAGTCTGGGTAGCCATCATTAGCCCAGCAGCTTCTCAGGTTTATCCTCGCACTCAGTGTCTGTCCGCGGTCTATTGGCTCCTGAGGTCTGAGTTCTGGTTTTTTCCAAGGTCAAGCCCCCTGGTGGACCCCCTTACTTGATCCTCTGCAGGAGGTTCCTTTACAAGTCTCAGGGCGCTGCTTCCACAGTCGTATACCCGTCTGCACTGGTTCCCCACTCAGGTTTTCAGAGCTTTAGTTCCTGGCTGTGTCTGCCTCCACCCACGCCTCCGCAGTGCCTGCTCTCTGCTCAGCCTGCGCTCTGCGCCCCCCATCCTGCTCCCGCGCTCAGATTTCGCTTGCGTTCTTTGGCTTACTGGGGTCTTAAATCTTGCTGCTCTCAGGAACAGGCCCCAGAGCTGCCAATGACTCGATGGGTGCCCCAAACTTGCTCTATTTCTTTTTAGCTGGCTTCAGAGCTCTAGATCTTGTGTGTGGAGGGGGTGGGGGTGGGGCGGTTGCTCAGCCCGCGATTTAGTGAGAGCCCTTTATAGCCTGGAAATGTCTCGATTCCACGTACCTTCCACGCTGTGCCCTGTTGTGGGGTTCCTCCGTTCGTCTGGACTTGTTTTTATGTCCCCTTGAGGAGTTTTGTGTGTTTCGGTCAGGAGAGGTTAAGAGCTGCTTCTTACTCTGCCGCCATCTTAACCCGGAACCAGCTCGCTAGTGTTTTTAATAGGAATGGGTGTTGTGTTTTGTCAAAGGCATTTTCTGCATCTATTGAGATAATTATAAGATGTATATTTTGGTTTTTTTTGGTCATTGATATAGTCAATCATACTGACAGTTTTCCTAATATTAAGCCAATTTTGCATTCCTGGTATAAATCCTACCTTGTCATAGTGAATGATTCTTATGATATATTGCTGTTGTCTTCTTGCTAGTATTTTATTTAAAATTTTTGCATTAATATTCATTAGAGAGATTGATCTATAGTTTTCTTTCTCTGTTTTTGCTCTTTCTGGTTTAAGTATCAGCACCAAATTTGTGTCATAAAAGGAATCTGGTAGAACTCCTTATTTTTCCAAATAGTTTACATAGTATTGGGATTAATTGTTCTTTAAATGTCTGGTAGAGTTTACTTATGAATCTGTTTAGGCCTGGAAATTTTTTCTTGGGGAGATATTGATTTTAGTTGCATGCCCAATTCATTGATCTATTCTTTCTTTAATTTATTAATATAAGAGTTTATAGATATAAACTTATACCCAAGTACTGCTTTGGTTATATCTCACAAATTTTGGTACATCATCTGATTGTCATTCTCTTCAATGAAATTACTGATTATTTCTGTAATTTATTCTTTGACCCACTTATTTTTTAGAATTATATTAATTTCCAATTAATTTTTAATCTGTCTTCCCATGGCCCTTATTGAATATAATTTTTATTGTATTATAATATGAAAAAGATGCACTTAATATTTTTGCTTTTCTGCATTTGTTTTGGAGGTTTTATGCCCTAATACATGGTCAATTTTGTTCGTGAATTCATGTATTGCTGAGAAAAAGGAATATCTTTTTTGATTTCCATTCCCACTTAATTTTCTTTAGAAGTCTATCATATTTAACTTTTCTAAAATTCTATTCACCTCTTTAACATCTTTCTTGTTTATTTTTTGGTTTGATTTATCTACCTCTGAGAGGTGAAAGTTCAGGTCCACCACTTATAAAGTCATTTAACTCCTTTAAAAAAGTGGATGCTATTCCATTTGGTGATATAGTTTAGTATTGCTATTACTTCATTATTTATGATACCTTTTTAGCAAGATGTAATATCTTTCCTTATCTCTTTTAATTAGATCTATTTTTGCTTTGGTTTTGTCTGAAATCATGATTGCTACTCGAGTTCTTTTTTCTTCACCTGAAGTATAATAGATTCTGTGTCACTCCTTTACCTTTATTCTGTGTGTCTTCCTGCTTCAAGTATGTTTCTTATAGACAGTATATTGTAGGATTCTGGGTTTTGATCCATTCTGCTATCCACTTTGGTTTTATGAGTGAGTTCATCCCATTCACATTTACAATGATAATAATTAATTGTGAGTTTTCCAAATTATACTGATTTTCTAAGGAGGATATAGTAGCTTGTATTTGGGAGGGGAAGGGGCAGAATTGTGATTTCAATGACAGAAGGGACTTCCAGTGAAGAAATTCCTTTTACCAATGCAGATCAGTCAATAGGCATTTATTCAATGTCTACTATATGCCATACAATATTCTAATCCTCTGAGTATATTTTAAAAAATTATTATTGCCCTCAAGGAGCTGATATCTAATGGTGGAGATAATATGCAAATAATGAGATAAATGGCATGATGGAAGACAATCTCAAAGGAGGAGGCACTCATAGGTGGAGATTCCATGAAGGGTCTTCTAAAGAAGCTAGGCTTGGAACTGAGTCTTCAAGGAAGCCTGGGAAACTAAGTGATGGAGAGGAGGAAACAGAACTATAGGCTTTGGAGAGGATGATAACTTTTATACAGTCTATGTCTTAGAGAGCTGGCTTTGGGCACTGAGAAGTTAAGTAATTTGCCCAGGACAACAAAGTCAATATGTATCAGAGGTGGGTCTTGAACCCAAGTCTTCCTGACTCTTAGATCAGAACTCTATCCACTACTCCCATGTACTTACTGCCTCTCATGGAGAATTTAAGAACAAGAATCACACAGGAGAAGTTATGGTTACATTATGAGCTAGGGAATATAGTACTTACAGTACTAAATAACATAATACTCCTGTGATTGCAAATCCACTCAAATGTCTTACATTGATCTCTGATAATTTCTTGTGTCTAATTCTCCTACAAAATTTTTAGATTTAGATTTTAGCTAGGGATTACATAGGGATTACATATTTTAAATAAATATTTGTTGAATTGAATTAAATGAATTTTCTAATCTTATCAATTAATATTTTTAAAAGGAAGATGTGTAGACAATACTAGTAATTTAAACTGTTTCCATCCCTCTGATTTTATTTTTTGGTAATATCATAGACTCTTATATGATCGTTGTCCAGAGGATACTCTGAGAGATATGCTGGGAAAGAATGAAATTGCTGATGCCACAACTTGATTTTTGCTATTGGCCTCTATTACACAGTACTGGAATGTTCAGTCAACACACATTCCAGAATTCTATGCCTACACATTCTGGCTGCATTTCAGAATGGCCGATGTTCTTGTGGAAGGGTGTGCTAGTAAATAGTCTCATTTTCAAGTCTTTATATAACCAGCTTATTGTAGAGTTTTCTTTTCTCCACCCACCGAAAGCTCCCTGTTGTCTCAGTTTCCAGCATGTGCTAACATGAGCTCTGGTTCAACAGCTTTGAGAATTTCAGTGTCAATTGAATTTCTTTTTGAACATTAAAGCCACTGTCTCTCTCAAGAGCCTGAGCCACTTCTGGGGTTCGTGCTTGTGCAGAGAGATGGCTTATGGTATCATTTCCTTGGCAATGGAGGGAGGAAACCAGAATAAAAATGTCTCAGTAATTTTTATAAGAGCAACACACTGCATTCATACTATGTAGTGTATATTTGCCTGTGTGTAAAGAGAAGGGGAGAAACTCTAGGTTTCAGGTTTCAGTTCAAATGTGAAATTCAGTTCCAGTTTATCCAAAGGTTTCTTGAGGTTTATAAGCCTGTCCAAGAAATCTGGCCCCAGTTTATTACTTCATACTGAAATCATGCAAAACTCATGATCTCATGAGCTATGAAACCAGGTGAAACTTAAATAACTTAGAGTGCACTTTGCATAGAGGCTGTGGACATCTAAATTCGACTCAAGGGACATAGAGCAACCAATGTAATTAGAATCTGAAGATTCTGGGTAAACCTGTGTTCAAGGTCTTGCAGAAAAGTGAAATGGCTCATTTTCACCCAATTTTCTGAAGGACATTCTTTGAAGAACCATAAAAGAAAATCTTGAAGTCTGAGGAGCTCTCCTTGGCTACTACTGGCTGGATTTATTACCTTTGTGGAATTACAGTCATTTACTGTGCTCATTAAAGACAAACCTGGTAGCTCCTGTTTACATCAATTTCCTTTCTTTGGTTGTGGCCTTAAACCCTTCTCTTGGTTTGTACTCTCACTATACTAACATCACAAAGTATTTCTTAAGCAAGCATTTTAACCTGGCATGCGCAAAGAGAACCTGCCCTTTAGGACTAAGGTCCCAAGTCAGAAGATCAGGATGTACGGGCAAATCTCAAAGCCAAACCAGCTGCCACTTTCCTGTTCCCTCCACTACTTACCAACTTTGCTATCAACTGCCCCTCTCCCCAACTCTGAAAATGTCAAAATGATTCAAAATCAAAAGCAGCATCTACAATAGCTTCCTCTTCTCTCACAAATCTGGAGACTCTGGGCCTAATAATTTGTAATTTAAGACATACAAGATTCCATAGCCTTTCTTAACCTTTTCCATATTGTAGACCCTTTTGGCAGTCTGATGAAACCTATGGAGCTCTCAGAAATTTTTTTAATACACAAAATAAAATATAAAGGATTATAAAGGAAACCAACTATATCGAAATACCTCTCTATCTACCTATTTTCTGTGTGTGCCTGTCTGTGTGTCTGTGTGTCTGTGTATCTGTGTGTCTGTGTTTCCTTCCTTCCTTCCTTCCTTCCTTCCTTCCTTCCTTCCTTCCTTCCTTTCTTTCTTTCTTTCTTTCTTTCTTTCTTTCTTTCTTTCTTTCTTTCTTTCTTTCTTTCTGTCGGTCTGTCTATCTAATCTCTCTATTCCTTCTGTCATTGGTTTGTCTTCTGTTTGTCTGGTAGTATCTCTTTTTTTCTCTTTCTTCATCTCCCTATTTAACAAGTTCATGGACCCCAGGTTTAACCTTTGGACTAGAGGAATGTAGGATGTACTCTTTTCTCCTTGAATTCAATAGCTTCCCAGGCAAGCCTCTACACTGGTCTTGATATCCAAAGACCTATAATGAGTACTACTTTAAGCCCACCCCATAGATGTAATGATTAGCCAGTTTGTACATGATAAGGAAGCAGCAGAGTCAACAATCCTAATCTCTTTGGTCTGTTGTCGACCCTTTACCTGGATGAATATTTCTTTCTTATAACCTGAATCCTGAATCCAGTATGGTAACTTATGACCTCTGGTTCTAGTACTCAATTCTGCTTTTTCCCAGAAAGAAAATTTGTAAACTATCAGTAGGAGCCTGGTTGGACTCTGAGCTCAAAATGTGTGTGTGTGTATGTGTATGTGTGTGTGTGTGTGTGTGTGTGTGTGTGTGTGTAGTGTATACCTATGTCTATTGTATGTGAATATCTTTTTATATAGCTATATCTAATCATCTTTCTTCCTTCTCCCGCCTCTTCCTTCCAATCATACCCTCCTCCATTCAAATACTCTTTTATTTCTATTCTTTCCTTGCTCCATGCACATTTCCTCCATGTGCTCTTCTATCCATCCTGATTATAAAAAACAATGTGGTTTGTTCAAAGCCCACCTTACTCGGAAGAGATGTTTCAAATAGATATTTGAGGTTAAATGTGGAATAAAAAGAAAGCTGAATTTTAGAATAACTAATACCCTATTTTCTCATCTTATGAACAGTAGGAGCATGAAAAATATCTCCATGTTTTCCTGAAGAAGAGGAACAGGTTTTAATGAATTCTGGGTTGTGTCAGCAGCTACTTTGAACTTTGAACTCCATTCTTTTGGACTGGGGGATATCATCTCATCTACCCTGTGAGGCTGAGAGGAAGGCAGAGTTATGATGGAGGCAAAGTTCTTGGTTAGTGCTCTTGCCTTACTCTGTTTGGTAGTTCTGGGGCTCTTTTTATTATTCCCAATCTCCATCTCACCCATCCCATCTTTCTCAAACTGACTCAGACCCTCTCTCCTAAGATAGTGCACAGAGCCAGGGCAGTTCCCTATGATTCCAGTTCCTCCCCAATCCTCTCCTCTTTCCACCACTAAAAACTTACTGGCCTTGTTCTCTGCTCCCTTTGAACCCTACTTTCAGCTAGGTTATCAGGGGTAATTGGTTTAATCAGATAAACAATTCTTTGCTATTGTGTTACCAAACTAATAGGTTATCCCTTCCAGGTAAAGGAATGCCTTAACCCATTTCAAAAATAAGTAGTTGGGAATTTCAGAATCGATGGCAGAGCAGCGGGAAGAAAACTTTCTTGTTAAGTTAGTCAGTGGAGAATCTCCTCTCCAAACCACCCTTTCTACTATCTACTGTTCCTAGAATATAATTCTAACAATCTCCAGGTTTTTTTCCCCTAAGCCTCTCCTTTTTTTTTCAAATATAATAGAAGCTTCTTGGTAGGTAGGTCAGGACACTAAGAAGCCACGCTTAGAAGGACTTCATGACCCATTCATTGTCCATTTCCCATTCTTTGCCACCCACTAGCTGCCTTCTTTCCATTTCCCAGGCCTAACAAGTTTCACTTGAAACAGGACAATATCTCCTTCAGGCCAAAAGGAACTGGAGAGACAGCTGTCATTCTCAAATGTTTCCACTGTGTGAAGGCCAGGGGAAAAAAAGAATGAGGCTAGACTCCTAGGAGACACTCCACACTGGTCAGAGTTTTTAAAAGTGAAGTTGCAGAAAGGACCTGTGAGAGAGGGTTGGCTCCCTACAACAATGACATCTTGTGCTTACAAAGTACTTCCTCAAAGCCCTTCAGAGACTTCTCTATTGAACTCAAGGTTGCTTGTTTCTAGATTTGTTCAGACTGGAGTTCTGAACTGAAAGGTTTTGAGTATTTATGCAAACTGCTACCAGGAAACTAAGAAGAATTAGTTAAGGGGAAAGTAATTTCAATTTTGTAAGCCTCAGTTTCCTCATCTGCAGAAGGGGAATGATAATTTCAATAAAGGCCCAAATGGAAAAAATGTATTTAAATGCCAGTTATTAGTAAGAATATTCACAGGAAATGGTTGCCATGGAGCTACAGAGACTCTCTCTAAAGGACATTAACTCAGATAGCAGTTGAGTCAAGTCTTTCTTTTTAAAAATTCTTCTTTTATACCTTTGACATTTTAATTATTTTTATAATGAAAGCAAAAAAATAACATGGTGCATAGAATTGAATAATCTAACCCATTTTCATCTCCTTTTGGCTTTCATCTCGTGATAGACAGCATTCTCTTTGATCAAACAGTTGAGTTAAACAAAATTTCTTGTATGGTCTTGGCCTTTTACCCCCAAATTAGCTTTGAATGATTGCTTTTGCCCCTCTGTTTCCTATCATCGTGCATCCTCCTCTGAGTGGTTGAAGACTCCTTTTTCTTGTTTTGTAGCAATATTTTGAGAGTCTGGTGCTTACCACACTCTTTGCAATCAACTCTGCAAGTTTTGGGGACATTCTTTATGTGGATGGCAGCATCACCAGCAGGAAGAGCTAGGACTCATTTGATCTTTCAGAGAACAATGCTGACTGACTAAAAGTCACAATACTGAACTAGATGGGAGATTACAAAAGAAATATTATTCTCTTTCTTCCAGGATTTAGAATTCAATATTTATAGTTGGAAGAGACCTCAGATAGCATCTAGTCCAATCCTCACTACCATTTTACAGTGGGAGAAATTGAAACCTGGGGAGTTGTAGTGACTTACCCATAGTCATGTAGGTACTAAATATCTGAGGTGGAATTCAAATTCAGGTCATCTGACTCCAAATACAGCATTCTTCTTTCTATCCTCATCAACTGCCTTTTTTTTTCAATCCTTACCATCTAAGAATCGATACCAGTTCCAAGACAGAAGAGAGGCAAGGGCTAGACAATGGGGGTTAAGTGACTTATCTAGGGACACACAACTAGGAAGTATCTGAGGCTAGATTTGAACCCAGGTCCTCCTGTCCAGCATTAGCTGCTTTTTGGACGTCCTAAACTAAGCATGTTCAAATGAAGACCACCTCTTTCTTAATTTCCAAACTTTTCCCTCTTCTGAACATTCTTATTTTTGTGGAGGGCACTACCTCTCATCTAGTTACCCAGTATTGAAACTTTAATAATGTGGTGCTTAGAATTGGATTACTTAACCCATTCTCAGTTCCCTTTGACTTTTATCTGTTGATAAGCAGCATTCTCTTTGATCTACAGTTGGGTTAAACAAAATCTCTTTGATGGTCTTGGTGAGTCCTCCTTGACTCACCTCATGGATACAATTCTTCTCCAAATATTATATTTTCTATCTTCAAGACATCTCTCCTTATGTATCCCCTCTCCAGTTAAACAACCATCACTCTGATAGAGGATAGAAGCTCATTACCTCTTACCTATTCTTCCAATAACCTTTTGACTGATCTTGCCTCAAGTCTCTCCTTACTCCAATGTATCCAACACAAGGTGGCTAAAGTGATTTTCCTAAAACATAGGACTGACTATATCTCCTTCTCAATAAACTCCAGTAGCTTTCTATTACTCCCAGGATCAAAAATAAACTCCTTCATTTGCCATTTAATATTCTTTAGAAATGGCCTCCCTTTACCTTTACAATCTTCTTACATTTGATTCCTTTCTATATATTTCATGATCTAGTCACTTTAGTCTACTTGTTGTTCCTTGCATATAGCACTCACACCCTTATCTCTATGCTTTTACAGTGACTGCCCCAATACCTGGAATGCTCTCCCTCCTCATTGCTACTTTTTGTTTTCCTGGATTTCTTCAAGTTTTAGCTCAAGTTTCTCTAGGAGGCCTCCTCCTAATTCAAAATACTTATAATTCTGATAGAGAGGTCATGGACTCAAAGCCTACAGGATATAGGAGGTGGACTCTGAGACATTTCTTTTTTGAGAGGGACATGACCAATGTAGGAATTTGTTTTACTTGACATTTTTGTTATTGTTTAGTTGTTTCTGTTTGTGTTTGAATCTTTGTGAGCCCTTTTCAGGTGGTTTGCCATTCACTTCTCCAGCTCATTTTACAAATGAGGAAACAAGGGTAAGTGACTTGCCCAGAGTCACATAGCTAGTAAATGTCTGAGGTCAGATTTGAACTGGGGAAGATGCACTGTGCCACCTAGCTGTCCTTGCTTGATTTTTCACCTTGCTTAACTTTATATGCTTGTTTATAGGTTTATTATAGAGTTTTTAAAATTTAATTTTATTTTTCAGTTGAGGTGGGTGGTTCAAGAATATGGATTTGAACATAAAAATCTAATTTAAAAAGGAATGCACTAATATACTTGAGAACAGGAAATACTTTTACATTTTTTTGTATCCTTAGTAGTTAGTAGCACAATGCTTGGTACATAGTGCTAATAAATTTGTCTTGGTTAGTTGATTAAATCATCTCATACATATTTAGTGTTGTTTCATTCATCATATCTCACAGGATGCCCCTAGTAAGTAGTCTTGGGAGCTTTGCAGGAAAGGACAGGGATTATTTTACAGATGAAGAAACTGAGGCTTGATGACTTTGGGTCAAAGTTACTTGGTTCCTTTAAGTTTTTCTATTTTAGGTCAGAGTCAGATATAATAAATATGTCAAAATATACAGAATCTTGTAACATTCAGACCTGGGAGGAAACATCAAAAAGCATCTCCTCTGGGACTCTTGTTTTACAGGAGGAAGATGAGGCCAGTAAGGCCATGTTCAAGTAAAATTAAAAGTACATGTGGAGAGGTAGTGTGCTGTAGTCAAAAGACTAAGGTTATTCAACTGCTTTGAGCTTCAATTTTCAAATATATGAAAATAATTTCACTCCCTTCTTCACAGCAATGTTGTAAGTAAATTGGTTCATGAACCTTAAAGCATCATAGAAATGTGTGTGTGTGTGTGTGTGTGTGTGTGTGTGTGTGTGTGTATGAAATATAGTCCTTTTTAAGAATCTGGTATTGGAATTTCATTGCTGTAGGAAACAGTAAGGAATTCCTTCATTAATGCTGATTGATAACTATTTTGCCATTTATAGTCCTAGAGAATTGCTCAGAGCACTGAAAGATTAATAACAATAATAACTAACTTTTATAGAGACTTACTATATGCCAGGCACTGTGCTTAGCATGTAATACAATTATGATTTCATTTCATCCTCACAGCAACTCCAGGAGATAGGATAATAACATCTCCATTTTATAGATGAGGAAACTCAGGCAAACAACAATTAAATGACTTGACCAGGATCATCTGGCTAGAAAGTGTCAGAGGTAAGACTTGAAATCAAGCCTGGATCTCCTTTCATGATACCACCCTGCCTTTCATTGTTCCGCTATACATCTCTAAATGAATGTATGTGTACACAAACACACACAGGGCTTTAAAAAAAGAAGAAAAACAACTTTTTTCTAACATTATAATTTTTAAAGTAGCAAAGGCAGTGACAGCTTTGACATTTTGGAAAAAAATTATAAATTACCATAAGAGGTGATGAAAACAAGAAAAATGTGTTATTTTATGACTCAGAGCAATTAACTATGGAATTCTGGGAAAAGAGAAACTAAAATAAACTTCAAATGTTTCAGTGTCTGATATTTACTACCTGTGTGAGCTTTGGCAAATCATTTAATTTCTTTGATTCTGAGAATCCTCCATATATGTAAAATGAGGGAGGTAGAAGATGCCCCAGATGGCTCCTTCCATCTCTTAGTCTATGATCTAGGATTCATGAACACCCAGTGTGTCCTCATATCGTTGATCTTGTATTGATTATTTTATCTGAGCCCGTTCAAAACTAAAAGAAATAGCAGGTGGGATGGACAACAGAGATATTTTGTTATAAAATCAAGGGAAGGAAAAATGCATGTGAATTTTTTTTGAAAAATGGGTAGAAGTTTCTAAAAGTCAGATTTAGGGATCAAGATAAGGAAGAACTTACTAACAATTGTTGTTCAAGTTGTTTCAGTCATGTCCAAGTCTTCATGATTCATGTTGCATTATCTTCATTATTTCCCTTGATATTCTTGATCTTTTGTTCTTCCAGATGAACTAGATAGCTAGATGGTATGATGGATAGAGGGCTGAACCTGGCTTGAGGAAGATTCATCTTCCTGAGTTCAAAATTTGGCCTCAGATATTTACTAGTGTCTGACCATTGGCAAGTCACTTAATCCTGCTTGCCTTAGTTTCCTCATTTGTCAAATGAGCTGGGAAAGGAAATGACAAACCACTTCAGTACCTTTGCTAAGAAACCCTAACTAGGGTCACAGAGAGCTGGACATAACTGAAACAACTGAACAGCAACAACAACAAATATTATATTATATACCCTATAATAGATTATGGCATATTGATATTATATACTATGTCATATTTTATTATAATGTATTTATATGAGATCATTTTGATGTATGTTCATTAAGTCCTTTAATAATGTTCATCAAATCACAGAATCCTAGACCTAGAATTGGAAGGAAACCTGGAGGTCATCCTGTCCAAACCCCTCATTTTACAGATGAGTAAACTGAGGCATTGGGAGAGGTAAAGTGAGTCATCTGAGATCACAGAGGCAATAAATGAATAGCATGATTCCTTCTTCACTATGCCTTTGGTAGGGGAGATTGTCTTATGAGACTTAGCTATTTAGAAATTTATAAAAGGGGTCATGGGCACCAGAGTACTTCTTGTCTTGGTGTTCGACTACAACGTCTCTTTCTTATCAAGTTTAAGAGTTGGGTGTGGGAGAGGTGGAGGCTGGAAGAGGCTGACTCACTCCATTCATATTTCTTATTGCTATGTAAAGAGCCGTTCCCCTTGACTCCCTAGGTTTTAGCTAGGGTGATAAAACTCCTCATGTATGAAACACTGACCAATCTTTCCAGAAATGAGGATGTCTAGAAATTGAAGGTCAGTTTCAGGCTCCAAGCAAGTCATGCCCAGGTCCAATTGTCCTTGGGTCCAAGAGCACCCACTTCCCCAACCCTGGTACAACCTTTTGCCCTAAAGAGCTGGAGAGCAGGGATCATATTTTATTTCCTTCTCCTTCATTAGGCATAACAAGTTTTGTAAATACCTAAGAACAAAAATCAAAGCAAAACCTTCATGTTTGCATAGTCCTTGAGCCCTTTCCAAAATACTTTCCCATATGTTCTCTAACTGAGGGCCATGAATGAATCCTCTCCCTTGGTCCTAGGGGGAGGGAAGGCATATCTTTATTAAACCTTCCACCTTCCTCACATTGCCTAGGGTTGCCTTGTCCAATTTTGGTGAGTGATTGGAGGGGCCCAACATAAAGAACTGTTTTAATGTCCATTGTTAAAAACAACAGCAACCCAAAGGAAAAACATGCCACCATATGAAAGGCAGCTGGCCAACTAGTTTTGGAGCAAAGATTCTAAAGCTCCTTTCCTCTGGTAGGAGATCATTGTCAGAAACTCCATTTCTGAGCCAGAAATCATTGCAGGAGTGGCATTGAGTTACTAAGGTATTAACGAGAAATATGCCAAAAAGTATAAATTCCTAGATGCTCTAAGGAAAGCCGAGCACTAATGGCTTGAATCATAATAACTCCTGGACCGATCTGTGACGTGGTTTTACATTTTTTGCCTGATGGTAATTATTTTGGACAAATTATACCATAGAAGTAGGCCTCCAGGCAAAAATCTGAAACCAGACTGGGAATAGGACCCTACAGAAGGTATATTCTTCTCAGTAAGGCTGGTCCATGTGTTTGACAGATGTCTAAGGCTCTTCCAGACCCATGATTGCCATCTAGTGGTTCGTGTTGGCTTGAGCCAGGGTTTGGCTGAAAACTAAGGAACTTCTGCCTTGTGTTGCATTGCTGTGGCTGCTTTTGCTGCCCCTGAGGATCCCTCCTTGTCTTACTTTAGATGAGTGTGCCTGGCACGCTGTTCTCATTATGTCTTTTTTTTGTTAAAAAGTTCTGCTAAGCACTATATTTGATGTAACTAATCTTGTTTCTTCTTATAAATACCTGTGGTGGCCTCTGTCCCCAGGACTCCTGGGGTCCCTTTTCTTTAGAGCAAGAAGTTTTTGAATTTCCTGTAAATCCTCCAGATGAATTGATTGAAGAAGTCCATCAAGATGCCAAATGCAAAGTCTACCAAACAAGGAAGGATGAGGGGCAATTAAAAGCTCATCTTCCCCTTCCTGTTTTTCTTGGTACCATTCTTTTTGAACCGGGTCATGGAGGCAATCCTGCATGATGGCATTCAAACTTCTGCCAAGAGAGGGCTAGAGTTCTAACACAGGGATTATTATTCTTGAGAGAGAGTGTGACTTTTCCTCTCTTAAGACCAGGATTTTGACCCCTCAACTCCATTTTTAGAAAGACTTTATTCTGTAACCAGACACATAATCATAAGCCACTCCAATCACAAGCCATTCCATATCTATGCTTCCAAGGGTAGAATTCCTCCTAACTTGGGCAATTTAAAAATTCTTCTCTTCAGAAACCAGCTTAATAGCAACACAGGGCTATAGGTCATGTATTGCTTCTGTGTCCCCCTCCACAATCAGCCCCTGGGGCACAGAGGAGATATTCAATAAGTACTTGTTATTTGGTTTGTTTAATATCCAAATGAGGAGTCAAAGTCTTCCCTGAAAGGAAGTTGTATTTTCTAGCCTATGTCTGAGAAGCTGCTTCTTAAACTATATCCCAAGACTTGTACAAAACACAGAATTTGTAAAAATGAGATCTGGTGCAAAGTCAGCCTGAATGTTTGGGTTCCATAAGAAGGTGAATTGCCTGCTGGGCCATGGGTTTTTAAAGAGGCGAGAGATCAGTGTCCTGCCATTTTGTTTTAGAAATTATAACCAATTTAGGATGGAAGTTGGGTAGTATAGTGCATAGAGCTCTGGGCCTACTCAGGAAGACCTTCATTCAAATCTAGCTTCGGTAAATTATTAACTGTGTTACTCTGGGCAAGTAAAATAGCCTCTATTTACCTTAGTTTCCTCATTTGTAAAATGAGACAGCTAGGTGGCATAGTGAATAGAGTGCCAAGCCTGGAGGAGAACTTATCTGCTTGAATTCAAACCTGGCCTCAGAAACTTATTTTCTGTGTGACCCTGGGCAAGTCACTTAACCTTGTTTGCCTCAGTTTCCTCAATTGTCAAATAAACCAGAGAAGGAAATGGTAAACAGAATCTTTTGCCAAGAAAACTTCAAAACTCTTTTACAAAGAGTCAGACACGACTGAACAACAGGACAATACTAATATGAATAATGGGATAATAATAGCACAGTGCTTGGCACATAGTAGATACTATATAAATGTTAGCTATTATTATATATTATTTTTATATAAGTGTTAGCTATTATTAAAATGATTTGATAACTTCAGCTTATACATATTATACATTATATTACATATCATAATATAAATTATATTATATATACAGTATACCCAGTTCAATGTTGATAAAATAATCTTTGAGCAATAGAAAAACTATAAAAATCAATGAGACATTTCCATTAGGAACCAAAGCTAAATCTTTGAACTTTCACCACAAGAATTTTTTCTAGTTGTGATCTGAAGTGACTTAATAGGCAGGTGTTTCTTCACTTTCAAGTTCTTTCTCATATCTCCTCTAATTTAAGCCAGGGCATATTTTCTTTTCTTTTTTTTTGACCTTTCTTGTTTTTTATTATTTATGTATTTATAATATTTTTCCATGGTTACATGATTCATGATTTTTCACTACCCTGTCTTCCCTCCCTCCTCCTGATACATGAAATCATTGTTCATATTTCCATTTCCATGTTGTTCATATTTGTAGTTGAGTGATCTTTTAATGCAATAACCCCAATCATATTCCCATCAAAACATGTGATTGACCATATGTTTTTCTTCTGCGTTTCTGCTCCCACAATTCTTTCTCTGGATATAGATAGTGTTCTTTCTCATAAATTTCTCTTGGTCATTGCATTGCTGCTAGTAGAAAAGTCTCTTACATTCGATTGTACCACAGTGCAAATCTCTGTGTACAATGTTTTCCTGGTTCTGCTCCTTTTACTCTGCATCAATTCCTGGAGGTCTTTCCAGTTTACATGGAATTCCTCCAGTTCATTATTCCGTTTAGCACAATAGTATTCCATCACCATCAGATACCACAATTTGTTCAGCTATTCCCCAATCAATGGACACTCCCAGGGCATATTTTCTTGAACAGTTTTACATTGTGGCTTGTGAGAATGATTCTGATTGGTAGATAGTCATTTCTGTTCTCATAGGTGTCATGGTGGCATCTTTGAATGCTATGGTTCCAGTATGACTTTCTCATTGACATTTCTCAATGAGAGTGAACAAAGGTGACTTGGGAATAGGAACAGCTGGAAATACTGGCTCTGGAAGGCTGTAGAGCTGATACCTTCTCTAAAGATCATGACTGCCTTTTTACCTGTCTGCAGTAACTTTTACAAAAAAGTGACTGGTAAAGAAATATGGAAAGCACCCTGAAATCTCTGATATAAGGCAAATTTGGTAGTATGTCTGTTTGTGTGTCAGAGACCTGGATACACAACAAGTTTCCTCAGTCACTGGAGGCTGAGGAAAGCAATGGGAAACTCACTTTGGATTTCAGAAGTTGGTGGTGAAAAGGAAGAAACATTCACCATTTGATAGTTTCTCATTTTAATTTTTCTTGTTAAGATGCTGCATTTTCTTGTTTCTACATTGTTAAAGGAATGTAAGTGTTGTTAGGGCTCAGAACTCAGTGCTGTGACTAAAAATGATGGTCATCCACCCTAATTTTGACACTTAGAACCACTGAGTGAGGGTAGGCAAAGAGGCTAGAGAAGTAGATAGTCTTCTTGCCTCAGAGTCATTTGACATCCTCTGAAGGGGGCTGGAATGTACATAGAATAGAGACACATGAAACAACTAGGAAACAATATAAAGTAAAAGAAGATCCATCACAAAGTTGCAGCATCTTAGGATGTTGAACTTGAAAGGATGGTGATCACTGAGTCCAGTGCCCTTGTGTTTTATTGTTGTTCAGTCTTATTTTCCAGTTGCGTCTGTTTCTTTGTAACCCAATTTAGAGTTTTCTTGGCAGAGATAATGGCATGGTTTGCCATTTCCTTCTTTAGTTCATTTTATAGATGAGGAAACTGAGGCAAATGGGATTAAATGACTTGCCCAGGGCAACACGGCTAAAGTCTGAGGCTGGATTTAAACTCAGGTTCTCCTGACTCCAGGGCTGGCAGTCTATCCACTCTGACACCCAGCTGCTCCACCATGCTCTCATACTTCATGCCAAATACTGTGTAGCCTTTATAAACCCTGAAGGTTCTTATACTAACACCCTTTCTTTCCTTGGTCAGATCCACAAGAGGATTAACCCCCAGGGGTATTCTGGTAAATGTTTAACAACTAACCTCTTCCCCACTAAGTACCTATGAGACACTTTTTAGCTTAATAGCATTATTAATATTTCCCCCTCATTCTTTTAAATCAACAAGAGAATAAACCAACTTTTGATTTGTAGCCTTTGCTGATTCCCAAGCTCTAAAAGCTAACATTGAAAATTTAATAATCAGTTCTTAAAAGCTATCTCCAGTATACTTGACTGCCTCTCAGAATTCTAGGAGAATCTTGACAAATTGGTGTGCCTTTTTCTAATTCTATCAGCTCATGCCCCATTCCAGGGTATTTCTTGCCCACTTTTTGCCCCAATATCATTCACAAGTTACTAGTATTTCTTTTACATCACTGATACCCTCCATTGATTATCACCCAAGTATAATTTAACCAATTAACATAAATTAGCTTATTAAAACTTGTTTGTTACATTCAAATACCCAAACATGCCACTGGTTTATGGGTTTATTTTGGAAGATGATCAAGGAAAAAGGAAAATAACCTATATGTTCTAAAATATTTACAGCAGCTCTTTTTGTGGTGGCAAAGAACTGGAATTTGAGAGGATGCCCAACAATTGGGGAATGGCTAAACAAGTTGTGGCATGTAATTGTTATGGAACACTACTCTGCTATAAGAAATGAGGGCAGGCTAATTTTGGAAAAGCATGGAAATCATCAATTAGCCTTTACAAAGGATATTTACTGAAAAGATGTTACAAGAAAAAGTGTACAAATATTTTTCCCAACACCTAGGAGTATATTTTCTTTTTTACTACCTTGTTCCCTAGGAACAATAGTTCTACTTAATGTGGCTGCTACAAAGCAATTAATCTATCAAATTCACTTCTGACCAAATTAACATCACGAGCAAAGGAGAGATTCAATTCCTTGTTTGTAGGACTCAGCATCCTTTGGCTTTGGGATTAGTGTAATGATTGTCGAGGGAAACAGTAGAGATGATGTACTGGCTCAGAGGAAATAAAGCAAAAAGCCCCAGATGTTAGAAGAGCTTTAAGCCTTTCTGGTGTCACCAGGAAGTATGTAGATATAATCAGACTTCCATTAGAATTCCCTCAACCAATCACAATATGTTCCTCAGGAAAACTAGTTTCCTGGTAGTCAACAGCCAATCAATTGATAAATAAATTAGTATTATAAAAATTAATAATAAAGATTAATAACTCATTTGACTGCAAATGATATGATTGGTAATCAGTCACAGCTTCTGAGGATGAAGCTGGATACCTCTCTGTCCCTTCAGACTTCTTTGAAACTCTCTTGAGGCTGCCTTTGTCACTATTGTTGTCAAGTCAACCCACAAAAGGTCAGTAGATGGTTTAAGTTTGTAACAAGGAATTTACTTAAGATGTTTAAATAATCAGGGAAGCTGAGGGAAGGGAAGAGGGTATAGGAAACACTAAATAAAGTCTAATCCTATCTTAAGGTATTAAGTCCAACTGTTTCAGAATGTTGGGGCCAAGCTGGGCCAGATCTCACAGGCCTGCTGGAGTTGGCACTGCTTGCCTATAGATGGATCAGGTTGCAGCTTGATTGATGAGAAATTGATTGGATAAATCTTCTGTATATAATTTGAAGGTAACAGTAGTTTGATGGTTGATGTCTGTTAGCCCTAAGACCAAGAAGTAATACTGTAATCTCTATGTATGCTAGTTGATCCATAGCTTACTCAATAAATTGAGGAGAGAAAGTATTCACCTACCCACCCTGAACCCCGGCTCAAGATTGAGTCCCCAAGGCTTGGGCTCTCTATCTCTCTTATATAGGGCAAATCTCAACAGATGAAAGGTATCATGCCCTGGCATGGCATCAGGAATCTCCCAAGGTTCCAAGCTTCAACTGGCAGCCCTGCCCCCCAGACATGGCTACTTGCAATTCTTGCAAAAACTTTCCATTGCTAGCCTAAATTTCCAGGCTATGCTGGCATACTAGGCTTTGTATAAAGGTAGAGGGTTTGGGGAATGGATTAAACTGGGCCAATGTGATTAGGTTAACTGTGGGATAACAGACTCAGTCCAGGTAAAGCCTCTCCTGAATTAACAAACACAGACCAGTATATATCAGGGATGGATTTTGGATTTATTAACAAGGGAAGGTAAAAAGGGAAGTTTGGATAATCCTAATCTAATGCCAACTACCTAAAAACCCCATATCTAAATATCTCTTCACAGAGATTTCTTCAGAGTGATTTTCCTACTCTGCTTCTCTCCTCACTATCTAAAATCTCAATTCCTGTTCTTGGCTAAACTAAAAACTAAACCCCCTTTTGATGATTTTAAGGAAAGGGTCTATGTAAGTAAGCCTGATAGGGCCAAAATAAGGTCCAAGATCCAAAAGGATCTAGGCCTGGTCTCACAATCAGATGCCAGATGGTTCAGGATCACAGGAACTCAGGAGATATCAACCAGCCAGCAGGGAAGCAGGATAATGAGCAACAGGTAGGATAGGAAGATAAAGTAGAAAACAACCAAGGGAAAATAGCCAGTCCCTCCAGGTCAAAACCAGAGAAAGGACACAGCTCAAGCCCTAATTGTCTCTTAATAGCTTAGCTTTCCCCTGTGGAATTCCAGAATCTTTACTCTGCTGCTCCATGCCTCTGCCCTCTACAAACTTATATACTTTCCTTCTTAACTTTTCCTTATAACAGCTTGGTTGTCTGAGAGGTCTAGTATAGACTCATGTCACTGGATCTTTGACAGTTTGCTCTTCTGACCTTTTGAAGCTCATAAGATTGTGTAGCCTGGTCCTTTTGTGTCTAATACTCCCTCAACTCTTTAGGCACCAGCAGGATCCTTTGAAACCAGCTTCAAACTAACTTTGGGCAAAAGAGTGTCCAAAGTCTCTCCTCTGCCTGAAGTCTCACAACCTCTTGTCCTCCTCACTGGACACCAGAGAAAGAAAAAGAACTGAGTTGTTCCTGTGGAAATCTTTTGTATGTATTCTTAGTTCTGGCTTTTAAGTCAAACAAAAGTCTGTTTCTTCACCAGGTGATTAAAGGAGTGGAAACAGTTATAGTGCAACTGTGCATACTCTGAAGTAGAAAGGAGGGCCCTCCATTATATGCCATCCTCAATGTCCAGAAGCAGATTCCCCAAGTATCTCTAAGTAGTTTGGCAGCAGACAGACATGTGGTATACATCCTAGGAGGGTGGGTTTCTCATTGCCTAGTGGCCTGTCAAAATATTACACACACACACACACACACACACACGCACACACAGAGTCATATGATTATGGACCCTGGCCTTCTGATTGGTAAAGATTCACTTTAACTGACTCATATCCAAACCCACCGTACTATCGCTCATGAATCCTTTCCCCAAATTCCTAATTCTAACTCTGAGATTAATAATCAAATCAACTCTGCCATTCTTAGGGGAAAAATGATATCTCAACCAATTTCTCAATGAACCCCAAACATTTCTTCTTTCTTTCTATATAAGACACTTCTCCCTGGTAATCATTTCCCTTTATATATTAATATTCTTTCTCTACTAGAATGTAATCTCCTTGAAGGCTTCCTTATATCTGTATATACAGGTGTTAGCACAGTGCTTGGCATATGATAAATACTTAATAAATGTTTTCCATTCATGCATTCATTCTTGAATTCCTTCCTTCCTTCCTTCCTTCCTTCCTTCCTTCTTTCCTTCCTTCCTTCCTTCCTTCCTTTCTTCATCCTTGGAGCAAGCAGAATGAAGATCAAAGAAGGACTCATTAGAAAGAGTTTCCAGGTGGAGGTAAGTTTGAGTTTAGAAGCTAAAGAAAGTTGTAGGCATAGGTTGATGGAAAGGAGTGAGGTAAACATTGAAAGCCCAAAGAACTGTAGGCAGGAAATTGGTTGCATAAGAGGGCAGGGAGGTCCCATGTGCTTGGCCTGAAGTTAGGAAGGCTTTAATTCAAATCTGGCCCCACTTACTAGCTGTGTGATCTTGAGCAAGACACTTAATTTTCTCTGCCTTGATTTCTTCATCTGTAAAGGAAGAAATGGCAAACCACTCCAGTATTTTTTTTTTCAAGAAAACTCCAGATGGGGTCATGAAGAGTCAGATGTGACAGAAATGACTAAACAATAATGACAAGAAGAAGGAATTGATTGGAGTAGAGAGATCGTGTTATGTAAGGGAGAAGGACACTGAGGACAGACAATTTGTTGGGCTTTGAATACCAGACTGAAGAATTTAGGTTTTAAACAAAAGTCTTTACTGAACAACTGGGAATTCTTGAGTAACAAAGGACAATGATGGAAAAGGTACTTGAAATAGTTGTTTCTGGAAGCTATGTGTAGGATACCTAAGCTTGGGCTAGAGTAGTAGAAGAAGGGACAGAGTGTTTTAAAGTAGAAACCAGAGCCACTCTGTGATTGATCAGACATTTAATACAATGAACATTAGTTAAGTGCTTACTGTATGCAGAGCATAATGCTTATTTCTGAGGGTATAAAGATAGATATGTTGTAGAAATTCTCCTCAAGATACTTATGATCTAATAAGGTGAAAAAGATGTTTACAATCCAATAAGATATGAAAAAGAGATGGGAGGTGAATATAATTCCAAGGTTAATGAGTTTCAATTATGAAATCATCAATCAATTACAATTAAGTGTCTACTATGTGCTGGAGACTGAAGATTTTCTTTTAAAGTTGGACCTGCACTTAAATTGGTATAGGGAAGGTCTTCAATGTTAATAAATTCCTTTGCCAATGTGGATAAACATTTGTAACTATAGAGTCTCAGAAACTTATCTGGGGCCCTGACAGATTAAGCAGCTTGTCCAGTCACAGTCCATATGTGTCAGAGGCAAGATTTGATCCCAGGTCCTCTTCCCTTTGACACTAGCTCTTTAACTACTATATCACAGCTTTCTCTTTACAGAGACAGAAAAGAATAATCGCTGCCTTGAAGGAATTTACAATCTATTGAATCCAAGAATCCAACTAATATGGCTAATGATATTGAATATCTTCCCCTATTTCTAGGGGGTTCTATTTCCCCACCTCTATCATAGAATAATATTTTCTTAGTTCTAAAGCACTTGGCAATTCTTGGGTTACTGACCCAAAACAATACTCCCAGATGCCACCACCAGAATCACATAAAAATATAATTGGGAAAATATTAAACAAGATAGATAAAATGCAGTAAAACATAGATAATGTTAAACTGTGGTTTTCTAAGTCAATATGTAATCTGCAGGAATTCTTACATATAATTTAATGATCCTGTTTCTATTTGAGTTCGGCATCACTGCCCTAGAACGCATATTTTCCCATTATCACAAAAAAAGGGAGAGTTCTTCCAACAGTCATACCCCAGGGCACGGGATTCTTGCTCCTGGCATTGTTTTCATTCTTTAACTTGACCCGAAATGTTGTTTCTGGGATGAAATTTCGTGATCCCAGTTTAGCCAAGGAATGCACTTTTTGAAAGGAATTTGAAAAACAAACCATCTTATCATTTGTACATTCTTAGAGAGTGGACCAATATGGAAGTAGATGCTTTATCATGATGATTGCTGTTTATTTAGTGTGCATGTCAGTGCTACTTTTTAATCAATACAGGACAAAGGGAAGCATTGTAACCCTTGGTTATATTTTTAGTTGCAAAGAAATACATTTGAAATTACTCATTGAGCTAGTGTTAATGTTTCCTGGATATTCTTATTCACTCTTAAACACACACACACACACACACACACATCACCAACAATAACAACCAAACAGGAATTTTTAGAAGGCAGAGTTTAAAAATCAGACTTTATTCTTCTCCCTTCTTTGCAGATGTAGAAAGCTATAAATAAGGAACTCCACAATAATGCCAGCCCTGGTTGATGTTTTGGTTAGTTTACTGAATTGTTTTCCTTTTTTATTTTTTGTTAAAAAAATAATAAAATCCTTTCTGGGAGGGTCAGGAGAAGGATATGTTGGGGAGTGAATGGGGTATAAAACAAAAGACAGTAATTAAAAATAAAATACACAAATGATGCTTGGAAATGTCATAAATAATAATAATAGTATTTATATAGTGCTCTGAGGTTCACAAAGCATTTTAGTACATTATCTCATTTTACATATCATAAAAATGTTAATGGAGCTCCTTAATGTAGGTCCTTAAGTGAAAATATTTTTGCATGCTGGGAAAAATTTAAAGAATAATCCTATCATTGTGTATTACAGTGGAAAGACACCATTTTCAGTTGTGTCTGACTCTTCATGGTCTTCATGGTCCCACTTGGGTTTTTCTTTTTAAAAATTAAAAAAAATTATTTTGAATATTTTCCAATAATTCCATATTTCATGTTCTTTCCCTCTCCCCCAAACCCTCCTAACTCCCCTTAGCCAATGCACAATTCCACTGGGTTATACATGTAACATTGATTAAGACCTAATTCCATATTATTGATAGTTGGACTAGAGTTGTCGTTTAGTGTCTACATCCCCTATAATATCCCAGTTGGGTTTTTCTTGACAAAGATACTGAAGTGGTTTGCCATTTCCTTCCCTAACTCATTTGACAGATGAAGAAACTGAGGCAAACAGGCTTAAATGTCGTGCTCGGCTACTAAGTATCTGAAAACAGATTTGAACTCAGACAGATGAATCTCACTCCATGCCTGGCACTCTATCTACTGTACCATCTAGCTGGAAAGACTATTCTATAATATAATATCTAGAATACAAAATTAGCCCATAAGTAAGAAGACCTTGGATTTACCAATTTATTATGTGCAAATTATTGCCGAAGCTCTCTGAACCTCAGTTTCTTCATCTGTAATAGAGCAATATCTATATTTGTACTACTTATCTCAAATGGCTATAGTAAGAAAAGATCCTTATAAAACTTAAAAGTGTTACAAAAGTGAGAACAATTATTAGTATTATTGTTGCTGTCCATGTTATTGCACATAGAAATATATGTAACTTGAGTATGGTTGAAATGTCGCACCAATGTTAGTAATTCCCCTGTTGATGCACAGTAAGGCCAAAGCTTCATTTGCACTTCAAACACCCTGAAGCCCTGGCACTGGGGGTAAGCGTAGCTGCTTTGTGGTAATCTTGAGGAAAGATCAAACAATCAAAAAATACATTCCAGAAACTTGACCAAGCCAGAAACCTCCAGCCTCCCTGAGAGAGCAAACTCCCCAAAGGCTCCCCTTTGATATATCCCGAGTACCCACTAGGTTAAATATAAAGGCTTGTGATACTGTAGATTTTTCTGTTAAGCAGCAGTCCCAGCCCATTTCCCTGAATCCACAGCGACCATGAACCAAAAAGGGTCTGACATCCTCCAAGGCTTCCTTTTCATACTGGTTCTGGAGGATGCTTCTGCACTCTCCCAAAAGGTCCACACTCCACTGGGGCTGTGACAAACCAGACACCCCAGAAGAATGGAAGGATGAGCCCTGCTTTGAATGAGACCCCAGTGAAGGATTTCGTGAGCAAACTGCACATTCATTTCTGGATTTGATCTTGCAGCATTGTTGGTCAAGTGGAGTCCTTCTCTCCCAATGCAGAACACGGGCTCTGCAATTTATCATCTTAGAGAACTCTGCAGAGCTTCTACAGGTGAAGTGAGTTGCTCTGGATCACACAGCCAGAATATGCCAGAGGCAGGACTCAAACGTGGGGATTTCTGAATCCAATGTCAATTCTGTGAACTCTCTATGATCCTGCCCTTCATGTCAGAAATGTAATAGGGTGGTTTGGGGGTGGGATGAGATGGATTAAATTGGACCAGTAACAAGATGTTACACTGTGGTTTGAAGGCCAATAGTTAACTTTGACCAGGCCAGAGCCTGGTCTGAGACCAACACACAGACCACTCAGTAGTTTTATTTTAATAGGGAAAGGTTAAACGGGAAATACCTAAAGTTCCCAGGATCCAAATGTCTCCTCATGGAGAGTCTTCAAAGTGTTTGTTGACCTAGTCTAATCCCGCTCCTCTCTCACCTAAAAATCCCAGTCCCTGTTGTAGCTAACCTGCACTAAACCCCCCTTAGTTAGTATTAGAGGTGATGGTCTGTGGCAAGCTTGACAAGGGCCCTGGGAAGGTCCTAGATCCAAAAGGACCTAGACCTCGTCTTATAGTCAGTGCAGACAGCTGTTCAGGGTTACAAGGTTCTTTTCCAAGGGAAATACAGTAACCAGAGAAGAGGAAGACAGGAGGCAGAATAGGAAATCAGGATAGGATCAGCAACCTAAGGACAGGCAGCCACTCTCACCAGATGCATCCAGAGAAAGACCCAACCCCCTCAGAACCAGACTAACCCCTCCTTCCACATTCCAGAACCTTTCTCCTCTGCATCTGTCCCCTGCAGATCATCCTCTCTTGCTATAACCCTCTCTTCCTTATAACTGAAACAAAAGACTCTAGATGTCCTATTATTGATGTTGATGCACTATGGAAGGCTTGCCTAGGAAGCTAGTGGAGAGCCTTGACAAACCAGGACCTAGGCAACCTTAAAGAAAAAGGGCAGATGTAGCTCCTATCTCTCTGAGAGCTCATGGCAATTGATCCTTATTTTTTTTTTTAATTTTTAATTTTAAACCCTTAACTTCTGTGTATTGACTTATAGGTGGAAGATTGGTAAGGGTAGGCAATGGGGGTCAAGTGACTTGCCCAGGGTCACACAGCTGGGAAGTGTCTGAGGCCGGATTTGAACCTAGGACCTCCTGTCTCTAGGCCTGGCTCTCAATCCACTGAGCTACCCAGCTGCCCAATTGATCCTTATTTTTAACCCTTAACTTCTGTCAGAATCAATATTGAGTATTGGTTCCAAAGCAGTAGAGCGGTAGGGGCTAGGCAGTGGGGGTTAAGTGACTTTCCCAGGGTCATACAGCTAGGAAGTGTCTGAGGCTAAATTTGAATCCAGAACCTCCCATCTCTAGCCTGCCTTTCTATCTTCTGAGTCACCCAGCTGCCCCAATGAATCATCATTTTTACGAAATGGAAACAAGGAGAAGACTACTTATAAGAAACTTTTCATAAACTTTTTCCATTTGCACATGGAAATCTTTCCTCTCCTTGTATACCTTCAAGTGTATGCTTAGCCATTTCAGTCATGTTTAAATCTTTGTGACTCCATTTGGGGTTTTCTTGGCCGAGATACTGGAGTGGTTTGCTAGTTCCTTCTCCAGCTCATTTTACAGACAAGGAAACCGAGGCAAACAGGATTAAGTGACTTTCCCAAGCTCACACATCTAGTAAGGGTCGGTCTGAAACCAGATTTGGACTCAGGAAGAAGAATCTTCCTGAGTTCAGATCTGGCCCTATCCACTACACCACCTAGCTGTTCTTTTCAGTGTGTAAGCACACACACACACACATGCACATACACACACAAACTATACACACACAGATATGCTGTGAAGTCTGTGCCATTGCCATTATGCTGAGCATTGGCTGATATCTCCAGGGACTCTAGTTGAGGCTGGGGAACTGACAATGACAAGCATGGAGTGTGTTTCCTGGCATTGACCTCTTTTGATAATTAATACCAAACCAGAAATGTACATTTTCCTTCACAGAACAAAGGACAATTTCTGCTTTAATTTCCTATGAGCCACTATGGAAAAATCTGCTGCTCAAGGCGAGTTCTCATGGAAGGAAGGATTGGAGCTGGCCATTTTAAGGAGCCAAACTCTCTCCAAGGTCACCTAAGGGAAACAGCTCAAATCCTAGAAAGAGGCCTCAGTCTAGATGCCTCTAAGTTTAGTGAATCACAGATGGAAGGGACCTCAAAGGTCTAACCCCTCATTTTGTAAATGAGGAAATTTGAGGTCACTTAACTTGCTCAAGGTCACACATGGAATTTATGGAAGAATTTGGATTTTAATCCCAGACCTCTTCCTGCAAAACTAGTGCCATTTCCCCTTACTGACCACCCCCTTTTCAAAGTATCTAATTGGAGTCAGAGGATCTGAATCTGAGTGTGGGCTCTAATACTTAGGATCCAGATGACTCTTAGGCGAGTGTTAACTAAGAAAGGAAGGAAGGAAGGAAGGAAGGAAGGAAGAAAGGAAGAGAAAAAGAAGGAAGGAAGGAAAAGAAACAAACAAGAAAAGAGAACTCAAAGTTTAGCCAATCCTTCTCATACCTGGATAGGAATCTTCCCTAAAATAATGTAGTCATCAAATCTCTATTTTGAGATCTCCAGTGATAGGGAATTCACTACCTCCTGAGACAGACCTTCCAACTTTGGGACAATTTTAATTGCTAGGAAGTTTTTGTTTTGTTTTGTTTTTTACATCTAGTTGAAATATGCCTTTTGCACATTTGATCCATTGTTTTTAGTCCCATCTTCTGGATTCAGAAAGCAATTCTAATCTCTCTCCTACTTGTCATATTGTCTAATATTCGAAGACAGATATCTGTCTTTTCTTCTGTAGACTAAACACTCCCAGTTTCTTCAACTAATCCTTGTCTGGTACAGTTCCTAAGCTTCTTGCCACCCTGTTAGCTCTGGCCCAAATATGCTCTGACTCTCTCGTTGTTCTTAGAACGTGGTGGCTAGAGGTCAATACAGGATCCCAGATGTGGCCTGTCCTGGAAGGAGCACCGCTAGACCAACACCCCCTCGATCTGAACAATTGACTTCTTTTAATGTAGTCCTGGAAACCAGGCCTTGGAAATGAAGTATAAAACCTGGCCAGAATAACAAGAAGCTGAGAAGAGATGCTTTGGTTCCCTTTGGCCCTACCAGGGGATTGCTTGAAAAAGCAAACTGTGAACTTTTGACTTCTGAAGTCTAGATTATAAGTGAAACTCAGAGAGAGATATACTCTGGCTCCAGGAAACCACAGTATCCTTAGCCATAGGGACCTCAGTACTGGGAAGGAAGAATCAGATAGTCTTTGGAATTCCCCTTTCTAGCTTTGGAGGGTAAAAAAAATCTGATAGTTTGCTCCCCCTCAAGGTTTCTAAGCTACCACTATCCTGCAGGAACATATGGTTTACATTCGTACTAGATCAGTTGTTCAGATGCTTCTGAGATGGTCACTAGGGTCATGGTTACTTTCTCTGATCCTTTCCTTTAGCCATGTTGTATGTTTGCATGCTTATTTGAGTTGTGCCAAGAGATAGGGGCTTTCAGGCAACATCTGAAGAGTTTTTGATTGTTATCCCTCATCTGAATCATTTCAATCATATGTTTGCAATCTATTATAATCCTTCATTCTGGTTCTCAAAACTCATGTACCTGGATGCATGCTAGGTTTACACCAAGATCATGAGGTACCTTTTGCAGGTCACTGTACTGGAAGTCACAGATGTTAACTAGCTTTAAAAAATACAACTTACCTTCCATCTTAGAATCAATACCATATATTAGTTCTAAGGCAGAAGAATGGTAAGGGCTAGGCAATGGGGGTTAAGTGACTTTCCCATTCATAATAACAGTTAGGAAGTGTCTGAGGCCAGATTTGAACCCAAGATCTCCTATCTCTCTGGATTTCTATCCATTCATAACTAGCTACATTATTAAATGAGTGTTAAAGCCACACATCTAGTTAAAGCTCTAGCTAGGGCAGGGCCACATGAATTGGGATCTAAAGCACCAACCTTTTGGAGGGTCAGAACAATTTAAAACAAATACTTCTTTAGAAGAATAGAAGGAACTGAGAGGAACACAAGTCCGAGGTCAAAGATGCTAGTTTGTGAGAATTTTTCCCTTATGAAGATTCTTGCTTTCTTCAGGTATTGATAAGGAACAGGGAAAAAGAGGGTTCAGGTTTCATGGATATCATTATGAGGACAGCAGAATGCATCATCTTCCCATCTCCGTGCTTTTTCATTGGCTAGTCTCTATTCCTGAAATGTTTTCTGTCCCTACCTCAGTCTCTAAGAATCCCTAATTTTCTTCCAAAATCACCTCCAGTGCCACTCTCTTTGTGAAGCTTTTCTTGGATCTCCTAGCCACTTTCTGCCTCAAGTTGTTGCTTTTCAATGATTTCAGGCATGTCTGACACATAGTGAACCCATTTGAGATTTTCTTGGCAAAGATCCTGGAGTGATTTGCCATTTCCTTCTCTAGCTCATTACTTTGCAATTATTTTGAATAGACCTAAGCAAAATATATGAATCAGTCTGATGAGAAAACAAACATACAAGTAAGTATAAAGAAAAATGCCTTCAAGTGTAAGAAGACAAGTCCTATCTCTGAAGCAGACAAGTGATATCTCTTAGTGCTTTAGACAATGCTTTAAGACTATATGATGCAGAGAATGTGTCAACTTGCACTGGCAGATTGATGGCTTATTTGCCTATATGAAATCATAGATCCAATCCCTGTCCCTATATATGTACCTGAAAGGATGTAAACTTCTTGAAAGTAGGAACTGCTTAATTTTTTCTTTGAATCCCCCAAAAATAGAAATTCTGAAAATCAAAGATTATCAAAATTGAAATCAAATAAACATAGAATTGGTAAATAAAACTTGGAACTTTCAGCATGGTGGGGGAGGGAAGACACCAATAAAACAGATAAATAGCTAATTTGATTAAGATAAGCTAATTTGATAAGAGAAAGGAAAACCAAATCTTTGATATTAAAAATGAAAAAAGGGAGAAATTCACAACTGAAGATGAAATAAAATAAACTATGAGAAATGGTTTTGCCCAATTTTAAGTAAAAATTAATAACTTTAATGAAATAGTTGAATATTTTAAAAATATGTAAAATTCAAAGTACAAAATTCAAATAACCCAGTCTCAGAAAAATAAATGGAACAAGTCATAATGGTAATATTAGATTTATACAAGGAATTAAAGTTTGGTTAAAAATACAAACATAATAGACCTTTATAATGACAAAAGTAATAAAATATGATTATGTAAATATGTTGCAGAAAAATATTATCTTAAAATACATCCATTTTCTGTTAAAACATTAAAAAGCGGTTCTGGGTTAAGATGGCAGCAGAGTAAAAAGCAGCTGGTTGACCTCTCCTAACCCACGCATATAAGACTCCTCAAGAAGACATAAAAAAAATCCAGATGAACAAAGGGACCACACAACAGGGGGCAGCATTGAAGGTACGTGGAATTGGGACATTTCCATGCTATAAAGGGGTGAAACAGCTCTCACTAAAACGCAAGTTGAGCAACCCCATCCACTCCCCACACCACCTACACTGCCAAAGACAGCTCAAAAGAGTTAGCGCAAGTTTGGGGCACCCATTAAGTCATTGGCAGCGACCTGGCATCCCCAGGGCCTGCTCCTGAAAGCAGCAAGATTTAAGATCCCAAGAGGCTAAAGAACCCACAGACTTTGAACACAGACCCTGAGGGCAAGCATGGACGCGGATTCTGAGCACAGGCAGGGACCCCGAGTGGGGATCCAGTGCAGAGGGGTGTATGACTGTGGAAGCAGTGCCCTCAGACTATTAAAGGAGCTTCAGGCAGAAGACCAAGCAAGGGGCCAACCAGGAGGCTTGACCCTGAGAACAACTAGACCTGAGACCTCAGGAGCCTAAAGAGCACAGAGAGACCCTGGGTGTGAGGATAAAGCTGAGAGGGCACGTGGCTCACAATGGCAAGCCATCCACAAGAACCACAAAAGAGAAAGATCAACAAGAAGAAATCTTTAACACTCCACACCTTTTACACAGAAAAAATCCAGACAACAGAGCAAACAGCAGAGGAGAACAAACAAGTAACCATATCCAAACCTTCACCCCCCCCCAAAAAAAATGAAAACTGGTCACAAGGTCTTGAAGAGTTCAAATCTAAGATAATGAGAAAGATAGAAGAGAACTGGCAAGAAAATAACAGTTTAAAAGGCAGAATTTCGCAATTGGAAAGTGAGGCAAGTAAATTAAAGACCAGAAATGACCAGATTGAAAAGAAAAACCAGATTCTAAAGGCTAGAATTGGGCAATTCAAAAAAAGATGCCCCCAAATCAAAAGAATCGATAAGCAAATTAGAGACCCAAATCAAACAGCAGGAAAACAGGATAGACCAAATCGAAAGGTTATAGCAGAAAACCTGTCTCTAAAAACAAGAATTGGGCAAGTAGAAGCCAATGATCTCTCAAGACAGCAAGAACAAATAAAACAAAGTCAAAAGACTGATAAAATAGAAGGAAACATGAAACATCTCAATGAGAAATTGACAGATCAAGAAATAGGGCTAGAAGAGACAATTTGAGAATTATTGGTCTTCCTGAAAAAGCAAAAATTAATAGAAATTTGGACTCCATACTAAAAGAAATTATTCAGCAAAATTTCCCTGAAGTTATACAACAAGAGAGCAATATAGACATTGAAAGGATCCATAGATCACCCTCTATACTAGACCCTGAAAAGACAACCCCCAATAATATAATAGCCAAAACTAAGAGCATCCAAGTAAAAGAAAAAATTTTACAAGAAGCCAGAAAGAGACAATTCAGATATCAAGGGGCATCAATCAGGATTACACAGGATCTGGCAGCCTCTACACTAAAAGACTGCAAGGATTGGAATATGATATTCAGAAAGGCAAGAGAACTGGGTCTATATCCAAGGATCATCTACCAATCAAAACTGACTATATACTTCCAGGGGAAAGTTTGGGCATTCAACAAGATAGATTTCCAAGTATTTGCACAGAAAAGACCAGGACTAAATGGAAAGCTTGATATCCAACCACAAAAACCAAGCGAAACATGAAAAAGTAAATGAGAAAGAGAAGGGAAAGTAAGAAAACTCTTATTTTTGAATTTGCCTCTTTAAGGGCTTCAATAAGATCTAATTATTTGTATTCCTATGTGGAGAAATGCTATGTATAATTCTCTGTAGTGAACTCTATTCACTATTATAGTATTCACTATTATAGTAATTAGGAGAATTATTCATAGGGAGAGGTTGGAATACTAAATGGTCTAAGATGATATGGGGGGGGTGGGAAAGAAGGGGGTGAATAGTAGAGGACACGAAGAGAAACTTGAATGAATAAGAAAAATAGGATATTCTATTACACACAAAGAGGGCATGGGAAGGGGAGGGGACAAATATTATTATAAGAAGGAGAGGAAGAGAGCATTAAGAGGTAATATTTAAACCTTACTCTCAGTGGTATTAACCCTGAGAGGGAAGGGTAGCTATATCCATCGTCATATAAAACTCTACCTAAACCTACTGAGAAAATCAGAAGGGATAAGCCAAGGGGAGCAAGGGAGTGGGGAGGTCAAAAAATGGAAGGGAGAAGAAGGGGGAGGGAATTGATTAGGCCTTAAAAATAAAAAGAGGGGAATAATAAGGGAGAGGGTAGAAAGGGAAGTAAATCAAGAGAGGGGACAAGGGTTACTGGCTTAAAGCAAACCACTGGTTTAAAAGGAAGTAGTGTAACAAGAAGGGGTAGAATTAGGAGAGGATACCAAAATATTAGCGAAAACACAACTGATAATTATAACTCTGAATGTGAATGGGACTAACTAGCCCAAAAAATGGAAGCAAATAGCAGAGTGGATTAGAAACCAAAATCCTACCCTGTGTTGTCTACAAGAAACACATAAGAGGTGGGTGGACATACACAGGTTTAAAGTAAAGGGCTTGAGGAAAATCTTTTGGGCTTCAAATGAGAAAAAGAAAGCAGGAGTGGTGATCATGATTCCTGACAAAGACAAAGTAAAAATAGGTATGATTAAAAAAGACAGGAAAGGTAATTACATCCGCAGTATAGACAATGAGGAAATAACATTGCTCAATATGTATGCACCAAATGGCATAGCATCCAAATTCCTAAACGAGAAACTGGCAGAGTTCAAGAAGGAAATAGATAGTAAAACCATACTAGTGGGAGATCTAAATATTCCTCTTTCAGATCTAGATAAATCAAACCGAAAAATAAATAAGAAAGAGATAAGAGAGGTGAATGAAGTCCTAGAAAAATTAGATTTAATAGATATCTGGAGAAAAATAAATAGGGACAAAAAGGAATATACCTTCTTTTCAGCTGCACATGGTACATTCACAAAGATTGGCCATGTAATAGGGCACAGAAACATTGCAAACAAATGCAAAAGAGCAGAAATAATAAATGTTACCTTCTCAAATCATAATGCAATAAAAATAATAATTAGTAAGGGCACCTGTTGGACAGGCAAATCAAAAACTAATTGGAAATTAAATAATATGATTCTCCAAAACCATCTAGTCAAAGAAGAAATCATAGAAACAATCAACAATTTCATTGAAGAGAATGACAATGATGAGACACCCTACCAAACTTTGTGGGATGCAGCCAAGGCAGTACTCAGGGGGAAATTTATATCCTTGAGTGCATATATTAACAAATTAAGGAGGGCAGAGATCAATTAATTGGGCATGCAACTTAAAAAACTAGAAACTGAGCAAATTAAAAATCCCCAGTTGAAAACTAAATTAGAAATACTAAAAATCAAGAGAGAAATTAATAAAATCGAAAGTAAAAGAACTATTCAGTTAATAAATAAGACTAGGAGCTGGTATTTTGAAAAAAAGATAAAATAGACAAAGTACTGGTCAATCTAATAAAAAAAGGAAAAAAGAAAACCAAATTGACAGTATCAAAGATGAAAAGGGAGGCCTCACCTCTAATGAAGGGGAAATTAAGGCAATCATTAAAAACTATTTTCCCCAATTATATGGCAATAAATATAGCAATCTAGGAAATATGGAGGAATATTTACAAAAATATACATTGCCTAGATTAACAGCAGAAGAAATAGAATACCTAAATAATCCCATATCAGAAAAAGAAATTGAGCAAGCCATCAAAGAACTCCTTAAGAAAAAATCGCCAGGGTCTGATGGATTCACAAGTGAATTCTATCAGACATTCAAAGAGCAACTAATCCCAATACTATACAAATTATTTGATATAATAAGCAAAGAAGGAGCCCTACCAAATTCCTTTTATGACAAAAATATGGTACTGATTCCAAAGCCAGGTAGATCAAAAACAGAGAAAGAAAACTACAGACCAATCTCCCTAATGAACATAGATGCAAAAATCTTAAATAGAATACCAGCAACGAGACTCCAGCAAGTGATCAAGAGGATCATCCATCATGACCAGGTGGGATTTATACCAGGAATGCAAGGATGTTTCAACATTAGGAAAACCATCCACATAATTGACCATATCAACAATCTAACAAACAAAAATCACATGATTATCTCAATAGATGCTGAAAAAGCCTTTGACAAAATACAGCATCCTCCTATTGAAAACACTAGAAAGTATAGGAATAGAAGGACCTTTCCTAAAAATAATAAACAGTATATCCCTAAAACCATCAACAAGCATCATATGCAATGGGGATAAATTAGATGCCTTCCCAATAAGATCAGGGGTGAAACAAGGATGCCCATTATCACCTCTATCATTTAACATTGTACTAGAAACACTAGCAGTAGCAATTAGAGAAGAAAAAGAAATTGAAGGTATCAAAATAGGCAATGAGGAGACTAAGCTATCACTCTTTGCAGATGATATGATGGTCTACTTAAAAAATCCTAGAGAATCAACTAAGAAGCTTGTAGAAATAATCAACAACTTTAGCAAGGTTGCAGGATTCAAAATAAATGCACACAAATCATCAGCATTTCTATATATTTCCAACATATCACAGCAGCAAGAGGTAGAAAGAGAAACACCATTTAAAATCACCCTAGACAATATAAAATACTTAGGTATCTATCTACCAAAACAAACACAGGAATTATAGGAAAACAACTACAAAACACTTTCCAAACAAATAAAATTACATCTAAACAATTGGAAAAACATTGATTGCTAATGGGTAGGACCAGCTAACATAAAAAAAAATGACTATTCTACCCAAATTAATTTACCTATTTAGCACCATACCTATCAAACTACCAAAAAGCTTTTTTACTGAATTAGAAAAAACTATAACAAAGTTCATTTGGAATAACAAAAGATCAAGAATATCAAGAGAAATAATGAAAAAAAAATGTGAAGGAAGGTGGCCTAGCAGTACCAGATATTAAACTATACTATAAAGCAGCAGTCATCAAAACGGTATGGTACTGGCTAAGAGACAGAAGGGAGGATCAGTGGAATAGACTTGGGGTAAGTGATGTCAGCAAGAAGTCTATGATAAACCCAAAGAGCCCAACTTTTGGGACAAAAATCCACTATTTGACAAAAACTGCTGGGAAGTTTGGAAACAATATGGGAGAGATTAGATTTAGATCAACATCTCACACCCTACACCAAGATAAATTCAGAATGGGTGAATGACTTGAATATAAAGAGGGAAACTATAAATAAGTTAAGTGAACACAGAATAGTATACTTGTCAGATCTCTGGGAAAGGAAAGATTTTAAAACCAAGCAAGAGTTAGAGAAAATGACAAAATGTAAAATAAATTATTTTGATTATATCAAACTAAAAAGCTTTTGTACAAACAAAAACAATGCAGCCAAAATCAGAAGGGAAACAATAAATTGGGAAAAAATCTTTATAACAAAAAACTCTGACAGAGGTCTAATTACCCAAATATACAAGGAGTTAAATCAATTGTATAAAAAAATCAAGCCATTTCCCAATTGATAAATGGGCAAGAGACTTGAATAGACAATTTTCAGGTAAAAAAATCAAAAGTATCAATAAGCACATGAGAAAGTGTTCTAAATCTCTAATAATTAGAGAAATGCAAATCAAAACAACTCTGAGATATCACCTCACGCCTAGCAGATTGGCTAAAATGATAGAAGGGGAGAGTAATGAATGTTGGAGGGGATGTGGCAAAATTGGGACATTAATGCATTGCTGGTGGAGTTGTGAACTGCTCCAACCATTCTGGAAGGCAATTTGGAACTATGCTCAAAGGGCTATAAAAGATTACCTGCCCTTTGATCCAGCCATACCATTGTTGGGTTTGTACCCCAAAGAGATCATAGATAAATAGACTTGTACAAAAATATTTATAGCCACGCTTTTTGTGGTGTTAAAAAACTGGAAAAGGAGGGTAGCCCTTCAATTGGGGAATGGCTGAACAAATTGTGGTATATGCTGGTGATGGAATACTATTGTGCTCAAAGGAATAATAAATCAGAGAAATTCCATGTAAACTGGAATTGATGCAGAGCGAAAGGAGCAGAGCCAGAAGAACATTGTACACAGAGACCAATACACTGTGGTAAAAATAGAATGTAATGGACTTCTGTACTAGCAGCAGTGCAATGACCCAGGACAATTCTGAGGGATTTATGGAAAAGTATGCTACCCACATTCAGAGGAAGAATTGCAGGAGTGGAAACAGAAGAAAAGCAACTGCTTGAACACATGGGTTGAGGCGGACATGATTGGGGATGTAGACTCGAAACTACTACACCAATGCAACTATCAACAATTTGGAAATTGGTCTTGATCAATGACACACATTAAAACCAGTGGAAATGTGCATCGGCTATTGGGGTGAAGTTGGGGGGGGGTGTGAAGGGGAAAGTAAGAGCATGAATCATGTAACCATATTAACTTTTCTAAAAAATAAATATTATTAAATGTTAAAAAAACATTAAAAAGCATAGAAATGAATGAACTTTTCCTTAATATGATAAATAGTATCTATCTGAAACTACAAGCCAGCATTATGTAGAATGCAGATAAGCTAAAGGTCTTTCCAAAGAGATCAGAAGAAAAGATGTTCATTATCTTGTGATATAAATGTTATCTATAAAAATAAGAAAAGAAAAACAAACTGATTGAATAATCATAGAAAAAGGAGAAATAAGTGTTATTCTATATAGAAAGAAAACCCTGTAGAATCAACAAAAATTAAGCAAATCAGCAAAGTTCAGTTGTACTAAATATCCTCTGTTATCTTTTAGGTGACCACTAAGATCTTCTCCTGCACCAGACCTGTGAGGTAGATGATAGATTCTATAACCTGTCAAGAATATTCTCAAAAGGCAATTAGGGGACTAAACTATCACTCTTTGCAGATGATATGATGGTCTACTTAAAGAATAGTAGAGAATCAACTAAAAAGCAAGTGGAAATAATCAACAACTTTATCACAGTTGCAGAATACAAAATAAACCCACATAAATCATCAGCATTTCTATACATTTCTAACACATCTCAGCAGAAAGAGTTAGAAAGAGAAATTCCACTTAAAATCACCCTAGACAATATAAAATACTTAGGAATCTATCTACCAAAACAAACACAGGAATTATACGAACACAACTACAAAACACTTTCTACACAATTAAAACTAGATCTAAACAATTGCACAAACATTAATTGCTCATGGGGACAAGCTAAAATAATAAAAATGACAATCCTATCCAAATTAATTTACTTATTCAGTGTCATACCTATAAAACTACCAAGAAACTTTTTTATTGAATTAGAAAAAAATTATAACAAAGTTCATTTGGAAGAACAAAAGATCAAGAATATCAAGGGAAATAATGAAAAAAAATGTGAAGGGTGGGGGCCTAGTAGTACCAGATCTAAAACTGTGCTATAAAGCAGTGGTCATCAAAACAATATGGTACTGGCTAAGAGAAAGAAGGGACGATCAATGGAATAAAGTTGGGGTAAATGGCCTCAGCAAGACAGTGTACAATAAACTCAAAGATCCCTGCTTTTGGGACAAAAACCCACTATTTGATAAAAAAAAAACTTCTGGGAGAATTGGAAAACAGTATGGGAAAGATTAGGTTTAGATCAAAATATTACACCCTACACCAAGATAAATTCAGAATAGGTGACTGGCTTAAATGTATAGAAGGAAACTATAAGTAAATTAGGTAAACATAGAATAGTGTACCTGTCAGATCTATGGGAAAGGAAAGATTTTAAGTTTAAGCAAGAGATAGAGAATATTACAAAATGTAAAATGAATAATTTTGATTACATTAAATTAAAAAGGTTTTGTACAAACAAAACCAATGCAACCAAAATTAGAAGGGAAGCAACAAATTAGGAAAAAGTCTTTATAACAAAGACCTCTGACAAAGTTCTAATTACTCAAATTCATAAGGAGCTAAATAAATTGTACAAAAAAAGCAAGCCTTTCCCCAATTACTAAATGGGAAAGGGACACGAATAGGCAATTTTCAGATAAAGAACTCAAAACTATCAATAAGCACATGAAAAAGTGTTCTAAATCTCTTATAATTAGAGAAATGCAAATCAAAACAATTCTGAGTTACCACCTCACACCTAGCAGATTTGCTAATATGACGGCAAAGGAAAGTTATAAATATTGGAGGTGATGTAGCAAAATTCGGACACTGATCCATTGCTAGTGGAGTTGTGAATTGATCCAACCATTCTGGAAGGCAATTTGGAACTATGCCCAAAGGGCATTAAAAGACTGCCTCCCTTTTGATTCAGCCATACCACTGCTGGGTTTATACTCCAAAGAGATAATAAGGGAAAAGACTTGTACAAAAATATTTATAATTGTACTCTTTGTGGTGGCAAAAAATTGAAAAATGAGGGGATGCCCTTTGATTGGGGAATGGCTGAACAAATTGTGGTATCTGTTGGTGATGGAATACTATTATGCCAAAAGAAATAATGAACTGGAGGAATTTCATGTGAACTGGAAAGACCTCCAGGAATTGATGCAGAGCAAAAGGAGCAGAACCAAGAGAACGTTGTACACAGACTGATATACTGTGGCATAACCAAACATGATGTACTTCTCTACTAGCAGCAATGCAATGATCCAGGACAATTCTGAGGGACTTATGAGAAAGAATGCTATCCATACCCAGAGAAAGAACTGTGGGAGTAGAAACACAGAAGAAAAGCAACTGTTTGATCCCATGGTTTGATGGGGATATGATTGGGATGTAGACTTTAAAAGATTACCTAGTGCAAATATTAATAATATGAAAATTGGTCTTGATCAATGACACATGTAAAACCCAGTGGAATTGCTCATTGGCTATGGGTGGTGGAGGGGGGAGGGAAAGAACCTGAATCATGTAACCACGGGAAAATATTCTAAATTAATTAATTAAATAAACTTAAAAAAAAAGAATATTCTCAAAATTAATTTTTCTAGGTTTCTAGAAGTCCCTGACTATAAACTTTATAAACTTTATAAAAACTGATATTAGTTTTTGAAAAGGTAAAATATATGCTTGTCTTAAAAGACATTTAAAGTATCTATATGGGTCCAGTGGATAGAATGGTATATCTGGAATCAGGAAGACCTTATTCTTATATATATTAGCCATGAGTTATTTGAGCTGTCTAAGCCTCTGTTTCCCCATCTGTAAAATGTGTATAATAATAATATCTACCTCACAGGGAGAAGCCAATGAGATTTTATATCTATCTATGTCTTCTATAGATACATAGATACAATTTTGCAAACTTTAAAGTGTTACATAAATGTTAACTATTATTACCCATTAATAAAAGCAATAGAAAACTTTCTTTGCTTACTTTAAAGTTTTTCTTTAGGTACTTTCTTTTTAGAGGCAGCTATGAACTACAATGGATAGAGTGCCAGGCCTGGCGGGAGGAATTTTCATCTTTCTGAGTTCAAATCTCATCTCAGAACACTTACTAGCTGTGTGACTCTGGGCAAACCACTTAACCCTGCTTGCTTTAGTATCTTTAGCTGTCAAATTAGCTGGAGAAGGAAATGGGAAACCACTCTAGCATCTTTGCCAAGAAAACCTCACATGGGATCATGAAGACTTGGACATGACTGAAAGTGACTAAACAACTATTTCTTTTTATACAGATATGACCATTATTGCTATTGATCTTTATTCAAGACAGTAAAATGACCTCAACTACATTATAGTTTTAAATATGCCATAGAAAAAGCATAAGGGAAAATGGTACCTTAGGTATAAATGAAGAAGTTTAGATATATTTTTTCAAAAACATATTATTCTCATCTTATTTCTTTTTCATAGTTACTCAATAAGCAGACTACCCAAAAGTGTAGTCTGACATTTTCTTCATTTAAATATGAGAGAACATAAAGAGAAATCTTATGTTGCTGGTAAGAGCTTTTAAGGAGATGATGCCTAGAATGTTCTCCTTTCCTCACCTCTTCCCATTGGCTTCGCTGTCTTCTTTTAAGTGCCAACTAAAATTTCATATTTTACAAGAAGCCTTCCTAAGGCTGCTGAATTCTAGTCTTCTTTCTTTTGCTTTCCCCCCTATTTATTCTGAATATAGCTTGTGTATATTTGTTTTCTTCTTGTCTCCCCCAATATATTATGAACTCTTTGAGAGAAGGAACTCACTGTTGACTCTTTTTTAACCCCTAGCACTTAGCACCATGCCAGCAGGTTACGAAATAAACCCACACAAATCATCAACCTTCCTCTATATTACCAACAAAACTCAGCAGTAAGAGAGAGAAATAGAAATTCCTTTCACATGAACTACAGAATGTATAAAATATTTAGTAGTCTGTTTGCCAAGGCACACACAAGAACATTGTGAAGAGAATTACAAAACACTCTATGCAAACAAAGCCAGAATAAAATAATTAGAGGGATGTTAATTATGGGCGGCCTATGCCATTATAATAAAAATGAAAATATTACCCAAATTAATTTACTTATTTGGTGCCATACTAGTCAAACTACCGAAGAAATACTTTTCAGTTTTAAAAAATAGTAACAAAATTCATAAGGAAGAATAAGTACTAAAAAATTTCAAGGCAGATATAGAAAAAAATATGGGAAGGAAGGAAAACCACTAGTACTAGAAAGCAATAATCACCAAAACTATTTAGTACTTCTTATGAAATAGAGGAATCGATCAATGGAACAAATAGGTAGGTACCAGAAAGAACCATACTAACACAACAGAATGGCATTTGATGAAGTCAAGAGCTCTCAGCAACTGGAATAAGAATTCTATTCAATAAAGACAGCTGGGAAAAATGGAAAGCAATCTGGTAGAAATTAGGTTTTGATTAACCTCTCATACAACAGAATAAGATAAGCTCCAAAAAAGATAAAAAACAGTTTTAAAGAGGTCACATCATAGATAAATTAGAAAAAGGGAGGAAATATCTTTTACAGCTATGGATAGGGAAAGAATACAGGAACAAAAAAAGAAACAGAGAAGATCACAAGATAATAGAAACCATTTTAATTACACAAACTTAAAACATCTGGCACAAACAAAATCAATGCAGTTAAAATTAGAAGGGAAAAAATTAATTGGGAAAAATCCTTGCAGCAAATTTCTTCCCAAATATCTGATATCTAAACTACATAAAGAATAAATTCAAATATGTAATAACAAAAACATTCCCCAAGAGATAAATAGTGAAAGGATTTGAATAGAAATTTCCCAAAGGAAGAAATGCAAATTATCAAAGCTGTATAAAAATATTCCTAAACCACAAATAATTAAGAGAAATTCAAATAAAACAACTTCAAGGTTCCATTTTGTTTATATCAGGTTATTAAGATTAAAGGAAAGTTCTTCTCTCTTAGAATTGATACTTAGACAGAAGGTAAGGGTTTTAAATAAATGGAAGAGAACAGAACGAAGAACAGAAGGAAACAGAGAAGCAGGCTAGCTTTGCAAATCACATGTTGAATTTTTACATATTCGAAAGGAAAACCAAGCTGTACTTGACACAGATTTGTGGTTTCATGTGTACTTCTTTTGTTTTGGTTATATTTTGTATATGGAAGTGAGTACATGAATGACTGAATTAAAGTACATTTATTAAGATCTTAAATACCAAACACTGTGCTAAGTGTATTGGGGATAAAAAAGCAAGATAGCTTCTGTTTTCAAGGAGCTCACATTCTCTAGTGGAATGACAACACATACATATGTGTGTGTGTGTGTGTGTGCATGTGTGTGTGTGAGGTTTTGACTACAAGTTAGAAGGAAAGGTCCTTAGAATGCCTTGGCAAAGCAGATGGTAATGATTCTCTTTCAATTTAATTTCCAGTGTCAAACCATTTCCATTTCTGATTTTGAACCATTTGACAATGCCAAGGACTGAAGAAGGGCCAGGGGGTATTTGAGTTTTTCCCTTTTCCAGGTCTTCAGTAGCTCCGGTTTCTGAAAAGGTTGGGGCTAGCAGTACAATGAACCAGGACAATTCTGAAGGACTAATGAGAACGAATGTTATCCATCTCCAGAGAATGAATTATACAGATCAAAGCATACTAGTTTTCACATTAGTTTATTTATGATTCTATTTGAGGGTTTTGGTTTTATATGAGTATTCTCTTACAATGATTACCAATATGGAAGCATGCTTTGCATGATCTTACATGTATAACCCAGATCAAATTGCTTGGAAGAGGGTAGGGAAGGGAGGGAGAGAGACAATTTGGACCCTATAATTTTGGAAAAAGTATGTTGAAAATTGAAAATTATTATTATGTATAATTGGGGGAAAAAAGAGGTAGGGGCTGCAGTGCTCTAGAAATGGTTGCCAGGTTGAATCTACAATGGGGAATTACTTCCCTGAATAATGGCTGGGGCAGGGGCGGGGGGACTGGGCTAGAAGCATCACTAGTGATCTGGGGGACACTCTTAGTCCTTGGACTCTTAGCCTTGAATATCAACTGACCACTGGTTAAATATTTGTATATGTGGTAGTGAGGATGGTAGGCTGGCTCTCCACTGAAGCTGCTTCCATTGATGATGTCTGGTAAGTGGGGGCAGGCTGGAAACAGGGCTAATGGGCTGGGGTGGAGGGATGCTGCCATTTCCAAGGCTCTTGGGATCAGGGCCTGAGGCTGCTTCTGCAGGACTTCATAGAGAAATGATGGTTGAGATGGAGTTGATAGTTTGACCTGCCTTCCATATAGCTCTTCTTGCCTTTTCCTTTGGATGTCTTAATTGCCTCATCAGTGGTAGTTGGTAGGAATATTTGGCATCTGATAAAAAATGTTTACATTCAGAATAAAATAATTTCATGGCATTTTATTTTATTTTATTTTAAGATTTAAATATTTTATTTTTTTAGAAAAATTTTCCATGGTTACATGATTCATGCTTTTACTTTCCCCTTCATCTCCTTTCCCTCCTAATATTCAATGCACATTTCCACTGGTTTTGTCATGTGTCCTTGATCAAGACCTATTTCCATATTATTGATAATTGCATTGGTGTGGTCATTTTGAGTCTACATCCCCAATCATGTCCGCATCAACTCATGTGTACAAGCAGTTGTTTTTCTTCTATGTTTCCACTCCTGTAGTTCTTCCTCTGAATGTGGGTAGCGTTCTTTTCCATAAATCCCTCAGAATTGTCCTGGGTTATTGCATTGCTGCTAGTTGAGAAGTCTATTACATTCGATTTTACCACAGTGTATTGGTGTCTGTGTACAATGTTCTTCTGGCTCTGCTCCTTTCACTCTGTATCAATTCCTGGAGTTCACATGGAATTCCTCCAGTTCATTATTCCTTTTAGCACAATAGTATTCCATCACCAGCATGTACCACAATTTGTTCAGTCATTCCCCAATTGAAGGGCATACACTTGTTTTCCAGTTTTTTGCCACCACAAAGAGCACAGCTATAAATATTTTTGTACATGTCTTTTTATCTATGAGCTCTTTGGGGTACAAACCTAGCAATGCTATTTCATGGCATTTTAAAAGAAAACATTTACAAAACACTTTAAACAGTGCAAGTATCATAGTTTCATATTCCAGATGATATAACTGAGACTCAGAAAGATTAAGTAATATTGTCCAGTCTCAGGGATAATTGGGGTCAGAGCTAGAATTCCAACTCAGGTCTTCTGACTCAGCCTAGTCAGCATAGTATTCATTTCATTAACCTCAAACTGCCTAATATATAAGATTGCTTTTAGGGAGCATCTGGGTGACTCAGTGGATTGAGAGCCAGGCCTAGAGACAGGAGGTCCTGGGTTCTAATCTGGCCTCAGACACTTCCCAACTGTGTGACTCTGGGCAAGTCACTTAACCCCTATTGCCTAGCCCTGTACTGCCTTGGAACCAATACACAATATTGATTTTAAGATGGAAGGTAAGGGGTTTTTTTTAATTGCTTTCATTTTTGGTAGCCTAATGGAATATTAGCAGCAGCTAGCTTGCTGACACATAGGTTGAACTTTTGAATGACTATTACCCTTGGAATGAAATTTATTTATAATTACACTTCTCAAAAATATAGAAAAAGCATGGCGTAGGGGACAGAGAACAAGAACTAGGTTCAGGAAGAGTTGTGTTCAAGTTTTCTGCATTTGACACTTGCTACCTATGTACACATGAGAATTTCACTTAGTTCATCTGAGGCTCAGTTTTCCTATGTGTAAAATGGGGATAATGATACAGTAGTACCTAACTGATTGGTTGTCATAAGACTCAAATGATATATGCAAATTTCTTTAAAAATACTGATAGTACTACCATGTTAACCCAACTATAATATGACCCTGAGTATAGTGTGATCCCATGTATTTTGAAGGGTAACTTAGAAAGAGGAAACACCCATTTTCTTTTCTCCTTTTAAATTACAACTTTCTCTTAACTCATGAATAATGCAGGCACTTAACATTCAAAGTTTTTTCAAGGTCCTAAAAACAGGTTAAAGAAGTTTTAATGCCAACACTTTATTAAATATGTATTACTATTATAGATACTTGTGAGAAACTACCTTTCAATATTTAATCATGTTCTCCTTCCTCTTCTATTTCCTCATCTCCCAAAGTTCATTATTTCAACATCATGAGAGTCACCCTCTTCTTCCCACAAAACACTATCTTCACTACCACCCATACTGTTTGATATACAACATTTTTTAAATCCAAGCACAATGGACTTGGTGGAGATCTTGTCCCAAGCGGTTTTGATCCAGTTCCTTAATACAGTGATCGACAGTTTTAAAAAAATTTTCCTGATGGAGTAAATTCACAGTTTCCTGCCAGCATCCACTTGTTATATTCTTTCCTCAAATGATCTTTGAATGGCTTATTAATTACTACATCTAACACTTGTAATGGCAACACCATTCCACCTGGAATAACAACTAGTTCTGTGTGCATTTCAGCAATTCTCTTTTTCACATTTTTAATCAGGTGACCCTTGAACTCAAGTACGAGCATTCCTTTCTGCCACATTAATGCCCGGGGATGCCTACCCCAGTCCACATTCAATTGATCTAACACAAGTTCTTCATTCATCCATCCCTTTTCCTGCACATGAAAGATCACTTCGGTTGGTAACTTTTCCTTAGGTAATATTTTATGCCTTAAAATTACGTAAGGAGTCAGTTTTTGCCTGTTAGCTGTGACTGCAAGCATCAAGGTCTTCTAGTTTTCTCATTTCCAGTAGTTTTTATGAACACTGATTTTGTGTCTTTTGTGTTAATGGTGACATTTGACAGAATATCAAAACAAATAGGTGTTTGGTCAGCACTTCCCTTCTGCCCCAAGAGATAGTCATGCTTTTTATTTATGCAGAGGTCACAATACACAACTTATGGTTTCAAAGCTGGAAGTGCTTGAATATAGTGTGAATGCGATTTTCAAAGGTACATATTGGGGGAAAAAACATTGCACTGTATTTGGGCTAATACAGAATATGAATTCCAGTTTTTATTTTTTTCAAATGAAGACACATAACATCCTTCAATATTATCTCTCTAAAATGCTCCAAAAATCTCATTTTTTTCTTCCACTTTATAACCAAGTTTCTTAAATGTCATAGATGCTTCTGAGAATTTAATGATTACCAAATAAAATAGAGGATGGTTTAAACCAGAACACACAGATTTCTTCATTAAAGAAATGCAGACATTACATTACAAGGGAAAAGAAGATAAAAATTTGTTACAAAAAAAACTCCCCCAAAATTATTTGGCAATAAGAATCCAATGGCCAATTTAGAATTTGAATCCATCACTCCAGAGAATTTAGCAATTTAGAATTAGAGTCTCCCTACTCATATTCCCAACCTATTATTTTTTAAAATAATTTTCTAGATTGGCTGCACCAATAAATTTTTCTCCTTGAAAAGAACACTGAACTTTGGAGTTAGAGAACCTGAGCTTGAGCCCGAATTACTTATTAACTCTGTGATCTTGAGCAAATCAATTTATTTCTCTGGTCATCAGTTTTCTCATTTGTAAAAATGAAGGCACTGAAGGTTTTGAACATAGAAGATGGTGGCAGAGTAGAAGCAGCGTGCTTAACCTCTCCTAACTCACACATATAGGACTCCTCAAGAGGACATAAAAACCAAATCCAGACAAACAAAGGGACCCCATAACAGGGCACAGCATTGAAGATACGTGGGATCAGGGCATTTCCATGCTATAAGGGGGTGAAATAGCTCTCACTAAAACATGAGCTGAGCAGCCCCTCAACCCCCCCCACACACACACACCACCTATAGTGCCAAAGCCAGCACACAAGAGTTTGAGCAAGTTTGGGGCATTCATTAAGTTCTTGACAGCTACCTGGGATCACCAGGGCCTGCTCCTGAGAGCAGCAAGACTTAAGACCCCAAGAGATTAAAGAATGTGGACTTTGAACACAGACCTTGAGCACAGGTGTGGACCTTCAGTCGGGACCCAGTGCAGAGAGATACATGACTGTGGAAGCAGCACCCTGAGACTGTTAAAGGAGCTTCGGGCGGAGGAACAAGTAAAGAAACTATCAGGAAGCTTGACCCTGAAAACAGCTAGACTTGAGACCCCAGGAGCCTAAAGAGCTCAGACCAACCCTGGGCACGAGGATAAAGCTGAAAGGGTGCGTGGGTGCTGTGACTCAGACCAAAACTTCTCCACAGCTTGATACACAGAGAGCCTGTCTGCCTCACCCAGACTTCTGAATGAGAAAATAATAATAATAATGGCAAGCCATGCACAAGAATCTCCAAAGAGAAAGATCAAGAAGAAATCTTTAACACTCGACAACTTTTACACAGAAAAAATCCAGATAACAGAGCAAACATCAGAGGAGAACGAACAAATAACCACATCCAAACCTTCCCCCCAAATGAAAATTGGTCACAAGCTCTTGAAGAGTTCAAATCTGAGATCATGAGAAAGATGGAAGAGATTTGGCAAGAGAAGTGGGAAATAGCTCAAAAGGAAATTAACACGTTAAAAGACAGAAACTCCCAATTGGAGAAAGAGGCCTCAAAATCAAATGAAATGATAAGCAAATTGGAGGAAACCATGAAAAACAGAATAGACCAAATGTACAAGAAAAATAAAAAGATTATAGCAGAAAACCAGTCTCTAAAGACCAGAATTGGGCAAGTAGAAGCCAATGATCTCTCAAGACAGCAAGAACAAATAAAGCAAAGTCAAAAGACTGATAAAATAGAAGGAAACATGAAATATCTCAATGAGAAATTGACAGATCAAGAAAACAGGGCTAGAAGAGACAATTGGAGAATTATTAATAAGGTCTTCCTGAAAAAGCAGAAATTAATAGAAATTTGGACTCCATACTACCAGAAATCATCCAAGTAAACTGCCCTGATGTTCTTCAACAAGAAGGTAAAATAGACATTGAAAGGATCCATAGATCACCTTCTACACTAAACCCTGAAAAGACAACCCCCAGGAATATAACAGCCAAAACTAAGAGCTTCCAAGTAAAAGAAAAAAATTTACAAGAAGCCAGAAAGAGACAATTCAGATATCAAGGAGCACCAATCAGGATCACACAGGATCTGGCAGCCTCCACACTACAAGACTGAAAGACTTGGAATATGATATTCAGAAAGGCAAGAGAACTGGGTCTACAACCAAGGATCATCTACCCATCAAAACTGACTATATACTTCCAGGGGAAAGTTTGGGCATTCAACTAGATAGAAGATTTCCAAGTATTTGCACAGAAAAGACCAGGACTAAATGGAAAGTTTGATATCCAACCACAAAAAACAAAAGAAACATGAAAAGGTAAATAAGAAACAGAGGGGAAAGAAAAGAAAACTCTTATTTTTAAATTTGCCTCTTTAAGGGCTTTAATAAGATCAAATTATTTGTATTCCTACATGGAGAAATGTTATGTGTAATTTTCAAAAACTGTACCCACTATTATAGTAATTAGAAGAATTATTCATAGGGGGAGAGGTTGACGTACTAAATGAACATAGTAGGTGAGGGGAGTAGGGAGATATAGTCAGAAAAAGTGAAGTTAGAAGAATGAGTTGATTTGGTGGAAAATATCATAAACTGAGTTGTAAACATGTTGACTAATGGGACAGCCAAGTAGAAGTGTTCCAAAGGAAGTTGAAAATATGACTGTAGCTAAGAACAGAAATGAGGACTGAAGACCTGGCAATCATTCACATAGAGTTAGTAGATGAACCCAAAAGATATGAGAGAATTGGGAAAAGATGTCCACCATTCCCAGTAGACTGAGTCCAAAAAGAAAAAAGAGAAGTGAGTCAAGGATTAGAGCTTTAGGGAATAACCACCTGAAGAGACTGGTTAGAGTGAAGGACCAATGGAAGAGAGAAGGGGCAGTTATAAAATTAGTAGGAAAACTAAGAGAGTATAGTTCCCGTGATGTCATTTCCTTCTTTAGCCTCATTTTAAAGATAGAGAACTGAAGCAAATAGAGGTTAAGTGACTTACCTAGTGTCAAACAGCTAGTAAGTATTTGATGTCATATTTGAACTCAGGTCCTCATGATTTTAGAGCTAGCACTCTATACATTGCACCACTGATGCTATCAGCTGGAGTTGGAGAACTTGGGTTCAAATGCTGGCTTAGCCATTTAGCTCTGTGGTCTTGGACGAGTTTTCTCATCCATAAAATGAGAAGGTTGGGGGGGGCAGCTGGGTAGCTCAGTGGATTGAGAGCCAGGCCTAGAGACAGGAGGTCCTAGGTTCAAATCTGGCCTCAGACACTTCCCAGCTGTGTGACCCTGGGCAAGTCACTTGACCCCCATTGCCTACCCTTATCAATCTTCCACCTATAAGTCAATACACAGAAGTTAAGGGTTTAAAATTAAAAAAAAAAAGAGAAGGTTGGACCAGAAAGAGCAAGTTACTTTCCAGATCTAACTCTATGAATAAATAGGCATATTATATATTATATCATGTGAAATTATATTATATTAAACTCCTTTACATGTGGAAGTTATCTTTATTAGTAATACCATTTTTTAGAATCTTATTTTAATATACTAATTTCATGGATACAAAGTATTTATCCCTTATAAATTTCATGATAAAATTTCTTAATTTTATAAGAAATTTGAGATTTGAGGGGAATTCAGTAGATTTTCCAAGTTGATACAGCAAAAACAATGATAGACTCTCCATAAATGTTGAATAATTGAAATGAGTCCTTTTGGAAACATAATTGGTTTTTTAAAGAAATAAGACTATGTGAACTAAATAAAGAAGTAATATTTTTCATCATTTCTATGGAACTGAGACGCCAATGATATAGGTACTTCCTCTACTGGTAGAAATCACAACCTATTTACAACCATGCTTTGTGATGTCTGTGTTCTCCCACAGGTTCTTTATCAAGGTTCTCACAAAAATGCTGGAGGGGTTTTTCCCCCCACAGATATTTTAACATTTTGTGTGTACCATGGGCATAAGTTGCCCGTCTTCCATTCCCTTTGCATGATTTCTTTTAAAGTTTATACATTTTCTGGATGATTTCCCTTGTGGTCAGTTAGTAAGTAAACATTTATTAAATACCTACTGTATGCTAGGCACTATGCTAAGTTCTGGGAATACAAAAGGAAGTTAAAAAAAAACAGTCCCTATCCTCATAATCTAATGGCAGAGCTCACAATCAAACAAATATATTCAAATAGGTTATATAGAGGATAAATAGGAAACAATTAAAAGGAAAGTACTAGAATTAAGAGGGATTGAGAAAGACTTCCTTTAGAGGGGACTTTAGCTGAGAATTAAAGGGAGCCAGAGAACCCAGGAAGAAGAAATGAAGGAGACCATTCTAGACCTATACATATCTCCTCAAATCTCAAATTTCTATTTAAATTTTCAGGCACTTATTAATATCTACACTGTCTATAATACACACTTTATGCTAGGCAGTTGGAATACAAAGACATTAGTGAAACTACCCCTGCTTTCAGAGAACCTATATTATACTGGAGCAAACATATATGTGTGTATGCATATACACATATATATGTAAATACAAAAGATATTTAAAAAATACAAATCTATTTGCAGTTGAAATGGGGAGAGTTATAACAGCTAGAAACTAGAGATTCTGGAAAGGTCTCCCATAGAAGATGGCATCTGTAAGAGGGAAATTTAGGTATTTTATAGATATGTATTTAAAGTGTGGCCGCCAGGAATCAACAATTCAGGTTGATTCCATAATTAAATCAGACCCAAGTCAGCATCGGGTTAGGCAGTTTATTCACAATTAGGAAGGTAAAGGTATAGGAATAAAGAGAGGGAGAGGCTAGTCCAGGCCTGCGGAGGCCTGGATGAGAGAGAAGGTTAAAAGGCTAAATAAATTAGGCTACAAGCCTCAAGGCCTAGCAACCAGATAGGCTAGTGCCTACTTAAGGCAGAGTTTGGAAGCGGCCAAGGTAGGCCAAGGAAGTCAGCCTAACTTACCCACGTGACAATACAGAGTAGAAGCTACCTGAAGTCTCAAGAGAGGTCCTTCAGCACCAAGTTCAAAGTGGGAACTGCTTCCACAGGAAGTAACCGACATACTTGAAGAGATAGTGTCTTTCGTCACTTCCTGTGGGTCTACCTCTAATTCAAGAGGACAAATGGCAGCCTCTACACTGATTTTGGACTGCCCAAAGGGCAGTCCTTGTTCTTGATTTGTTACTTATTGTCACGTGTGGGTAACTCGTCTCCCCTCCCCACTAAGGGAGGTGAGGATTACATCATTTCTATGCCTAGGATGAGTAGGGTTTTGACTATGAATCGGCTAGAGTTAATTCCATTTACACACATCCAGGTTGGGTTTTGAAAGAAGCTAAGGATCTGATGCAGCTGAAAGGAAAAGCATTTCAAGTACGTACACAATTACAGATATGAGAGAGGGAATGTTATATACAGAGAATAATAATCAAGTCAGTTTGTATAGACCAGTGGTTCTCAAACTTTTTTGGTCTACTGCCCCCTTTCCAGAAAAAATATTACTTAGGGCCCCCTGGAAATTCTGAAACTATTTATTGAACTCAGAATGGAATGTAATACAAAAAAAGTGTGACCATCACAGCTCCCCTGGATCACTGCAGCACCCACCAGGGGGCTGTAGCGCCCACTTTGGGAATCACCACTCTAGACCCTTTGTGGTGAACCTATGGCACACATGCCTTAGGGGGCACTCAGAGCCCTCTCTGTGGGCATATACACTGTTGCTCCAGCAGAGTTCACCAGAGTTCATTACTAGAAAGCCAGAAGGATGCAGAGCTGGGCTTCTTACCTCCCCATCTTCACCCACACCTTAGGACACATCACCCGTCCCTCTAAAAGGTTTGCCATCACTGAACTAAACTATATTAAGGAGATTACTGTGCAATAAGCATGGAAAGATAGCCTGCAGAAAGATTATGAAGGAATGCCAGAGAGAAAAATTAATCATTTTTACTCTGGGCAATAGAAAGCCAATGCAGTTTCTTTCATGATGAATGATCAGATATTGACTTTAGAAAGGTTATTATTTTGATTGTTCTGTGGAAGATAGCTTAGAGGAGAGAGAGAATGGAGGCAGGGTACCAGTTAAAAGTCTGTTTATTGCAATGATCCAGGTGAGATTTCCTGAACTAGGGTAGTGACTACAACAGTAGAGAAAAGGAGGCTCTAGAGATGCCATGTAAGTAAAATTAATAGGACTTAGCAACTAATTGAGTATGGAGGCTTGTTGGCAGTGGGAGTTTGAGAATAAAAGGTCCAGGTTGACTCTCATATTTCACATTTGGAAGACTAAGGTACTCAATAAAATCAGGGAGGGAGATTTTGTGGGGGAAGCTATTACATTCCTTTCTGGACAAGTTGAACTTAAGATGCCTGTAGGGCATCTAGGAAAACAATTTCTAACAAGCAGTTGGTGATTTTGGTTGAGGGCTTAGGAGAGAGATGAGAACTGGATCTGTAGTTATGGGAGTTATCTTCACAAAGGTGAGTGAAAAGAAGAAGACCATAAGGCCCATCAGTTGGAGAATGCCTAAATAAATTGTGGTCCTTGAATGTAATAGAATATTACTATGCTATAAGAAATTGCAACCATGTTGAAGAGAGTATAGCTTAGCAAAGCAGTTTAGGGCATGGATTATAAACCAGAAAAAGAGCCTGAGAGGCAGTGTTTGCTGTGTTTGGGGCCTTTCTTTTTATCAGTGACTTTCTTGGGACGTAGGTCTCTTAGCAGAATCTCTGGGTCACAGAGTGTGGATATTTTAGGCACTTTATTTGTATAATTCCAAATTGTTTTCCCAAATGATGGTGCCAATTCACTTTACCAAGGATGTACCAGTGTGTCTACCTTTCCATAACTCTTCCAACATTCCTGTTTTTCTTCTTCTTTGACAATTTGTTGTGGTGTGAGATCTAATGGCTTGTCTCGATTTGTATTTTTTATTATTAGTGATTTGAAACATTCATACGGTAGCCAATCTGAAATTTTTTTGAGAACTAGCTATTCTTATCCTTTGATAAATGTCTATTGGTCCTAAATATTTCTGTTTGTCATCTACATATCTTGGACACAAAATTCTATTCAGAGAAATCTGATACAAAAGGAAAAGCATTTATTAAGCTATTTAATATGCACAAAGCATTGGAGATAGAAATACAAACTCAGAGATGGTCTTTGCTTTCAAGAATCTTAGATTCTAATAGGAGGAGACAACACAACTTGGGGAAGGAAGTTTTGGCTTAGCAAGTCACAGAGAATGTGAGTGGAACAATATGAAAGTAATTCAACATACCCATTCTAGTAACAATGGCAGTATTGATTTATAAATAAAGGCAAGATCTAGAATGATAGGACATGGATTTTTCCAATAAAAATTTTTAAATGTAATAAAAATAATATCTAATATAATAAAGTAAGGGAGTCGGAATAGATGATCCCTCTCCACCCTGTTGCCATTTTATTTTGGCTTCTCTTTAATTTCTCCTTAACTTGAAATTTTCTGGAGCTTTGAATTCTCAGATCCCTGTTTGGTTTAAGGATTTCTTAAACTGAAAGGAAAGTTACCTCCCAGCTCAGGAGAGTAATACACATGTTACCCTTCCATACAACAATGTTTAGCTCTGAGGTTTGACTTGAATCTCTCCTTGTGAAATCCTACCATATGTATCACCACCCTTTGAAAGCTGAGCTCTGTTCCCCATGGGGTGCTGGCCAGCAGCTAAATTAGATTGCTGGAGGGGTGTTCTGATCTTCTCTGAACTGACTGTTCCAAATATACTTCAGTTCAGGCAATCACAAATGAAGATGATGTCACAAGCCAGCTGTGCACAGGCCTACCACTTCACAGGCAAACCAAGCCTTTAAATCACTTGAAAAATGCTGCTGAACAGGACCACTGAGATCCCAACCAGGTAAATGGTTGTTCTATTGATCTTTAGCCAATTTTGCCTTTCCTCAGGGAATGAAACTGTACTCTGTCACTCTTGCTGCTTTCCAGAGCCAGATAATCTCTGCTGCCATTCCAGAAACATTATTGGAGTCCTTGGGCTTTTCCTGTTCATTGGGAATTGGGGGCAGATAAGCTCAAGCTAAGAACTTGTCCCTGGGACTTCTAGAGATCACTCATTCCTTCTTGTCAGCCCTCTTTGTGCTGCCCACCCCCAACCCTTAGGATACTAAGTACAGTCCCTACCTGCACTAACTTATACTAAAAGTCTTTTATTATGTTTCAGGAGCACCCAGTGGCTTACCAAATTCTCTTCTATTTCCTGGATGGGAAATAGCCTGTGAATACCAAGGGCAATAGACCAGTGGAAGCTCTTCCCCAAGGGACCATGTTCTGACTTCCCAGTTTCTGTTAATGGCCTTGTCACCTGAGGTTAACTTTATCAGCCAAACTGACTTTTTCCTCTATGTCACTCATGGGACACCATCTCTCACCTTATGCTTTTGTACTTGCCATTTCCCATGCCTAGAATTTACTTTCTCCTCATAGGTCTTCTCTCTCCAACCCTCCTTTACTTCCTTCAAGTTCAAGCACCAACTTTTTATACAATGCCATTCCTGATCTCTCCAATCTCTGGTGCCTGCCCACCTGAACTACCATAATGTTATGGGAGGCATGATCTGAATCTGTCTCCCTTAGACATTGGGGTCTGGGTGTCTCATCATGGATAGAGGGTTCATGCTAACTGGTTCTCTTAAGAAAAAATGCTTCTAGTTGATGAAAAACCAAGACTAAAATAACCTGTAACTTAAGGGTCTTTTGCATAAAACTTTCCACTTTGGTGGAGATTGTTTTCTTAATACTTCACATCAGGGAGAGGGGTAGAATTGATGAGTGTTAGAGAGAACAGAGGGCTTGGTCTTCCGACTTTTAGCTTCCAGCTTCCAGAAGGCATGAGGTTCTGGACTCTGGCAAGAAGCCAATGTTTGGGGAGCTGAAACTTTCTCTGATTTCTGTTTCATTAGTGACTTGGATAAATGGGTTTATTCATTACTTACTACAGGTATTCATTGTGGGATTAGTATTTGGAGTGAAGGAAGTCAAACCTTCAATATATAGCCTAGGGATCTCTTTCCCTGTTAAAGGATAGCTATTAGTAGTGTAGATTGAACCTAAAAATTATTTCCCTCAGACCTGTGGTGGCAAACTTGTGGCACATGTGCCAGTGAGGGCACTCAGAACCCTCTCTGTGGGCAAGTGCACCATCACCCCAGCACAGAGTTTGCCAGAGTTTGCTAGAAATGCTGAGGGACCCAGGGTCAGGCTGCTGCCCTCCCCTTCTCCACACATGCCTGAGAATAGTTCTCACATCACCCACCCTTCTAAAATGTTCATTATCATTGCCTTAGACTAATAATATTTAAGGGAGCAAAAAATACAGTACTACCCTGATATCCCTTCTCTATAAGGATAGTTGAGTGGCCAGCCTCTGGCCACAATCTCTTACTTCTTTTCCTGGCACATCTAGGCACCATATGGACACATATAACCTACATGGACAAAGAACATAGCAAACACACCCTTTACATTAGCAAGACACCTGGTCCTACGCCAGTTACCAAGGCTTCTGATTTTGTGCAAAGTGAACACAACACTCACAAAATAAAGAAAAAGGCAGGTCATCCACACGTTCAAGTAGTATGATAGACTGGTTCAGATATCTTGCTCCTGTAGAATTTTCTTGAGGCAAGTAAGGCTCAATGTTCTTTCTACCAAAGAATATGGTGAAGTGGGAAGATCCCAACCAGAATAGGGCTGTTCTACACAACTAGTTCTTATGGTACTTGTCAAAATAAAGATGACTAGGTGTCATCTCTCTGTTCCTGCTGAAAGGTAGACTAGCTCTGCAAAGAGGTATATACCTCTATCAGTGCAGATGTGGCATGGCTCTGACAGCTGCTTTGGGAGATGTATGATACTCCAGGTGGTGAAGAGTGCCTGCCAACTTGAGTCTACATCAATGCCAATTGAGTCATCAGCATCTGAAATAATACTGATACAACCATTCTTCCAGTGCCCCACACTTTGACTCCTCCCTCTCTCCTTTACAAGTTCTGGCAATTCGTATGCTATTTTTCTTGGGTCTGCTCTTTCTTTACTTTTCACATTACTATTTCCCAAGACTAAGATAATGACTCTTAATGAGTTTCACTACCTCTTCTTTATTCATCAAGTCTACTTCATTCCACACATTACTTTTCAGCCTTCTTTCTATATTGCTGCCAAATTAGTCTTCACAAAAGACTCATTTTGTGATCTCAATCTTTTGCTCATAGATCTTTGATCAGTCCACCTGATTTACTAACTGAAGTCAAAACCTGTCTGCCAGGATTTATGGTTTTGTAGAATCATAGCGTCTCATGGGTAAAAAGGACTGGGAGGCCCTTTAACCCAAACCATACATGAATCAAGCATCCTCTCTAGAACATTCCCCCAAAATAACCATGCAATCATCACATCAATGCCTCAGGATCTGGAAACAACTTGATAACTTGCTAGATTTTTTTCATTTGTAATCTAGGTTTCTATTAGACATGGTTTTAGGAAGATAAATGTAATAACTTGAAAAACTTAAGGAAAAGATACATCTTTCACTCCCCCTTCAACAATCCACCCAATTGTATTCCACTCATTCTCAATTACCTTGTTGTTTACTAAAGAGAACCCACAATATTCAAAGGATGGTCATTGCAATTTTGGACAGTTTTAATTGTTAGACAGTTCTTTATATAATGGGGTCACATCTTGGAACATGTGCAGAGCTGGCCTGCTTCTTGTCATGTGCATGTGTGACTCAGCACTTGAGAGCCATGGGAATAAGCCCCTTAATGATTTTAACTATGTGTAATTCAGCACCGAAGGGCTTACTCTTTTAAGAAAAAGTTTGACTCATTAATTTAGAGGCCAGGGTCCCTTAGGACTGATCCAGATTTTTGTGAGTCCAGAACTGAAAGGTGTCCATCAGTAGAGAAGGAGAAGGTTCTTAGTACCTGAGGTTCCAGCAGAGATTATTGTTACAGATGTATCTCCTTTCTAGAAATGAGAGAAATATAGTCTAGTTTCTTCCATATTTCTTATATGGAATAGCCTCATGTATCTAGCTCTTATTCAACCATCTGCCATCTCAGCCACCTTTTTTTCATTCTTAATCCAGGCTTCTATTAGACATGGTTTTAGGAAGATAAATGTAATAATTTGAAAAACTTAAGGAAAAGATACATATATCACTCCCTCTTCTACAATCTACCCTATTGCATTCCACACACTCTCAATTACTTTGCTTTTTACTAAAGAGAACCCACAGTATTCAAAGGAAAGTCATTTCAATTTTAGACAATTCTAATTGCTAGGCAGCTCTTCTTTATGTAATGAGCTCACATCTTGGAATGTGTACAGAATTGTATTTTGGGGCTTTTCCAGTCTTCTCTCCTCAGGACCTGGTGTCTGTCACTTTGAGGTTCTTTAGCTACCAGAAATATTACTTTTCACATTTGGTTGTCTATCCAATGGTTCTACCCTTGTCTCATGCCAGAATGAGTTCTTAAAGCAGCTGTTCACATTATCTACATTTTCTTTTCTTTGTATATTGTCCAATCCTGATTAGTCTGAATATTTGAGTTTTTTCCTATTTGGAAACATCTCAATAATTTGCTAGATTTTTTTCATTTTTAGTCCAAGTTTCTATTAGACATGGTTTTAGGAAGATAAATGTAATAATTTGAAAAATTTAAGGAAAAGATGCATCTTTCACTTCCCCTTCAACAATATATCCTGTTGCATTCCACTCACTTATAATTACTTTGTTGTTTACTTTAAATAAAATAGGGTAAATACTGAGCTTATAGTTGCATCTGTTGTGACTTAAATTTGAGTTAGTTTCTGCCAGGTGAAGTAAAATTGTACTTTATTTGCAAAATTGGCATTTTGGGAATTGTCCAACCTCTCTGGAGGCAATGAATATTCAATATACTTGAGGTATCACTAATGAAAATTCATGCATCTTATTGATCTGAAAATTTCTCTTATTTTCATAGTCCCTGAGCTTTTTCTCCTAAACAGACCTCTGACTTTTTTCTAGTACTGACTTTTTTCTTCTTTCTGACTGCAACTAAGAGAACATTACCTGCTGTATCTCTAGTTCCACAGATGTGGGTGAGGGAAGAAAATCCTGGCTTCTCTGTTGCCTTGGTGAAAGCAGCTACCATATTTTAGCAGTCCCCTTGCCTGGAATGCAAAATTGGCCATGGGGGATTTTTGGAAAGTGGCACAGGAGAGCAAGGAAGAAACTTAAAAAAAGAGAGGCATCCAGGAGGAAACAGGGAATTCAGAAATGAAGAGGGGAAAATTTGTTTGAGTAGCAAAGTGGAACTGAATGGACAGATTAAAGCTATTTCTGTACTGGCTCTATTTAATTGAACTTTAAATATGTACTATGTGCAGAGCACTGGGCTAGGTTCTGGAGAAGATATAAAATTTAATTAATAATAAAAAAGAAGTATCCAAGATTTTAATTCCTCTTATGGCCAATGGATTAATTGCTAAAGCACCAGGCATTTTAATTTTCCAATTAAATAATCTAGTTTACTTGTATAAGAAACATCATAGTCTTGGAGTTGCTTTTTTTTCCTGTAATACAGTTTGATTGTCCTGAAAAAGTAGTCTCAGAAATCCAGTGCTAGGAAATGAAAATCATAAAGGAATGAAAAGGACTGAAATAATATAGTTTGGGAAATTTTGGATAAATGAGCATGTAATTAAATCAACAAATATTATTAAACACCTTATGTATGCAAGATGATTTGTGCTAGCATCTAGGATGGATGGTGTTCCCTGGGGCTTCGAGATAATTGCCTCTTTTAATAGGAAAGCTGCCATGAACTGTAAGAAATTGTGCAGGTACATGTCTGTATTTTCTCTTGCCCTGATATTTGTTGTCATTTAGTCATTTTTCAGTAACATTTGACTTTTTGTAACGCCATATGGAATTTTTTTTGGCAAAGATACTAGAGTCATTTGCCATTTCCTTCTCTGGCTTAGTTTACATATATGAGTAACCTGAGGCAAACTGGACTTGCCCAAGGTCACATGGCTAGTAAGTGTCTGAGGCCAGATTTAATATTTCCCAGATATAAATAAATAGCCCATAGCCCACAAGAAGCTATGATTAACTCTAGTTGGAACTCTTTATGTTCTCTTAGTTTGAGATTCTTTCCCTATCTGCTAGTCCAGTGATGGTGAACCTTTTAGAGACCTCATGTTGTGCCCTGCCACCCCAGACTTTGTGCCCTGTTCCTGTCTCCCCAACCTCCCTCTTACCCCAGGCAGGGGAGGGAGAAAGTGCTCCCATTGGGCTGCTGGAAAGAGGGGCAGGTAAAGTGAAAAAAAATGTGTGCAGGCATGGTGGAGAGGGGGAAGGAAGCAACTCTGCCCCAAGTTCCTCTGGCTTTCTAGTAATAATCTCTAGTGGGTGAGAGTGTGTGTGCCCATAGAGAGGTCTCTCCATGCCCTTTTTGACAGGTATGCTATAGGTTTGCCATCACGGCCCTTGTCCATATTTTTCATTTACACTTCAAATCTGTTGATCTTGATATCATGTTGTAGAAGGAATACTGAATTGGAAGTCAGAGGACATATGTTTGAATCCTAGAATTTCCTCTTTCTACTTGTTTGACCTTGGACAAGTTATTTGACCTTTATGGTCCCCAGTTTCTTCATCTGTAAAATAAAGAATTTGATCTAGCTGACCTCTTAGATCTCTTTCAATTCTAAATCTATCATTCTCAGGTCTCTGGCTTAAGACATGCTATATCTAGAAACCAACCCAAGGATCTCCATAACTGAACTCTTTTGTAGCCTCAATGCTATGCTTCCTACATGTCCAGGCTAGAAAGGCTTCCGGGGAGACCCTTATCACTAGACCATTGGCAGGTGTCAGTTAGGGTATAAGGCACAGTAAAGAATAACAGCTTTTTAATACAATAGATACTTTGAAGGATCTTGTGGTCTGGTGGAAGAGAACTACAATCATTCTCAACATTATAATCACAAGTATATAGCATATAAGGTTTGCAAAGCTCTTTAAATATGTTAACTTGTTTGATCCTCACAACAAGCCTGTAAGGTGTGTACTATTATCCTCAATCTTATAGATGAAAACACCAAAACTGAAAGAGAAAAAATAACTTGTCTGAGTTCTCACAGATAGGATTCAAATCCTTGTCTGAGATAGGATTCAAACTTAAGTCTTCCTAACTTCTATCCTACACTATTTGCAATTCCACCTAGTTGCAGGCTTGCCTTACATCAGATTGCCACAAAGTCACCTTACAATAATAGCCTTGACAAAATCCCACCTATAATGTCTTTCAGATTGGTGTTAAACCCTATAATTGGTAGAAAATTGTAAATGAACAATTAGAAAATGATTAAATGAATTAAAGTGCATTTATTAAGCACTTGCTAAGGGCAAAGCAGTGTACTAAGTTCTAGTATCTCAAATATAAATGAGGTACAATGAGGTGGCTCGGTGGATTGAGAGCCAGGCCTAGAGATGGGAGGTCCTGGGTTTAAATTTTACCTCATAAACTTCCTAGCTGTGTGACCCTGGGCAAATCACAACTCCCATTGCCTAGTCCTTACCACTCTTCTGCCTTGGAACCAGTACACGGTATTGATTCTAAGATGGAAAATTAGGGTTTAAAAATGTATTTGTCATTGCTCTTAAGGGGCTCATAGTTTAAGAGGCAGAGACAACACATTTACAAGAATATAGTTCAGGGCAGGTAGAAAGGCCCAGGAGTGCCCAAAGTGTGATGGCAAGGTCCAGATGACCATCAACAGGTCAGATAAAAATGCTTGGGTTCTGGAGGGCATGTGCTAAAACTTTAGGACTGAGTGGCAGGGCATATTGTGAAGTTAAGTTCATCTAATTAGCATGATGATCCATATTAATTCTAATAAGATTTTGACCATCAGGGACAGGTCAAAAAGAAGGCAAAGGGAAAGAACATCCATCTTTCCTGTCTGTCCTCCCTATTATTTGTTATAAAGGCAAAGGCTTAAAAGACTTATCCTTCTAATTGATGAAGAGCAGTGGATTCATTCTGTCACAAATGGCTCTTGGAAAATCCTATAATCTTTTTGTATTCTTGGGATGTAAAAAGAGAGAACCCAGGGAACACATGTGAATGGCTGAAATGAAGGGAATGGGGGGGGTGGGGGGATGAGGAGGAGGCAGTAAAACAATCCTTGGATTTGTAATCAGAATTCAAATCCTACCATTGAGAAATAATGCTTTTGTGACTTTGGGCAATTTACATAATTAACTTCTCTGGGCCTCAGTTTCCTCATCTTTAAAATGATAGGTTCGGAAAAGATTGACCCCAAGGTTCCTTTTTTCTCCAAGTCTGTGGTCCCAAGATGAAGTTATAAGGCTTCAGGACCCAGAACAGCTCCTACTGACATGCTAACCCTAAAACCTGAAATCTAAGAGTGATGTGTGGAAATGGCTTTCCTTTGCCACTTTCTATCCCAAGCTTCTGGGGATGGGAAAGAATAAAGATTTTAGGAAGAGGTTTGATGGGAGTGAGAAATCAGTACTGTAATTAGGATATTTAATGTAAATCTGAAACTTGATGACTTAGTAACATCTCTTCCACTTATGTTTGTTGCTAAAGAACTACTGATGTCCTTAACCACCTACCCCCACCATGTTTTTACCGAAGAATACTTTGGAAAAAATAAGAATGTTTTGTGGGACATACTCAGGGGTATGCTTGTAAATGTTTCACAACAGGCTCTCTAGACAATCAACAGAATGATTTATTGAGCCCCAATTTACAGACTTTGCTGATTGCTGAGATATAAATGCTAACACTGAAAACTTAACAACCTGGAGAGCCTAGAGAAGTTCATTCCTCCACATCCTTGGATACAAAGTAGTATTCATAAATTCTATTGGTATGAAAACAAAGCAATAGGAGATGAGAGGTAGGGAGTAGAAACATGAAAAACTCAGACATTAAATTAAAAGAATTAAGAGCTGGAAGCAATTGCAACATCTGTGAATCATGACTACATAATTATAAATTTAGAGCTGTGAGGCATCTTAGGGGTCATTTAATACAGCCTCCTCATTTTAAAGGTGAGGAAATGAAGGTCTGTAGAGGTTGTGACTTGCCCACAGTAATATAACTTGTGTCAGAGATAAGATTTGAACCGTAAATTCAGCATGCATACCTTTGTGTTACACTCTCTGAGCTCAGAAAGAACACTTAGCTAAAAAGATGACAAGTTTGAAAGTCATATATAGTCAATCCTCAACTTTCTAGCGGGTAACATTCCTAGAAAATGGTGAGAAAATCAATAACGTGAATGTGGATACAATGAACCAATCAAAATAGAGGGTTAGGATTCTGTGACCATCAAAAACTGTAATCTTTCACTAGAGAACCCTGAAAAGACTTTTCTGCATCTTATTCTTTATGATAGAATATGATTCTAAGAATATGTACTTTCTCTAATGGAGTAAGCATGAAATAAAACATACTTTTCCATCTCTAATCTCTTTCAGTTCTGTGATTGAACTGTTTTCAGAACTTTGGGTGAATCCTTGGGTTCTGTATGAGTTCAGATCTTCATTCTGGGCCAGACTGAGCTGAGTGCAGTGATAAAGACAGCAAGAGAGGCAGGACTTGTTTGGTCGCTTGAATGTAGGTGAGGGAGGGAGTGACCAACATCGCATTTACCCACACATTTAGCATGTATATCCCCAACTCAGCACAATGCTTTGCACATGCTAAGCTCTTCACACATGTTCTGGCCTCCTTGCTATCCCCCATTAAATCACTTATTCATTCTTATATTAATGTCTTGGAAGCTATCCTGAGCAGTGTCCAAATGAAATTATAATTCCAAATAATAAGGCCTTCTCATTTTTCATGTTTGCAATGATGTAATTATTGCACCAAGCCCCCAAAGCTTACAGGTACTTTTCCTTCATCCTCCTCCTCCTCATTGATTTATTTATTTTTAACTAAGATTAAATTAATTAATTTTTAAATTAAAAAAAAATTTACTTTAACTTTTTGTTTAAATTAATTTAATAAATAAACATTTAATTTAATTTAAATCTGGCTGATTGCTAATGCAAAGCACATAACTAGGGGACTCATGCTAAAAACCCAAACCCTTAGGATTACCCACAGAATCCTGAAAGTAATAGTTTCTATCCCCTGGGGACCCAGTCACATATAATTGGGAGGAGAAGCCAGAAAGGAGGTGCTACAGTCAGAAAGAGAAGCATCTGAGGTGTAGGAATGGCTACGAACTGAGGAAGGTATTTTATTTCAGAAGAAAATGAGATGGGCTTTGAAATAAATGGACCTAGGTTCAAATGGTAATTCTGCCTTTTACTACCTGCATTGGTTTTTAGCAAATTATCTCACCTCTATGAGTCTTATTCCAGTTATCTGTAAAATGAGGAGGTTGGCTTAGAAGGTCTCTTAATTCCCTCTTTGTTCTAAACCTATCACCCTGCTGCATTTAATGCAAAGAAAAAAAGATGCCCAACAGATTGATTATATATAATTTACAACCAGTTACCATCAGATGGCAGTGTTTCAAAACACTCAAGTGGTTTCCAAGCTTTCCCATCTGGAGACAATCTATCTAAATCAAATGAATTCAGAAAATCACATTTTAGTGCTCATGCCGAGGTTTCTCTTCTGATACCATTTCTTACCTCCTTCTGGCAAGTCAACAAATATACCTACTCTGGGTAAATCCCTTTGCCAGGACGTTAGGGGTCTCCTATAGTTTATGATCTGATTAGGGAGATAAACCATGGACTCATAATAGCACCATTGACAGTGCTAGGCATAACATAAATATTTTTGACTGACGCTTTAATTTCACTAAGATGCACAACTTTTAGTCCCAAACCGTTGCCTGATGGCCCTGAAAAGTTGAGTGATTTGCCCAGGTCACATAGCCAGGATGTGTCAGAAACAAAGTTTGAATTCAGGTTTTGATGACTTTGAGATCTTCTCTTTATCCACCATAGCAGTGGTTTCCTAAGAGAGGGCAGCAGCCTGACTCCAGAAGTGTGTAATCAACCAATGATTGGGTAGGAAGGGGGTTGCCCTTCACTTATCCCACAAAGGCAATTCTGGGACTTGTCTCTACCATTTTCCCTTATCTCCCAGCATTCTCCTACTCTATCTTCTCCTCTGCTGTTCTCTTCTCCCTTCTCATGTGGAAAGTTATAACATAATTAATACTTAGGAACCCATGACAATAGCTATATAGCTATATGTGTGTGTGTGTGTGTGTGTGTGTGTGTGTGTGTGTGTGTGTGTGTGTATATATATATATATATATAATATAGGGGGTGATATTAAGAAAATTCCCAAGCCCTCTAGATCCCTACCTCTTGCCCCCCAGATTACTAAATAGCTATGGCAGAAGCCCCTAAGAAAGCATGATCTATGCTTTATTGCAGAGACTACTTACTAGGAGTTCTCCCTTTCCTCCCTTCTACTTTTTGCTTTGTGTGGGATTAGGTAAATCTCATGAGGTCAGCAGGACTGTATAAGTTATGATCATGATATTACTTTTCTTTGAAAACTCCTCCTTCCAAATTTCCCTCCTAATAGTTGAGGGAAACACAGGTGATCTAGGTCTCACAATTTTGAGATCATCTCTGACTGCTCACTCTTTCTCACTTAATATATTCAATCATTTACCAAATCTTATTTTTCTACGTGTATTACATCTGTCAGTCAGGTGCCCTTCTCTCCATTTACCCAGTCCCCAGGATAATTTCAGGCTTTCATCATTTCGCTGAATTACTGAAATAGCCTTTTGATTGGTCTCCCTGATTCAAGCCTGTCCCATTCTAATCCATCTTCCATTCAGCTCTCAATATGACTTTCCTAGAATATAGATCTGCACCACAGCTCCCTACCATGGGAATTTTAGTAGTTCCCTATCAAATCTAGGATCAAATATTATCCCATCTTTATCTCACCCCTCTTTAATTTCTTTTCTTACATGAGTTTTGTAATACATATAGCTATTAAAAATGCCTGCCCTATGATCCAGCCATACCATTGTTGGGTTTGTACCCCAAAGAGATCATAAATAAACAAACTTGTATGAAAATATTTATAGCTGCGCTTTTTGTGGTGGCAAAAAACTGGAAAAGGAGGGTATGCCCTTCAATTGGGGAATGGCTGAACAAATTGTGGTATATGCGGGTGATGGAATACTATTGTGCTAAAAGGAATAATAAACTGGAGGAGTTCCAGGTGAACTGGAGAGACCTCCAGGAACTGATGCAGAGCGAAAGGAGCAGAGCCAGAAGAACACTGTACACAGAGACTGATATACTGTGGTAAAATTGAATGTAATGGACCTCTGTACCAGCAGCAATACAATGACCCAGGACAATTCCGAGGGATTCATGGTAAAGATGTTACCCACATTTAGAGGAAGGACTGCAGGAGAGGAAACATATAAGAAAAACAACTGCTTGAATGCATGGGTCGGGGTGGACGTGATTGAGGGTGTGGACTCGAAACTACCACACCAATGCAACTACCAACAATTTGGAAATAGGTCTTGATCAAGGACACATGACAAAACCAGTGGAAATGTGCATTGGCCATGGGTGGGGTGAGTGCAGGGGGTGAAGGGGAAAGTAGGAGCATGAATCATGTAACCATGTTAAAAATGAATATTAATAAATGTTTAAATTTAAAAAATACATATAGCTATTAATATAGTCATGTACCCATATTATTTATAAAGAAATATACATATATATTTATTGTGTGCTAAATTTCTTTTCTGACAGGAGCGCACAATCAGAAAGTTCAGAGGTCACTGTATAGTGTACCCATCTCCCAAGACATTTTTATTTGAGTGCAAGTCAAAAGCCACAAAGCTGAATGATTTAAAACAAATGGAAGATTCCTTATTCACCCCATCTAAGTGAGAGCATTGTACTTTACAAACAAAAATGACGTGGCTGTGCCATGTGCAGCGGGATGTACACTTTGATTCATTTTTGAACTAAGCTGACCTCACTCTTTTGCCAGATCTGTGGGTTAAGAAGTTGTAATTTGAAGCCCTGGAAGTTCACTGGCCTGTACCAGGACTCTAAGGCCCTCAGTCTTATTGGCAAGTACTTGCAGCTTTACCACTGCCATCTATTCCACCCCCATTAAATCCAGAGCAAGCAAAGATCCTTGGAGTAGAAATAGATACTTGAGTATAACAAAAGCTTTTTTCCTTTGCCCATTAAAGAAAGAGAAAGGGAGAGTCATTTCAAAATCCAAGCAGAAGGTTGGCTGAACTGCATGTGATATGGAGTGAATGGCTTTGCACAAGGTCAGAACTTGGGGGTGGGGACTTGCCCTGACTCCTAAGGCACTCCCTCCAGCGCATTGTACCCTGGGATCGGACACCAGTCCTAGGAGAATATCACTCCTTGTTTCTTCAGACAGACCTTGCCCTTTGCTATTGTGTGGGCCCTAATTGCTTGCTGATCAGTGGGCCACTATATATGGCAGCTGCCAACCAACCAGAAAGGACCTGGGCAAAGTCAGTCTTAGAAAGCAGGATTTTACTAAGAACATGAAAGTGAGCTTTCCTGTGGGAATCTGGATCAGCCTGCTCTCAGGCACCACTCAAGAGTCCAGTATTCTTCTTGGCGAAGCAAACAATTGCCAGAGACTTTCCTCTTTTCTGTTTTAATTCCTCTGTCCATTCACCCCAAGCTGATTTCTCCAAAAAGCAATGGAAATGAGACCGCAGGCACGTTGTCCTCAAATTACTGATCTGAAGACCTTGATTATGTGTGCATAGTGCCCAGAAGAGAGAGAACAAAAGTAGTCAAGGTGGTCTGGCTAAGAATTCTATCTTTTCTTTGACTTTCTTCCTTAAATGCAAATTCATATTCCTTAATCTGCACCTATATAGGAGGTGGGAGTGAAGAGAGGAGGAGAAATAGAAGGAGCAAAGGAAAACTGAAGGCACCATGCTTAGAAGTATTTAAAAAGTGGGAAAAAGAGAGTTAGACTCTCTGCAACTCTCACCCTGGTAAACCCCCCACCCTGAAGCTTCTCTTCAGATTGGTGAATCCCTGATCTGGACTACTGTTTCATGAAATTCCCAGTCAATACTGACTTAATGGATGCCCTTTTCCCTCTCTCTTCTCTTCCCCACTACCATTTTCCATCCTCCTCTCAATCCTAAAACAAGGTAAGCCACTGTCTGTCATTCCTTCATTCCTTCCTCCCTCCCTTCCTCTCTCTCTTCTTTCTTAAGTTCTCTCTCATTCTTTCTTTTTCTTTCTTCCTTTTTCTTCCTTCCTTCCTCCCCCCTTTTTTTGTTTCTTTCTGTCTTTCTGTCTTTGTTTGTTTCTCTTTGTCTTCTTGTCTTCTGTCTATCTTTATCTTTGTATTATCTCTGTATCTCTCTACATTTTCTTTCTAGCTATTTATTTATCTATTATCTCTGTTTCTATCTCAGAAAATTATTGGACTGTGTACAATATAATTCTTTCTTTTTTTCCTAAATATCAACTAGATCAAATAGTTACAATCTGCTTCTCAGGTTGGTCTGTGTCTTGGAGGGGCAGGCTAGGGGGAAAGGAAATTTTCTCATACCATCTCAGCAGTGGCTTTTTGTTAAACTGATCAGATTCAGTACTTCTATTCTTCCATACTAAGAGTGATCATAAAGACCCAACATTGTTGACTGTGACACCCTGGGTGATTGGAACTTCCATTTGAACCAGTCGATTCAACAAACATTCACTAAAACATGCCATTTGTAAGGCATTGGGGATATGAAGACCAAAATAGTCTTTACTGTCAAGGAATTTATATTTTACTGAGGGGATATAGTGTTTACACAAATAAACACAGTGCATAGAAATTGAGGAGATAAGGAGCACAAATACCTGAGATGATCAGAAAAGGCTTTCCAAAAGACTATGAGCTAAGTCTTGATGATTCTGAGAGATGTTGGCAAAGAGAGTACATTTCAGGCAAGGGAAGTTACTTGTCCAAGTGTATGGAGGTGGGATTAGGAATATGAGTTTAAGGAAGAGTTAGTAGTTCAGATCGGCTAGAATATAGAGATCATGAAGGGAAAAAGATGGAAATAAATTTAGAAATGTAGGTGGGAGCCAACCTATGAAGGGCCTGATAAGCCAAACTAAGAAGTTTTCATTTTGTCCTAGAGGCAATGACTTTTTGCATTGGGGTGGGATGAAGCCAGATCTGTATATTAGGAAGATCATCTCAGCAACTGTTTAGAATGTAGGTTGGAAAGGGGAGACACTAGAGAGGTGAAGTCCAATTAGGAGGTTATTGCAATGGTCCAGGCAATTAGTGATGAGAGTCTGAACTATGGTGCTATGTATGTCAGAAGTGGACAGATATGAGAAGTGCAGAAGCAGAATCAAGAAGACAAACTGATTGGTTTAAAAGGGTTAGAAAAGGGAATATGCATGAGTTGTGAAGCCCTCGTTTTTTGGCTCTCAGAATGTTATCTGAGGTCCTAACTGAGGGGCATTTGGCACTAATGAACAGTTTAGAACTTGTTTTGCTACTGAGCTTACAGAAAATCAGTCTGACTCTTCCTCTCTCCCTCCCTCCATCTGTCTGTCTGTCTCTGTCTCTGTCTCTGTCTCTGATGCGCGCGCACACACACACACACACACACACACACACACACACACACACACACACATCCTTCCCTAGTTTCCTCCTTTCAGGGAGAACTGCAATGCCAGAAGCCAGAAGCCAGTAAAGATATTCCTGGATCTTTGATGCCCCCTGATGGATGATGTGAGAAGCAATTCCAAAGTTTGTATTTCAGAAGTTTGAATGATGGGTGTTAGAGATTTGCCCAGAATTTTCCTGTAAAATCACATTATGAAAAAAAATCACATTATATTCAAATGGTGGTTAGGGTCCCAAGGTAACTTACAAAAGGCTTTATAACCCAACAGCAAGCTCATCTATATTTTCCCGAGTTTTATGTTCTGGGACTCTGGAGCCAGAGAATCTGGGTGCAGGAGTGGTCCTAGGAAAATCTTTTAAACAAGTCAAGTTGGTCTTTAGAATGTTCCTGTTATTTTTTCTGCATCCTACTCTTTCCCTCCAAATCTTTTGTGTTGCCTTAAGCTCCTTGCCTCACTCTACTAAGGCCTGCCTGACCCTTCAAAGTACTCCACACTCTAGTACAGTGATTCCCAAAGTGGGTGCTACCGCCCCCTAGTGGGTGCTGCAGTGATCCAGAGACGCAGTGATGGCCACACTTTTTTGGTATTACATTCTATTCTGAGTTCAATAAATAGTTTCATAATTTCCAGGGGGCACTAAGTAATATTTTTTCTGGAAAGGGAGTGGTAGGCCAAAAAAGTTTGGGAACCACTGCTATAGAATGACAGATTTCTCCCATCCTTTTTATTTTTATTTTTATTTTTATTTTTTTAATTAATTAAGAATATTTTTCCATCATTCCATGATTCATGTTCTTTCTCTCCCCTCTTCCCTCCCCGCTCCCAGAACCGATGAGCAATTCCACTGGATTTTACATGTATCTTTGTTCAAAACTTATTTCCATATTGTTCATATTTGCAACAGAGTGATGATTTAAAGTCAAAATCCCCAATCATATCCCCATCGAGCCATGTGATCAGTCATATGTTTTTCTTCTGCATTTCTACTCCCACTGCTCTTTCTCTGGATGTTCTCCCATCCTTTTTTAACACGAAGTTATTCTGCTTCCCCTTGCCCTTGCCCAATCTCTGAAGACCATGTGTGTTTTATTCCCTCCCCACTTTACCCAGGGTTCTCTAGTTCCCTGAGGAACTTGATCTCTTTTGGTCTCTTTTCTCTGCCTTTCTTCTTCTCTGGCTAGAGCTCCCATTGATTTCATTGCCCCAATTTTAGGGACCAGTGACTAGCACCCCAGGTCCATTTGTCACTTAACATCAGATTAGCTTTTACAAATGAATAAATATACAAATATTTCTCCTCGACACTTCAGGGGCACAATCCCTACTTGACCACTTACTCTCTAAGGAGAGGAGGAAGATTAGGTTTATAACTTAATTAAGTTCTTAAATAGCATTAGTCCCACCAAATTCAAATTCAAAGCCCCATTGGGCTACCTTCTCTGGACCCTTGCTTTTTGGACCTTTCTTGTTCAGATGACTATAGCATCCAGCCTGGAATCCTAGAACTTCAAGACCATTGGCTAGAGCTGGCTGGTGGGAAATTCTATTCTGTACTTGGAGCTAGAAAGGACATATGACAAAATAATCTTCCCAAACTAAAAAGAACATTGCCTCTTTACACACACACACACACACACACACACACACACACACACACACACACAAGTCTGTTCATCATGGCTACATTTAGGGAAGGGGGTGGGTAGCTTTCAGGACGTTCCTCTTTACTGTATGGTATCACTTGCCATTAGTGAATGAGCATTTCCCCCAGACCCAAAATACAAAAAGAGAATAACTATGCTTAGTGGAGTGGATTTAAAGATGCAGATAATTTTGTCTATATAGTCAATAGAAAAAGGATCCTCTCAATCATACGGTAGACCAATGCAGAATGTCCATTCATGTGCTGATTTTCCTGTTTCCCAGGAGTAGATTCCAAGCATTTTCCATGTGAGTGATGCCATTTTAGGAGGGTCTGGGTATGGGCCAATCTCTTATTATACTCCAATTAAAATACTATTCTGATAGTATAGCAGATCTTAGTAAATGTTAGGAAGAAAGATTTGTTTAACAAATATGTAGCTCCTCTTCATTCTTCTAAGGTTCCCAGAGGAACTCTGTTCTCAGTAAGCCAGTGGTTAACCATAGGGGTTGGGATTCTTGTTGCAGTCATTCCCAAGACCCTATCTGGTAGAGTCTCTGGATACTTATCTAGTAGATACAAACCATTTTATTAACCAATTAGATTTTTTTACAAAAGGCATTTTCTAATAACAATAGTAACAAAAGAATCTCTCTACATTGAGAGGAATAGTGTTTTGTGGTCACTAGGTCATTTTCAGTTGTCAGACTCTTTGAGACCCCTCATAGAATTTTTCTCTTTTTTATTATTTTAAAATCTTTAATTAATTAATTAATTAGGAATATTTTTCCATGGTTAGATGCATCATATTCTTTCCTTCACTTCCCCCCACCCCTTCCCTTAGCCAATGAGCAATTCCACTGGGTTTTACATGTGTCATTGATCAAGACGTATTTCCATATTATTAATATTTGCATTAGGGTGATCGTTTGGAGTCTACATCCCCAATCATATCCCATTTACCCATGTTGTTAGGCCTGGGTGGCTGACTGAGTATAAGAGCTGATAAAAATAGCAGCACCTACTGAATGGCAGGAAAACCCCCAACTGGTAACATCTGTTAAATGGCAGGAAGAACCTCAACCAGCAACATCTGCTAAATGATGGGAAGACCCCCGACCAGTAATATCTGTTGAGTGGATGATAGCAAGCATATGTTAATATCCAGGCCCCCACCACCACCACCCAGTTCCTGGAACTCAAACTGTATATAAGTGGCTAGGCCTCTCATACATAGAACACAGTCCTGGGGACCTGGGCCTGAGACTGGGTCTCTGCAGCATAGATTAGAGTACTCTGAGATTTAAGAGAAACTTGCAGGGGTTAGAGATCCTTGCCCAGGGCTGGAGTTCCCAGTTTGGTGGGTTAGAGGTCCCAGTAAATTGAGATAGCACCAGTGGATGCATTGGAAGAGAAGGGAGAAGTCCAGGCAGGGACCCGGCCACGTCACACTATTTCAGTGCCTTCTTTGGGTTCCAAGGTGTATGAATGTGTGAGAGAGTATGTCCTGTAGGTTTCTGTTGAGTCTGTGTTGCTTTTGTGTGGCTAGCTATAAGATTAAACAAAGGAAGGGGCAAAAAGAGTTTAAGATGCAGTTTCACAAAGGGGAATTTCTTTCATAGTGGCTGTTCTGTACTCCCTCCACCTACATTTCAAACCTCCCAGACTTTAGCACTGGAGAGGCTGTGCCTGCTCTGGCAGTAGACTTGAGATCTGAGTAGGAAGGGAGGAGGGGATTTAAAAGTTCAAAGTTCTTTCCTTAAAAAACACAGTCAACCTTATGAACAGCTCACCTCCAAACTCCCACTGGGAGCAGATAGCAGTTTTGTCACTGCAAATGTTTCTTTTTAAACATGGATCCTTTAGCACTGATTTTTTTCCTTTTAAAGCATGCTTGTCACAAAGTTGTATGTTTCTGTTTATTGTTGTCTTTGTCACAGTCTCATCTCTATGTATTCTTAAATTTAACACTTACAAAAAAAGGAGGGGGGAGTTGGAAGATTGAATTTCCCACTGTCAAAAATCCTCAGCAGACGAAAAAGCAAGTACCGGCTTAATGATTTTTCCTCTTTCTTCCTTTGGATGGACCCCCAAGGGAGTGAAAAAGAGAAAAATTCAGAGCAGAAAAGGGAGATTTTACTCCATAATTAGAAGCTTTTTCACTTAAGATTTGATTTTAAGGGTCAAGGATTGCTAATGATTTTTATATGTTACAATGCAATTTTATTTATTGTAGTAACTGTCAGTCAAATGTGAAATATTAACCAGATTTTATTGAGCACAAAAACTCATGGTTAGATGTTTGTTAGGCCTTGGTTTCAGTGAATTTGAGAATTGTTTAAATGTGGTTAATAGCCAATATGACACAGAGAGGGAATGTTTATTCTATAAGGACAGTAACTGTACTGGCTACTTTGTAGATGTAGAAGTCATTCAGAAAAAGTTGTAATGTTGTTATTGAGAACTTATTCTAGAATTTAAACTTGGGATTTTTCAAATGAGATGTTCTTTTAATGTATGGGCTGTCAGAACTAGCAACAAGTAATCATATGACACACAAGTTTTTAAAGTGGTTAATCTATGATGCATTTTAATAATACAGGTACTAAGAATTTGGTATTTTGCAAAAGATGGAATTTCTAAACAGCGTTGTATTTGATTAGGGTTGTATGAACTGTTTTTAAAAATGTATACAATGTATAAGAAGGAACTCATGATCTAGAGATTAATATTTATTTAGACTCAAATTGCTAGAAAGTAATGATGAATGAATACAAAATATGTATGCATTTGGACTATAAAGAGAATTAAATTTTCCACCTGAATAGGTGAAGGATATATGATGTGCAAACAGTATGAAATTAACAAGAAAAAATTGATCAGCCCAGGAATCTAATAGAGGGACTATATGCAATTAAATATATATTCCTCTTTTTGCAATAATGGCAAAGGGGGAGAAGCCTGGGGAAATAAGAGTAATGTATAAAGAAACAATAGGTGTGAATTCTAGTGCAAAATAGATACAACAAATGGTAAATCAGAATAATATTGATGTAATTTAATCAGTTATGTAGCTATGTTTTGAGGTAAAAGGAAACTAAATTGGAGGTTCTATTCTGTTTTAAATAGAGGCTTGAAAGGGATAAGAGTAAATGCTTTGAAATTCAGTTGTTTACATACTGAAAGATTACTAAAGGACTTAAAGTTATTTGGAAGTTGTGGAGTTCAAACTAAAATTTGTAGAGAATAATTTATTATGAAGATTTTGGTACATGCAAAATTTTAAATTGTGGTGATCTCACTTGTTAAAGAGGGATAAGAGGCAAGGTTTTTAGGTAATAAAAACCCGAACCAAGCCAAGCAGCCTTAGGATAAATAGTTCACAAGCTAATAACCCCTTCCTTGCACACAGGAAGGAGAAAGAAGTACTTATAATTGTTCCACATTGATACTTAGGGACTGATATAGCAACACAGTACATAAGTAAGATCTTAAAGAGTTTAAAGATGAGTAAATTTTAATTGTATACTTCAGAGGTTTTAAGGAGATGTTCAAGCAAGTAAAAGTTGATAGAAAAGTCCTGGATATCTTGTAAAACAATTTTTTAGCAGTATAGTCTGAAGAAGACTGCTTTCCATCCTTATCTCTCTTTTCATCATAAGAGGTTTAAAAAATAGGTTTAAGTGTTTAAATTGATCAAAAATGTTCTTTTGTTTAAAATTATCACAAATGGCTTTTATCTCCATGTATTAAAATTGACTAACTTTATTATTACATTTGACTTCCTGGTCTTGAAAGTAGATAAGCAGCCTGCTTGTCAAAAGGCTTGCTTTAAGGTTTACAGTGCTTAAAAGGTTTCAAATCTTGTAATTGGAAATAGACCTTGTAATTCTACATGCTTTATGATATTCCTTTTAAATGTGACTTGTATGTGAATTGCTGCTAAAACATGTGCTTTAAGTATTGTTTGAATGTAATCAAAGCTCATTGTAAACCTGACTATCATAGGTTTTGTTCAGTCCTCAGTGGTTACCTCAATTTACCAATTTGTACTATGAACTGAAACTTATAATTGATGAGCACTATGCTAAAGGTACAATGTCTCAATTTTTGGAAGTTATTGATTAGCATTTGAAGGGATACCAAATGGTATGTTTATTTTTATGATGGTAACAGTCAGAGAAAGTGAAGAGGTATGTATTTGAATACAGAAGAGAGAGAGAGAGAGACTTTATCTAATGAATGGAAGTTGTGTTCTGCTTTTTAAACAGAGAGTTTTGAGGGGGGAAAAAGAGAGGGAGAAGGCGAGAGAAGGAGAGATGAAAGAGAATAGATAGGGAGGTGAAAGAGAATAGATAGATGTTCTACTTTTATAATTGGATCCTTGACCTAAGAATAATTTCTGAAATTGATGTATGTGGTGTTGGGAAAATCAAAAATGATTCTGGAATTTCTCTGGAAAGTTACCCTGAAGAGATTCCTGTCTGGCCTTGTCTTAGTCCTTCAGATGGCCTAGGTCCAGTAGATGATGCAACCCTGATTTATATATACTATGGAGCTACTCAATCCAGCACTCCTGTTCCTTAATTCAGGTTTTGTGACTAAAGTGTGATATGTTAATTATTGTTAAAATGTGTAAGAATAACTGAGTTATCAGCCTGGTAGGGATGTGAAATGCTTGTTTGAGGGTATGGAAATTGTTTTCAGACTGCTGCTTAGCAGAATTTCTCTGAGCTGTAATGGTTAAGACTTCTCTTTTAAGGAAGGAGAAGGCTTCTGGGATCCAATGGTGATATAGTGCAAAAAACAGAGAATGTTATGTGATGGTTAGAGAGGCAATTCTAGGGCTCAGCCTGGACTGGACCTCTTCTGACCATCTAGGCTACTAATCCTTGAGTGACACAATGATGGCATGAGCCAGTGACAGCTTTGGCCTGTACATGGAGCCCCTCACTAAGTGTCCCTTGGGATGTGAGGAAATGCTTTCCCTCTCTGCCTTCTCTTTTGGAGCAAGTTCCCATAATCAGCACTTAATGTAAATTGTAAAATTAATGTTTCCATCTCCCCAAACAACCTATTAGGTTAATAATTGAAAATTATCAAATTGTTAGGGAACACACTTTGAGAAGTAGGTGAAATTTAGTAATAAATGACTTGTAACTTGAGCCTTAATTTACCACCACTGAAGTTTAGATCCTGAGCTTGGAAATATAACCCAAAGCTTTCTGGATTTCCTCCAGAATCTGGGATAAAGAAATGTATCTGTAAAATATTATTATTCAAGTATTTATAGATGCCATATTAATGTGAGCTTTGCAAAAGGATATTCTTTAAAAGAAACATCACATACCATCTCTGCAAACAACTTAGGAATAAAATTTCCTAAATGGATCAATTCCTGTCAGAGGATGATTTCTGGAGATAAAATCTGTTGGCTAAGATACCCAAATGTTAATGTTTAATATCAGTTTCTATTGTGCTAATTTTCTCTTTATATCCAGTGTTCTAGTTTTTGCCCCAGTCCTGGGTTTTATACTTCTGCCTTAGGGATGGACACTCCCCCTTGTGACCTGTCTGCCAGTCTAGGGAAACAGTCACTGGTCTCCCAGTCTTCAGGACCCTGGCATTCACTGCAGAGATGCCTCTGAAAAGCCTGTGCCTACAGCTACTCCTCCTCCTCCTCTCAGGGATTCTACACCCCTTATCAGCTTGAAGAAGCTTACAGAAGATTGAAACCATCCGCCCTCTTCCCTTAGATATTTGAAGGAGGGGGGAGGCAGCATGGGACATTGTAGGACATTGTACCCCAAGACAACATAGAACATTGTACCCCCAAAGTGAAAAGTTTTTCAGGCAAACTATAGGCAGAAAAATTTCTTTTCTCCCTTTATGTACCTTTACCTACCTAAATAGACTAGTGACTTTTGTCAAAGATCATATTAACGCTGTACAGCTTATGGTCCTGAAACAGCAATATCAATCCCCTTTCGGCACCCCAAGAACCCCATATGATGATACTAACACATCAGTTTGAGGATAATTCCTCAAAGGTTCATTAAAAGAAGTGGGGAATGTTTGTCCTGGGAAGCTGACTGAGTATAAGAGCTGATGAAAATAGCAGCACCTATTGAATGGCAGGAAAACCCCGAACCGGTAATATCTGCTAAATGACAGGAAGACCCCTGACCAGTAACATCTGTTGAATGGATGATAGGAAGCATATGTTAACACTCAGCAACACCCCCCCCCCCAGTTCCTGGAATTCAAACTGTATATAAGCTGGCTAGGCCCCTCATTCAAATGTTCCATTTGCTTTGGAGGCTGTGGGACCCAAGCTCAAGCTTGCAATAAAACAGTACCTCTTGCTTTTACATTATCTGGTGTGCCTCCTAATTTGGGAAATCAGAACCTGGCCAAACAATGTGATCAAGCAGTTGTTTTTCTTCTGTATTTCTACTCACACAGTTCTTTCTCTGGGTTTGGATAGTGTTCTTTCTCTTAAGTCCCTCAGAATTATCCTGGATTCTTGCATTGCTGCTAGTAGAGAAGTCTATTACATTCAATTGTACCACAGTATCAGTCTCTGTGTATGATGTTCTCCTGGTTCTGCTCCTTTCACTCTGCATCAATTCCTGGAGGTCATTCCAGTTCACATGGAATTCTTCTAGTTCATTATTCCTTTGAGCACAATAGTATTCCATCACCAACAGATACCACAATTTGTTCAGCCACTCCCCAATCGATGGATACCCCCCCGCATTTTCCAATTTTTTGCCACCACAAAGAGCATGGATATAAATATTTTTGTACAAGTCTTTTTTCTTATTATCTCTTTGGGGTATAAACTCAGCAGTGGTATGGCTGGATCAAAGGGCAGGCAGTCTTTTAAAGCCCTTTAGGCATAGTTCCAAATTACCTTCCAGAATGGTTGGATCAATTCACAACTCCACCAGTAATGAATTAATGTCTCATGGGGTTTTCTTGGTAAAGACACTGGAGTCATTTGCCATGCCTAAGACATACATATAGAGAATGCAAGGGACTGAGGATAACCACCAACTTCTGACCCTTTTTAAAAAAAAATTCTAGCCCTAGAGTTTAGCATGGTACTTAACAAATAGTAGACACTTAATAAATGTTTGCTGAATTGAATCAAACATCTTTCATTCCCCTAATGTTGATATTTCCCCAAAAGCAGTTTATTAGTTGATAGCAATTAGCTTTCATAGAAGGATATTTACCAACTGTATAGCAAGTATAGATGTACAAAATATCCTTCCCCAAACCAGGAGGTGCATTCTTCCTTCTCTCTTTATTAAATCCATGGAGATAATAGTTCCAAACTGTAAATGGTAAGAATATCACCCCCTCCAAAATGGGTGCATTATCCCTTCTGAATGAAATTAAAGTTTCCTAGGAAGAGTTCAGTCACACTTAAAGAAAAATGTACTAAAACACACATGTTGGGTATATATGTATCCAAAGGGTAGCCTTTGGCACTGGGAGTCCTTTTCTGCCTCTTCAGAGTCCCCATCAACTTCACTTCTGGGTATAGCAAAGCTAAAGGACAATTTCTCCTTTCATTACAAGACACAATATCTTGGCTTCTCTGATGACTCACAATGGACTGGGTCAAGTAGATTGCCTTTCATGAACTCAGCTACTGTTGTCATTCAATGGCTCTGGGTTATGGAGAGACCTTTGATGGCATTTGCAACCTTCTGAAGCTCATAAATCCTCATCTGTTTCATCTTTGCTGCTCATTCACTTAATATCAGGAAAGAATAAACACAAAGAAACAAAAGAAATAGAAATATCAACTATTCACAACCACAGCAGTGGATGGGGAAGGAGGGGAGGAGCTCTCCCACCAGGAAGCTAGCCACAAACAGTCCTTTCTAGAAGACAGCCAAAGAGAGAGGGATTATAGGCTCAAACCTTTTGTATGCACATTAAGTTCTGACTCAGCAGCAAATTAAAAGACTCTCAATAAGCCAATAGGAAAGAGGCAGAGAATACTCACCTTTGCTCTTAAGTGGAAAGAAGGGCTTTACTTCACACACACCTGGAAGAAGCTGGCTCACCAATCCTCCACTTGGGATGGAACCAAGTACAGTCTATACACAAGTTCTGTCAACCTTGAAAAGCACAGAACCACCAAAGTAGTTAGAAAGAACAAGTCTTGAATCAGAAGGAAGGCAATGCTCTTTTGGTCACTACACAGAGTCATGAGTCACATGCAAGATACCCCACAGAGTCAAAGTGTGGGACTCTGGAAAACCTGTTTCTGGGGAAAAGCATCCCAAAAGGGGATTTTCCAATGAACTGAAGAACTTGAGGTCTTATATATTTTGGGGGGAATAAAGAACAAGAAAGACAATTGATTGGTTTACAATGAAGACTAGAGCAGGAGGATTCCAGCCAGGAGCTGGATTACCTGGGAGAAACTTCTAAGAACAAAGGGTACTTAAGATTTGATTATATCTACTAACAGTTCTATCTAAGCTAAGATCTTTGGGTACTTTTAGGGTTTATTATTCAGTCTAAGACAAAGGTCAGTCTGGGACTTCCCCAAAAGCAAGTTCTGAAGGGTCAAAGATAAATTTTGTAGTTCAATAAAACAAAGTCATCAGTTCTAAGGAATGATCCTTCACCCACTACAAATGTCTGTTCAGGGGGCAGCTGGGTAGCTCAGTGAATTGAGAGCCAGGCCCAGAGATGAGAGGTCCTTGGTTCAAATCTGACCTCAGACACTTCCCAGCTGTGTGACCCCAGGCAAGTTGCTTAACCCCCATTGCCTAGCCCTTACCACTCTTCTGCCTTGGAGCCAATGCACAATATTGGCTCCAAGATGGAAGGCAAGGGTTTAAAAAAAATTTTTTTAAATGTCTGTATACATATATGTTCCTCATGGACTTTATAAAAATAAGAAAGTAAGCTTCTAGTTTGCAGTTGTTGCTGATGTCCAAGATAACCTTTTATTGAGAATAATACTAGTAATCTGAGATTCCTCCTCCAATTAATATTTTCTCCATTTTAAGATATCTTGAAAATCCATCCTTTTATACTTTCAAAATTAAGTTGCCCCATGAATGACAGCTATTCTCAGCAATACAGTGATCCATGACAACTCTAAGGGTTTCCTGATGAAAAATGCTATCCATTCATCTACAGGGAAAGAACTGATTGAATCTGAATACAAATTGAAGCATATTATTGCTTTTTTTGTATATGTGTTTTTGTTATAGTCTGTATTTTATTTCATAACATAAAGTGAAAATATGTTTTGCATGGTTGCACACATATAACCTATATCAAATTGTCTGCTGTCTCAGAGAGAGGTTTGGAACTCTAAATTTGCAAAAATAAATGCTAAAGGGGCAGCTGAATAGCTCAGTGGATTGAGAGTCAGGCATAGAGACAAGAGGTCCGAGGTTCAAATCCAGCCTCAAAAACTTCCCAGCTGTGTGACCCTGGGCAAGTCACTTGACCCCCATTGCCCACCCTTACCACTCTTCCACCTATGAGCCAATACATAGAAGTTAAGGGTTAAAAAAAACAAACCAAAACAAAAATAAATGCTAAAATTTATTCTTATATGCAATTGGGAAAAAAATAAAATGTTATTAAAAAATAAACAAAACTCCCAAATTATCATTACTATAGGACTGGCCTGTCCAATTGCTTTTTTAAGTGTCTTTTCTACTACTTCATTTAGTATATTGGGTACCTTAGTTGCCCAGCTTTATGGTTACAGTGTTTCTGATCTGAAGAAATCATTATAGAAACACTGAATATATATATTTCATTTTTCTATCTGTCATCCTCCTCTTAGTTTTATCTATGAGTATACTTGGGATGATTTGGTTTTGTTGAATTTCACATTCAGTTTTTTTGAATATTTATTTTCCATTTCTCTATTGCTTTTTGTTGTTTGGTAGGCTACACCAGTGATGGCAAACCTTTTAGAGACTTGTGCCATGCCCCACCCCACCCCAGAGACCGAGTGCTGGGCCTCCTGCCCCTGCTGCCTTATTCCAGACAGGGTAGGGAGAAAGGGAGGGGAATAGCCTAGTCACTTTATTCAGGGGAGGGTGTGAGTTCATCCATTGGGCTAATGGGCAGAGGTTTGGGGAGGCACAGTGGAGAGGGAGAAGGGAGCAGCTCTGCTAGAGTCCCTCTGCCTTTCTAGTAACTTACTCTGGCAGGAAACCGTGTGGCTGCCCACAGAGAGGTCTCAGCATGCCATCTTTGGCACATGTGCCAAAGGTTCAACATTACAGGATTATACTATATTTCTGGGGCATTTTTATACTATATTTATGTGACTCTGGAAAGTAATTTCATCATGTTTGCCTCAGTTTCCTCATCTGTAAAATGAGCTAGAGAAGGAAATGGCAAACCACTCCAGTATCTTTGCCAAGAAAACCCTAAATGAGGCCCTTAAATAGTTGGACGTAACCAAAAACTATATTTTTGCTGGATTTTTTGGTGGGATTCTTCTCCCAATGTGTTCAAGGCTCTAGCCATCTTTTTCTACAGTCTTAAGTTGGATTAAGGTATTTACCATGGATTCTGTCTGGACTTTTCTTTTAGGTTGGTGTTCCTTTTAGATCTTTGCTGCAGTGTAGGTGTGAGAGCTCAGTTCCTTGGTAATTGTTCACAGAGTCATCTAAAAGGAAGTCCTACTTGTTTTAGACTAAATTTCTACTACTACTCCACTCTACATTCTGAACATTCCAGATCTACTGGATTACTTGTGCTATTTCTGTGCTTTCTTTAAAACCCTTACCTTTCACCTTAGAATCAATACTTTGCATTGGTTCTAAGACAGAAAAACAGTAAGGGCTAGGCAATAGGGGTTAAGCAACTTGCCCAGGGCTCTATATGATCAGCTATGTCATCCTGGGTGAAGCACTTAATTGTAAATTATTTACTTCATTTGTGAAATGAAGAGGCTAGTCTTGTCTCATTGAACATTTTTTCTTTTTAAAAAATGTATTTATTTGATTAATTAATTTAGAATATTTTTCCATGATTACATGATTGTGTGCTTTCCCTTCCCTCCTTCCTCCCCTCACCTGGAGCCAACAAACAATTCCACTGGGTTACATGAGTATCATTGTTCAAAACCTATTTCCATATTAATATAACTATGATCATTTAAAGGCTACATCCCCAATCATATCCCCATCAAACCATGTGATCAATCATATGTTTTTCTTCTGCATTTCTACTCCCACAGTTCTTTCTCTGGATATGGATAGTGTTCTTTCTCATAAGTCCCTCACAATTGTCCTGGGTCATTGTATTGCTGCTAGTACAGAAGTTCATTACATTCGATTTTACCACAGTGTATCAGTCTTTGTGTACAATGTTCTCCTGGGTCTGCTCCTTTCACTCTGCATCAATTCCTGGAGGTCTTTCCAGTTCACATAGAATTCCTCCAGTTCATCATTCCTTTGAGCACAATAGTATTCCATCACCAACAGATACCACAATTTATTCAGCCATTCCCCATTTGAAGGGCATACCCTCATTTTCCAATTTTTTGCCACTTATCTGGAATGGCATTGAGGGATTCTTGTTCCTTTGTGGGCAGACTAGGTGGCCTCTGAGGTCCTTTCTCATACTTAGATTCTGAAACTACTCCTAGCCAAGACAAGCCCAGGATGTAGTCAGATTGGGGGCGGGGAGGTCTGTACAAGAGAGAGTCTCTACAAGAGTCTGTACAAGAGAGGTGTCTCTAGCTCGATCTGGCCTAAAATATCAATAAAGTCAATATTTAACACCTACTATTACATTATGAACTTGTCTTTTAGCCTAACCACAGTTAGGATTATTGTGTTCAGGAGGCCACTGTTAAAATACCTAGATATTATCTGAGAGGAGAAAAGAAGGTTGTTTGTTTTTTTTTTTTAAAGAAAGAGAAAACCTTGATCTTTTCTAATCTTCTGGAACTAGATGACTAGTTTATCAAATCTGATTCCCAGACAGACATGGATAGATAACCTGAGCAAGCAAAGTTTCACCAGGGGAAAATTAATCCTTAAGAAGGAATAAAGATTGTGTAAAGACTCCTCTGAAGGAGTGGCTTCCAAAGTGGGGGCTGTGGCATGACTCCATGAGATATGTAATTTACCAGTGAGAGGGTGGGAAGATGAGTTGAATCCCACTTTTCCTAACTAGTATATAGTCAGAAATATTTTGAACCTCCTGGAACTACATTACCCCAATTTCCTTTCTGTATTACCTACAGTGTTGTTCCTTTTGTCTATGTTTGCATTGTCAACTTTTGTATAAGTTCTGAGGCTTCATCTCCCTTTCCCTTTTGCTCTTGGGAGCGGGCTGGTCAGTACCCTTTTAATTAGCTTTTTACATTAGTTTATTATTAATAAAAAATTTATAAAAATATAATACTTAATTATTGGATATTAATTTTAAAATTCACACTAGTAATGGGGCTCCATTCCACGTCTACCCCAACTCCTGTTGTCATGCAATCTCCTATCCTGTCTTTCTTCTCAAGCAATGTCTCTCGAAAGAGCAATAGCCTAACTGTTACCTGGGCATCAACAGCAGCAACTTTGCAGATGATGTGTGGAAAAAACCCTTCTACTATATTCCCCCCTCCACTCCCATTTCAGGAAAGAATTAAGTTAAATGTAACAGAGTCATCTTTTTTTCTTTAAAAAACACATTCCTTTCATGGATATCTTTTTGTGGTTATAGCATCCCTTTTTCTCCCTTCTCCAGCACATTATTCCTTAGAACAAAAATTTTAAAAGAAAAAAAAAACAGCAGGAAAACCAGTCAATGTTTCAATTGTGTCTGATAGTATTTGCAAAAAGGAATCATCTTTCCTATAATCTACATAGTCCATCAGACAGAGCAAGCTCAATATATTTTAAAAATATAGCTATAGGCAACTTCACAATATCCCTTTTTGTTAAATAAAATAACATAGAAATGAGAAGGGATAGGTAGCTTCTCAAAAAGAATTTGCTAAGGCAGAGGGGATGCTGAAGATAAATCTTACCTGATTTATAATTTCTTTTAGGACCAGCCTTATAATTAGCTTTCATTCATCTCCTTGCTTAATGCAACCTGCCAAATTAGTTATTGTAAACCTCAGGACTGGAAGGAACTTAGAGATCAGCTGTTCTAGACCAGGAGTTCTTAAACTGTTCCTGATGTCATGGACTTGTTTGGCAAATGGGTGCAGCCTATGAATCCCTTCTCAGAAGAATATTTTTAAATGCATAAAATAAAATAGAAAGGAATGCAAAAGAAACTAACTAGATAGAATTATAGGTATCAAAATAATAAGAATTTCAAGTTCACAGGTCCAAAGTTATCTACCAAACTCTTATCGTCTATCAATCACCTTATTTTTCAGATGGATCAACTAATGAGTATCTATTAAATGGCTACCATGCGTCTATGCCAGGTGCCAGACATACATAGACAGGAATAAAATAGTCTCTGATGCCAAGAAGTTTATACTATTTTGAGGACGAAAACATGTACATACAAAAGAATATGAAAGTTATTTCACATCCATGAGGCAGGAGGCACTAACAGCAACAGGGAAACAGGAAAATAAAGAAACCGATATCTAGACAAATGAAATGACTTGCCCAGAGTCTTAAAACTAGCTAGTGGCAGAAGGGGGATTCAGCCCACTACCATAGAGTTGGTTTGTTGCCTGCTTTGTCAGAGATCTAAGGCTGATCTGGAGGCACTTAAACTGAGAAAACTGTTGCTTGTTCTTAATAGAAGCACGAGAGGGCGCTCTCACCATTCCAAAAAACAAAAAACAAACCAAAAAAAAACAACCAAGTCTATTTTAAACATCTAAAAATAAATTTGTGTTTTAGAAATTCTGTTTTATCTTGCTTTTTTATTTTTTATTTTTTAGTCTAAACATGCTTTAAGGGGAAAATCCTCTCTTTTTCTTGAACATCTATCTTTTTGAGCTTTCCTAGCCTGATCATCCTTAGTTTCTTTGACCAGCTGTGATGCAGATGTTTTTTTTTTTTTTGGGGGGGGGATTAGACTCTTGCTGAGCATGTACTATATAAAAGGGAAATTCAACATCCTGACTGAGCCAGAGCACGCACAAAAGTTGCTAAACACAACAGGGTTTTAATTATTTGTTGCTGTGGACACAATGCATGTGGTTGCTGTTTCCAACAGACTTCATCTATAGGCTCAAAGAGAGAGAAAATGAAGAAACGAGCATGGATGCAGGAGTTTGGGAAATAGAAGAGAGAAAGGGGAGGGGAGAGTGGTCACGTACAAATGATCATCTCTGTTGGAGTGGTGGCTACCACCTATATATAATCCCTGTTACTTGGAGGCTGAGGCTGATGAACCACTGGAGTTTGAGAATTGTGAGCTTCTGGAGAACTAAAGCCAATCAGAGATGCCCAAACTAAGTTTAATATTAATCTGATGAGTTACTGGGAGCCAGAGGTCATGAGGCTATCTAAGGAAGAACAAACCTGGCCAGGTCAGAAATGGAGCAGGTCAAAGGTTCCCTGCATTGGGGTGAAGTTGTGAAGTAGATTTCCGGATATAGGGAGATTCAGTCCCCAAAACAAATGAATCACCCCCGAGTTAATCGTCTTCCTCTCCCTTTTCTTACCTGCTTTCATGCTAAATGAACCTGAAGAGGAATTTAGGACTGACTTACTGAAATGGTATCTCCTAAATCCCTCCAAAATAGATTGAAAAGTGGAATATCTCCTTGGTGTCAGTTTTTTTTATCTTAAAAATGTTTTTTTACACAACGCTGAGCCTTTAGTTTAACAGACACTGAAAGAACTAACTCATCATGTAGAGTATACAGTGTTAATTCAATGTTGATCAAAGCTTCCACTGTCACCTCAGTTCATATAATCCCCCATTTTTCCTTTTCAGTTAAAATTTCCTTTTATGTGTGTCTCAAAACACAAGCTCCACAGCAGCTATAGCCAAAACCAATGTTTTCATTCCAGCTTTAGTTGAAAATGCTTATATTGAAGCATTGAGACTTTCTCCCATGGTCTTTGAATTGCTGCATCAGAGTCTAAGTTCTTTCCTCATCTCTAGTGTGTATCTAACCATAGGGTTAGGAGCCTACAGTGATGAGATTGAGAGTTTCTAAGATTTCCCCTATCCTGAATTTATCTTTCCTAAATTGTCTGAAGTTCTTCACTTCTCTTTTCCAGAAGCTTAATTTTTTGTTTTGTTTTGTTTTGTTTTTACCAGTTAGGAACTTAGCAAATACCCTCTTTTAAAATATAAACAAATTTGAGACAATTGGGAATTATCAGTCATTTGTATCTTAGTCTAAATTACTTTAACCAACTGAAGGAATAGAGGTCTGGTTTTGAGGAAGGCAGTGAGTAGGAAGTAATTTTTAATTCTAAAACTTTGGGGATTAGAAAACACATGGAGGGACCCAGTGGTTGGCTTTAAGCAACCAGAAGGCTGCTTAAAGACTTGGAGAGGCTAACAGTGGTTCCCAAACTTTTTTGCCCCCTTTCCAGAAAAAATATTACTTAGCTCTTTGGAAATTAATTTTTAAAAATTTTAATAGCAATTAATAGGAAAGATAAATGTACCTGTGGCCATCACTGCTCTCCTGGATCGCTGCAGCACCCATCAGGGCACAGTGGTGCCCATTTTGGGAATCAATGGGCTAGAGGATGGCGAGTGAGGTGAACAAGAGGGAAGTGAGAGAGCCTGGAAGAAAGGATAATAAAAAGTGTGAGGAAAAATATAGAGACAATACTAACCCTTTGGACTTGCATTTCTAAACGGCTTAGAAAGCCCTCTCTTCAAAACAACCAATGAGGTGCAAGAACTGTAATTCCCATTTTACAAATGAGATTAAAATTTGCCCGGTTTAAATAAAAAAAAAATCATTGCCTACTTCATAATTTGCCCTGTGTCAGCCTGAGCTGTAGCAGAATATATACCAGAAATTCCTGCTACCAGGGAGGCTGAAGCTGAAGGGTCTTTTGAGTTTTAGAGTTCTGAGCAGCACCAGGTCTGGCATCAGCGTTGTAAACTCCTAGGAAGAGAGGATCTTAAGGCTGCTTAAGGAGGAGGTAGATTAACCCAGGTAATAAGCAGAAGAGGTTAAATGTCCAATGAAGATCACTCATGGTGTCATGAAAGATATTAATGAAGAGGAAGACAATTACGAGTCAGTTCAAAGTATGGCTCATAGTTCTTAGTTTTAATTTGTTCTCCCTCCCCTCTGCTCCCCACCTCTCTTTCTTTTCCCTTCCCTTCTCTTTCTTTCCTATAATAACCCTTAGTTAGTGTGGGACTTTATGGAATTTGCAAATAAACTTATATGTCCCAGAGATGTCACAAACTCAATATATCCCAAACAGAACTCTTTATTTCCCCTCCAAATAGTTCCAAACTTCCTTTGTTTCCCCTACCTAATGGTGCTACAATCCTTCCAGTCTCCCAGGTTTGTAGTTTGGCATTATCTTCTACTCCAAAAACGTCAAACTTGCTATCCACCACACTCTGGAGTGTAACCCAAACCAGATTAAAATATTAATTTTGAGATATTTAAGAAAATAAATAAAAAGATAACAAAATATTGATAATATTAATATGTGATGTTCTAAGAGAGTATATGACCCATATGAATCATAATGTACACTTTAGTAACTCCATTTCTTTATGAATTTGACATTACAACTTTTGCCCACTCTCCCTAGCTCAACAGCTTGCTATTTCTAACCAACTGCTAAACCTTGCTATTTCTATCTTTACAGCTCTTGCACATATTCTTCATTCTCCTTTATTCTCCTCATAATTTTGTTCTTGATTTCCTTTGGACTTCAAAACCACTTCTCTTCCCCCCAGCTTTTTAGCTCCTCTTTGTGTATTATCTTCTCCCATTAAAATGTAAACTCCTACTTCTGGGTCATATGAAGAACAATATTGAGAAGTAGATTATTTTTTTTTCTGATCCCCATCATCTCTCAAACCTCTTTAAAACAGAAATTGTGTACCAAAGATAAAGAAACTTTAGCAACTTCAGTGGTCTAGGACAGTGAGAATTGAAAAGATGTTTAAAAACAACAACAAGCAAACCCCAAATCCATACACTGATATTTATTCAGCCTGAACTCACTTAGCAATCCTCTCTCACCTCCTAGGCTACTAGATACACTAGGAGACCAAAGGCCAGGACCTAGGCTAATAACAAAAAACCCCACCCTACACACCCCAGACTCAGTCTTTTGAGTGTCTTAGAGATCTCAACTGCAGGGTATAGAAATTCACCTTGGCCACAACAGATAACCAGGTGGCCACACCTCCACAAGGAGCAAAAGTACTGGTTGCAACAACCCCATAACACCAGTGACACATAGGTCTGAACTGCCAATATCACAGCAGATAACCCTGTAGCACCAGCAGATCCAGTGCTGGAGTTAACAACCCTATGGCTGTACTGTGGTACCAGAACAGCAAAACTCTAAACTGCTGGTGTTGGACCAAAGAACTAAGAAACAGAGGGGGCAATAGCAGACACCAGGATAGAACTCAGTGTGTGTGTCTGTGTGTGTAGATGGGTCTCGTATTGTCCTTCCAGAAATCCCTTTGGGCAGAGACTCAGGCTGGTGAGCCATGAATTGGGTTATGTGCGAAGAGTGGGAAGAAGCAAAGATACCTTGAGATCTAGCCCCAAAACAGTCAGAGAAAAGGAGTAAAAAAATGAATGATAAGGAAAATAAAGGAGGGAAATTGAAATTAGCAAAGACTTTGGGAAGAAGAAAATTCAAAGACCTTGAACATAAGCACATAAAACAGAGGGGAAAAGTAACAATGGAAGGAAATATGGCCTCCAGATCTAGTAAATAAATGAGTTCAGGCATTTATGAATACATACTGTGAGACAAAGAAAAATGATTCACGCTTAAGGAGATAGAGGGCTCTGTGGGATATGAGGAAAACATGGAACTATAAGACACCTTCCTAAGGGGTTTAAGAGAGAAATGAAAATTGTAAGAGCAGAATTTATCTCCTGCACAGCAAAAATAATGGGCAGAATAGGATGACTGGAATCTGCAAAGAGAAGCCTCAGCAAAGAATGTAAATGCCTTAGGACCATCTTTCTTTTTGCTTCTGTTTGTGTCTCCGGGGTTTAGTATAGTTGCTGGTACACAGTAAGTGCTTAGTAAATGCCTTAACCTATATGATCCTGGGCAAGTCACTTAAGTTTTCTTTGCCTCAGTTTTCTCATCTGTAAAAAAGGATAATACCACCTCCAGAGAAAGAACTGTTGGAGTCGGATGGATGTGGACCAAAGCATACTATCTTTCACAACAGTGTTTTTGTGGTTTTATTTTGGGGTTTTGGTTTTGTATGAGTGTGCTCTTACAACAAGGACCAATAAGGAAGTGTGTTTTGCATGATAAAAAATTAAATTTTTAAAAAATGGAGATAATAATTGCACCTGACTCTCAGGGTTGTTGTGAGAATCAAATGAGGCATATAGTAAGCATTAAATAAATGTTAGCTCTTATTTGCTATTATTATCTCCTGTTTTTGCATCAGCCATTTCCTGTACCTGGAATATATTTCTCTCTACTCACTCCCACCTCATAGAAATCCTCTCTTCCTTCAAGATACAATTCAAAGGCCTTTTTCTATATTAAATTTTCCTGATGCTCCTTCCCTTTGTTAAATATCCTCTCTCCCAAAACAGATTCTATTTAGATACTTTGTATTTATCATCTTCATACTTATTCCATATTTTTATACATTCATTTTTGTCTCTCCCATTTGAATGTAACTTCCTTGAGGGGAGGAATTGTTTCACTCTTTGTATTTGTATCTCTCATGCCTGGCCACTAGCGAGGCTTGTGGATTGGTGCTGAATTTATGCCACTCTTTTATTTTCTTTATTCCTTTACAATTGTTGCTTGGACATATCGTATGTTCTTGCAAGTGTAGTATTGATGCTTATATGCTAGGTTGTTCAATTAAAAGACTTTCTAGGGTTTCTGGGTCGGGCTTTGAGTCAGGAGTATGTATTATGACCCTATTGTTCAATTCTCCCCTATCCCCTTCCAAATGTAACAACATAATCTGGATCTTTTTTCCTTTCAGCAATCTCTGACATAACCAAGTTTTTGGACAAGGAAGTCCCTTGATGAAGAAACTGTTTAGGGAGAGCCATCTGGTGGTGATGTTCAGATTGGACTGGAAAGTTATTAGAAGATTTCTATGGTCATCTAGACCCGACAATGCAGTTCCCTATTATGGTTGGACCAATAGGGATGAAGAGGAAGTGGTAAATGGAAGCCCGGAAGGACATTTTTAAGGAGTAAATAGAAGAGACATTTTGAAGAACAAATCTAGGTATCTTCTTCCTACGCTTAATATTGCAGCAACTAAACAAATGATAAGAACTTAAAAAGAACTCATGTAGGGGGCAGCTAGATAACACAGTAGATTGAGAGCCAGGCCTAAATGGGAGGCCCTGGGTTCAAATTTGGCCTCAGACACTTCCTAGCTTTGTGACCCTAGGCAAGTCACTTACCCCCCATTGTGTAGCCCTTAGCTCTCTTCTGCCTTGAAGTCAATACACAATACTGATTCCAACATGGAAGGTAAGGTTTTTTTTAAAAAAGGTCAGACAGATGAAGTTAATTGATGGATTCCAGAAATTTCCTAAGGCACTTAGACTTTTCCTGATCTCTTGAGGTAGTGTGGTATAGTAAAGTGCTTGGCTTGAGATCAGGAAGACCAAGTTTCAGATCTGCTCTTAGACACTAGCTGTGTAGTCCTGAGTAAATCTCAGTCTCTCTGGGTCTCATTTTTCTCATCTGTAAAATAAAGGGGTTGGACTTTACTTCTCAGGCATATTCCAGATAAAATCTATGGTCCTTTGGGAATGTATGATATTCCTATAGGAAAGGTGGTTCATTTACTCAGAAAGACAGCTTGTTGACAATCATTATTCTAATAATACCATCTATACTTGTTCTCCAGTCTTCCTCTCCACTAAAGCATGTTGTTTTGTTAAAAATTAGCAGGAAAAGGTTGACTCTCAGCCCTTCTCCCAGAGAAGCAGATGTTGCTGATCCGATTCTATCTGTGCTGGGGGCTATTCCAGACTGAGCTTCTCAGTTGGTGGGAGCAGCTGTGTAATGTTCTCCAGCTGGAATGCTTTCTTTTTCTATGTGGGAAGGGTCTTTTGCTCAGGACAAGGCTGACATAGGAGTCAAGCTGCTTTTATGGAATCCTAGGGATTGTATACTGGCACAGATGGTGCCATGGAAATTAAACTTTCTCCTAAAGTGAGTACTTTTCCCCTTTCTCATTCAGGACAGACTTCTAAATTTTCAATGGTTTACTACCACTCAGGTGATGAGAATTTACTGATCCTTGGAAAAGGACTGGGCAACTTGAGGAAGAATGAATGATGATATGTGTATTGTTTGAAATTCTGGGTCCCTATGATCCTAGAAAGTATCCCTTGCCTTCTGTTAATCACAACACAAATAGATCACTGATAAGAAGAGAAGGAAAAAAGGGAAATTATCTGCAACTCAGGTATTGAACTATACACACACACAATCTTATATATTGTGTATTTGTGTGTTCACACACACAAACACATGTACAAACACAGATCTAGGGAGAAAGAAACAAGACAGGATTCATTGTTGTCTATTCTCTTCTTGAAGATGGCCAGGAGGAGACTCCACATCCTTCCTTAATTACTTGTCACAGGGTTTCATATCCCTTTTGGCTTAAAAGTCCTTCTGATATTCAATCACAATCTCTTTTCATCTTAGCTCATTTCCTCTTTTCCAGTCTTCCATGGACAGTTATTCATCAGCTTTCTCATGAAAACTTTTCCTAATATAGGCACAGGAGGTAGACAGCCTGGTTGGCCATTTGAAAACCAGTTTCCTAGTGCTAGTGGAACCAGCTGCAAAATGATTTGTCTTGCATTAACAGCTAGAAGCAAACGCCCTAGCTCAATGGAAAGTCTCAAATTTCTAGCAAGCAACCCAGTATGCTGCATATTTGCCCTTTATGTGCAAGACAAAATGATTCTTCCAGATGCTTCTGCAAAAGCTGGAGACATCTCAAAGCAAGCAGCCCTCTGAGATGGGCTTGACTGAATTCTGAGATCCTGAAACTCACCTGCTAGTTAGTCCTTGACCTATGATCACTTAATCAATGAACATTTATTAAGTACCTACTAAAGTGTCAGGCACTGTGTGAGGTATTGGGGAATTCAAAGACAAAGTGAAAAAAATCTCTATTCTCAAGAAGCTATGTCTTTGAGGTCCCTTCTAGCACTAGATATATGATCCCAGGATCCTCTGATTTGGTTCAACCCATATCCAAAAAGATTTCCCTTTATAAAATATTCAACAGGTGGTCCTTCAATCTTTGCTTAAAGACTTCTAATGAGGTGGAAACCACTGTCTCACAAGTCTAGCTTACATCTCTCTCTCTCTCTCTCTCTCTCTCTCTCTCTCTCTCTCTCTCTCTCTCTCTCTCTCTTAGTGTGGGTGTCTAGATATCTATCTGTGGAAATCCATATATGTATATGTACATATATTGTTTATCCTTTGTTTTTAAGAGGACAAATGACATCATAGGATAATGTCTTGACACATATAATCTAATATTGTACACACATACATAAGTACATAAATGTATATGTGTGTATATATACATGTTGTGCAATCTGAATGGTTCAGGATAATGAGAGGGCTTCAACCACCCAGTATCTTTATCTCCCTAGCCTTGACTCTCCAGATGATTGTTCTCTTTTAGTCTATGCCATATTGTCAATGAAGGCCCTTATTTAGGGGAACGATGGAATAGACCAGGGGTCAGTAACCTTTTTGGCCATGAAAGCCATAAATGCCACATTTTTTAAAATGTAATTTCATGAGATCTGTACAGTGCTCATAGTGTGAGCTCCTGTAACAGTGCGCGCTCCTATAATAGCACCTGAAAAAAAAATTGACTTTATGGCTCCTGCAGAAAGAGCCACATCTGGCCCTCAAAAGAGCCAGATATGGCTTGAGAGCCATATGTTGCCGACCCCTGGAATAGACTATGGGTTCTGGGACCTATTTTCATACTTTTGAGTACCATCTCTTATATGCGATACTACAAGATGGGTTAGCTTTGTCAAATAGTCTTTTTTATAAAAGATTCCTAGTCCATAGATCTATAGATCAATCAGTAAGCAATTTATTAAGCGTCTTCTATATACCAGGAACTGTGCTAGGTCCTCTAAGTCAGTCTAATCTTATCTCTTAATTTTTAAGGCTGGAGAAACTGAAACTCAAGGAAATTGACTTGTACAAGTGAAACAGGTAGTATCAGAGACAAGGTTTGAATCATAGACCTCTGACTCCAGACCCACTGTGCTTTCTACTGTGCAAGGCTGTTTTACTATACTAGTCCTTGAAGTTGCATGGAAATTCCATCCTTAAAGAATTAAATGACAGGTGCATTAGGTCAAAGCCTGCATCTGAATAGCTGGATGCAATTGTCACTAATTACATAGAACACCAGTCAGCTGCCAAGACAGACTTGACAATTCCAACCAACTGCTGAGATCCACTGAATAAATTGCCTTGTTATATCATGTCTATAACTGAAAAAAACTTTCTTATTCATCAGCCCCCACCCTTTCTCCATCTATCACATGGGGATGCCCCTGGAATATTTCAGTTTCAGTAAATTATCCTGTGTGTGAACAACTGCAAGGATAAGAAACAGCTGGAAACTGCAATACAATGATAAGTCTTTATCTTTGAATAATTTGATCTGGGAAGTTCACTGTTTCCCAGAGACTAAGACATAAGCCTGTCTAGCTTCCCACAGTCTATATCAGTGGTTCCCAAACTTTTTTGGCCTACCGCCCCCTTTCCAGAAAAAATATTACTTAGCCCCCTGGGAATTAATTTTTTTTTTAAATTTTAATAGCAATTAATAGGAAAGATAAATGCACCTGTGGCCATCACTACTTCCCCTGGATCACTGCAGCACCCACCAGGGGGCGGTGGCACTCACTTTGGGAATCACTGGTCTATGTAAATAAAATACCCAACCACACAACCAAATCCATCAGTTTGACTTAAAACAATCAACACTTAAGCAATTCAACAATAAAAACAACAAAATCAGGTAACTCTTCTTCTGTGTTGCATTGATACGATCTACAATTGTTCAACTCCATTCTGTATTTTTCAGTGCGATATCATTTATTATCTCAGAGGTTATGGAATCACAGATTCAGAATTGAAAGGGGATTTAAAAGGCTAGATAGTCCAATCCCTTTATTTTATACGTAAGGAAACTGGTAATATAGAAAAGGTCCAAAAAGGTTGTCTCTTGCCCAAATACACAGACAGTAGGCAGCAAAGTGAGAATTTGAACCCAGATCCCCCTCCTCAAAATACAGTGCTCTTTTTGTGATATATGAAGTTTCTTATATATAAGTAGTATACAGTACATGCACTGGTGTGGTTCACACACATATACACCTAGAAAGAGAGTTAAGGTCTCTATTATCTATTCAACCAGAAGATCTAGTCTTCAATTGATGTGAAGGGTACAAGACTCTCTGTTATTGCTTTGTCACATTTTTTGATTATTACCAGAGCCCAGACTTCTACTAAGGAAGGAAAAAAGCATGCTGATCCTCTTTTGGACCTTGTTCATATCTAGATCACAGAGAGGCTAGTAATGATACTGTTATATGGAAGAAAAACAATGATTTTAAAGTCAGATGATCTGGTCTGGAGTACTCCAAAGAGTCTTGGCTTCTTTATTAGATGGTGACTTTGTGGAAGATAGTTTCACCTCTCTGGGTCTGTTTCCTCATTTGTTAAATGACAGAGTTGGACTAAATGACTTCAAAGGTCTCTTCCAGCTCTAAATTTATGATCCTATGATTCCTGTACAGTAGTAGAAACCACAGCAGACTGGGAATCAAAAGATCCAAATTCTTGCCCTGGTGGATCATAGCTGGAACAGATCTCAGATGCCATTTTGTCCATCTTATACCTGAAATGAAAAAAAAAATTAAAGGACTGAGCAAAGTCAACTCACCATTACTACCATATCTGTCAGAATATTCAATGTTTCACATCAATAATCCCTCACCACTGCAAGGGAAAGTAGCATTTTAAAATCATTTAAAAAATAAAGATTACTTTATTAAGTGCATTTTAAAATCGGGGATAATATCGGTGTTAAGCAGATGTTTCAGACAAGACAGGAGACTTGTGACTAAAAGATTCTTCTTAATCTCCTAAGTAAAATCATGACTCCTTTGATTTGAGTAGACAAACTTAAATGATGACCTTGTAGAAAAGGGAGAACTATTTTAAAATTTTTATTATTTTCAGTCAATTAGCACAATAATATCATTTATGTGTTGACAGATCTTAGAATCTTTCTCTCTTTGGGATATCTTAAAAAATAACTACTTTTTGCTTTAAGATTTTCATCATCATGTCCATCATGAATTCCTTCTGTATGTCCTTAGTAAGGTTTTTCTACTCCTCCTGACTTCATCTTCTTAAATGTAATGACCCCTTTCTCACATAACACATTGTCTGCCTACTGGGGCAATGATGTTCAAATGGGGTAGCTCTGCTCTCATGAGAGTATCATAGTTTCAGAGCAGTAAGGGACCTCGGTAGATCTGTTCTATGTTATATTTATGTGTTGTCCTCCAATTTCATCTGCAAATATCCTTGGGATGATTTGTTTTGACTCTCTCATTACAGGTTTTATTCAGGCTGCATCATTTCCCCTCCTTAATCATCTTTAAATTTTTTTGGACCAAACCTGTGATTTCATTGATATAGGGAATATCTCATAAGGAAACTTTTTTTGCCACTGCAAAATGGCACTTGTTTTGAACTTAGAACTTTCCCAGTGGGAACAGAGAGGCCAAATGACTTGACCATGTACTGACTCATACCAAGTTCTGAGGCAGAACTTGAACCTACAAAATTGTCTTCTGACATTTTGTGATACATTTTCTGCCTCCAAGTCCATCTAGGCCATGCTACTCTCCTTGAATTCTTTTTTACTGTTTTGTATAGTGATACTGCTCATAATCTTCAGTCATCCCCAAGTAAATAATTTTGAGCTACAAAAGCATTATTGTTATTTACTGCTTCATTTCTCTTTTTTAGCAAAGAGATGCTGGTTAAGGCAAATTCTGAAATCTTTCTGTGTTCTCATTGTGGTGACTGTTCTACACTAATTTAAAAAATAATGATAAAATCTTAACATTTGTTCGAGTGAACAGCATGTTAAAATAAGCTATACTGTAGAGATTATAATCACATGCATTGTTTTCTTTCATTTTTCTTTCATTATCTAATTTGAAGTTTATTTTGGTGTATTTTCTGAGTCTAGGCAGGTTCCAGAAGTTAAGCATTTCCTCCCTCTTCTTCTCCCTGAACAAAGGAAAAATTCTCTAGATAAGGTGGGAATTTTCTTTGTCCTGGATCCTGATTGTTCCCACTGGTAAGGCACTGACTCATGTTCATAGTTATATGCTTGAGCTATCTCCTTAGACTTGTCCTTCAAAAAGGAATTTGGAGGGAGAGAGAAATGGAGGAAAATGGATGGGAAAGGAAGTAAGGGGGAGGATAAGGAAAAGGATGGAGAAAAGAAAGGGGAGGGGAAGGGAAAAAGGAGAAGGGACAGAGATCTTAGGTATTGAATGAACTAAGTGTTGGATTTCCCTGGGTAGAGGTCTGTGTCTCTACACATCCCTTCTGGGAATTACACACATCAAGGAACTGATGCTAGATGGAGACATACATCCTAAGACTCAGAGGAATGCCAGTGTGGTCACATGGATTCTTTTTTTCTCTTTTTTTTAAACCCTTACGTTCTGTCTTAGAATCAATACTGTGTATTAGTACCAAGGCAGGAGAGTGGCAAGGGCTAAGCAATGTGGGTTAAGTGACAACCCAGGGTCACACAGCTAACTAGGAAATGTCTGAGGTCAGATTTGAACCCAGAACCTCCCATCTCTACTTGGTTCTCAATCTACTGAGCTACCTAGCTGCTCCCAAATCACATGGATTCTTAGGAGAGAAGATGCTAACACCAAATAGAAGCATGGAGTTAAGGCAAGAGGTGAGAAAAAATGTTCAGCTTCACAAGGGAAAATGAGAGGTCTGGAAAGAGATTATTAGGTCACATCATCTGCATTCTCTCAAAGTTGAAGAAGAACTGGGAAATCAGGGACTGAAGAACTACCTGGGCTTAATTCTTTTCTAGTACTATGAGTCATATGGACTATGTAGGGGTTGAGGGAAAATAGGGACCACCAGAAGAAAGGGTTCTTCCTTGCATGAGAAAGCTTCAATTCCATATTGTCTCTAAAGTAAAAGTGACTGTATGGGAATCAAGGAGTAGGCGGTGGCCATCAGAAAGAAGATTTGTTCTGACTCTTCATGGGCTTTAGTGCAAACCCTCTGCATTTTCTGTTGGTTTAAATAAAACCTTTCCTAGAGTAATTATAAAATACTTCAAGTTTGTGAGGGATCCCACATTTAATTATTACAGTCATCCTGGGAGATAGATATCATTATTTCCTAAGTATAGATGAAGAAATTCAAGATGAGAAATATTCAGTGATTTTTCCAGCACTGCATAGCTGTTAAATGTCTGAAATAATATTCAATCTCTCTCTACTTTGTGTCCATAATTCCTTTTCCATGTTTTCGTGATGTCATCATGTCCCTACTTAATTTTTTGTTAGCCTGAATACTTGCATGGCTAGGAGCTCTTTTAAAGAAGAATATAAACCATATCCTTATATTCTCAAAGGAAAACACAGATGGGGGCCTGATTGAAACATGGTTTATACTGACATGCCTCCCACATCAATAACCAGAAATTTCCTGTCTCTTAAGAAAAAAGCAAATTTTATCTTTTTGTGATGTTATTAAATAGCTTCCAGCTTCCTTCTTAAAAAACATAGTTATGATCTGAAAGAATGAGGGAGTAAGACTTCTGAAAACTCTTCAAGTCTTTCACATTTTGATTTTCAAGGAAATTTTCCTACATATTCTGAACTCCATTGATTCTCCTCCACCTTAATGCACATACACATACATATACACACAAACATAAAGACCCACATATGTGTACACACAAATACACACACAGCTCGAAGGTCTGATTGATTTCAGTGACCAGTAAAAGAGATAAAAATACAAAATATTCTTAAAGAATGTTCAGATTTGAATAAGACCTTTTTTTGTTGTTCGGTCATTCAGTCATGTTCCAATCTTTGTGACCTCATGGCACATAGCACCCAAGGTCCTTCTATCCTAGTAATTCCCAAAGTGGGTGCCACCACCCACTGGTGGGTGCTGCAGTGATCCAGGGGATCGGTGATGGCCACAGGTGCTTTTATCTTTCCTATTAATTGCTGTTAAAATTGAAAAAAATTAATTTCCAGGGGCGCTAAGTAATATTTTTTTCTGGAAAGGAGGCAGTAGGCCAAAAAAGTTTGGGAACCACTGTTCTATCCCTTACTTCCCAAAGTCTGTCCAAGCTTGTGCCCCTTGCTTCCTTGACATTATCTATCCATCTCAACCTCTAATGTCCCCTTCTCCTTTTCCTTCAATCTTTCCCAACCTCAGGTTCTTTTCCAATGAGTTCTGCCTTTTCATAATATGGCCAAAGTATTTAAGCTTCACTTTTAGTTGACTTTCCAGGGAATTGTCTGAATTGATTTCTTTAAATATTGAAGGTTTTGATCTCTTCGCTGTCCAAGGAATTCTCCAAAGTCAGCACTGGCAATTTGAAAGTTAATTTTTGGGGGAGAAAATAATATTTATTAATTATCATTCTATAATTAAAAGGCCACTATTTTCTGTTTAAGATTGGAGCAGGCATTACAAGGCTCCTCCCCCTTACCAGAGCCAAATGTTGTGGTTGTGGTGGAATCAAAAACAACCGAATAAGCAGAGTAACAGGCTAATAGAGATTTCTGAGGCAAAGAGGTATTTTCTGCCAAAGTGCCATTTTTGAGTGCTTTGGTGTCTTTCTTCAAGGAAGAAGCAACAGCTTTGTTCTCTGCCATAAAAAAGGCTTGTGAATCAAGCCAACCATAAGGTTGTCTTGGAGAGTTCTTCTGCTGAGGAAGTGGACCCTAAATATCTTCCATTTTTTTTTAAAGTGTGGAAAGTCAGGCTATGAAAATGAAATCTTCTAGACAGGAAGAGATGTCTTGTATACATTTTCATGAGTCTCTCCTTGAATTTCCTGGCAGAAAAGGAATTGGGGCCACTGCTGGACTGAAAGGGTGTGTCTAATATGGAGACAGTGAGTTATAGAAATCCAGACAGCATGTTGTGGTTTCTGTGGTTTCTTCAGTGGGCTTAGAAAGTCTGGACTCTCTACAATTAAACACTCTTTCAGACTTTAAGTTGGGCCAATATAATGGGAGGAGGGAGAGGGAACTGAGTTTGCTTGCCAGGTGAGATTTCCAGCTTCTCACTGCTCTAGTATGCATTCATGACCAGCCAAGCCTCATTGCCTTTCCCTATCCTTTTAATTTTGTAGGCTTTTGCTTGAGTTATGCAGTACCAAATTATGGCAAGAATGTTATTTCTTGAGTTTCCCTGAGTAGTTGGAAATTTACTCATGGTGCTCACCTAATATGTCATGAAGATAAGATGGGTCATAAAGACTTAGCATTAGCTCCCTATGAATAATATGGGTAGATAGTCCCATACACCCTTCCTACCTCCCCCGGCAACAGCATCAGTCAATATTGACAGAGTCCAAGTGTGGGGAGCAATAAGGCCTTACAGTGTTTCTGAGAAGAAGAATGAGGGACTTGGAAATTAAGGAAGGGAGAAAAATAGATCTTGAACTGAAGGAAACCAATCAGTGTCTAATAGGGAAGTCAATATTATGGGAAACAAGAATCAGAGGCAATACAGGGTAAAGCATAGACAACATATTCTTCCCTGTATCTAGTTGCTCAAGGTCCATGTTCAGGCAAACTGGACACATGGGTAGAATAGTCCAAAGCATTCAAATTCAGTTTCACGTCTGGCTCAGATTCAGTACTAAGAGGCCAGAACAGAAGGTAAGAACAGTAAACTAAGAGAGAGATAGGAATAGGGAGCTGTATTGGAGTCTGAGCAGCCCTTCACACAGAATAGCTAAGGATTTTGCCCCAAAAGCCTTAAACTAAAAGCTACCATCAACATTGGCTTATATGGTAGGACTCCTTCTTTGCTTATCATATCAAATAATTTGTATAGTATTGGGATTAGTTGCTCTTTGAATGTCTGATAGAATTCACTTGTGAATCCATCAGGCCCTGGCGATTTTTTCTTAGGGAGTTCTTTGATGGCTTGTTCAATTTCTTTTTCTGATATGGGATTATTTAGGTATTCTATTTCTTCTGCTGTTAGTCTAGGCAGTTTATATTTTTGTAAATATTCGTCCATATCTCCTAAATTGTTATATTTATTGCCATATAATTGGGCAAAATAGTTTTTAATGATTGCCTTAATTTCCCCTTCATTAGAGGTGAGGTCTCCCTTTTCATCTTTGATACTATCAATTTGGTTTTCTTCTTTCCTTTTTTTTATTAGATTGACCAGTACTTTGTCTATTTTATCTGTTTTTTCAAAGTACCAGCTTCTAGTCTT